>NW_011888917.1:4050501-4217630 GCF_000151845.1 Pteropus vampyrus
AAAAAAAAAAAAAAATTATGGAGCTCCCAAAAATCATTTGGAGGAAAGAAAGAAGAGACGGACTCACAAAAACTGTCTATATTAAATTTGTAGTGTACTGTCTGTGGATTCCTTTTAGGCAAGCTATCAAAACTGTTATCACTGACAAAATATAGTAGACTGCCTAAAAATTTTTAACAAATAGTATTTTGTAACAT
This sequence comes from Pteropus vampyrus, assembly GCF_000151845.1. Classification (NCBI taxonomy): domain Eukaryota; kingdom Metazoa; phylum Chordata; class Mammalia; order Chiroptera; family Pteropodidae; genus Pteropus; species Pteropus vampyrus. Next base: position 4,050,699 of record NW_011888917.1, read on the forward strand.
AAAATTTCCTATACATCAGGTTAAGTCTTTTCAAGGCATCTAACAGGATGCATGACCATTTTATAGGTTACTTTTGTAATATTTACCCAGAAGTAATCAAAAAGAGTATTATAAGATCAATAAAGACAAAGTAGCATAAAACTGTGCATATATATGATATACAAGTTAGCAGATCCAGGAAAAAAGTCTGCTTCATTAACAAATCAAGTTTATAAGCCTGCTGTCATTTGAGGCACTGTGGTGCTACCCTCAAGAAGCTGAAAGTTGTGTTGAGGCGACAAAACCACAAAACACACAAACCAATGAAAGAGTTCTAAAAGAACATGACGTAATAAAGTGGTAAAACTGACTATTAGATATATAATATATAAATCACCAGAAAGAGAGCAATGTTGTTTCAAGTGGTAAAAAAAAAAATTTTTAAATTATAGATGCTTTAGTTTCAAGTCAGGTGTAGAGATTAAATTCCACCAACCAAGTGTACGTTGGGTATAAGTTACCAATCAATTGCTAGAAGTGCTTTGACAACAAGTTCAGCAAACATACATTTTAATAACTTTAATATCCTAAAATACATACATATATATTCCATCTTAAGGAAATATTCCCATAGGGTATTTTTTCAAATCTTACAGAAAATGAATTGAGGCAGTTGGGGTAATCCAATCAGCCTTCCTAAGATTACCTGGACATTTATTTGGGACTTTTCCATGCATTATAGGATCTAGAAGAGATATCGAGTTTTATTCCCCCTGTGCAGCATAATTCAGGTAATTCATATGGGGAACTATCTACCTCAAACACAAATGCGTAATTCTAATGAGAGCTGCCATTCTTCATGCCTATGTCCCCATCATCACAGAGGCAGGCCCATGACTCAAGCCAGGAGAACCTAGTAACTTCCTACCCTTGGCTTCAGTGACTTATCCAAGAGATTGACACAAGATCCAAGCCAGGAAAATCCATGGTCCCTCCCCAGATGGTACAGCTATCCTCTCTGGTGACAGAGCTAGGAATACATGAGCCAGGGAGAAAAATGAAGGCAACACACAAAGAAAAGTGAGGCCTAGAATCTATCACACTCTGGCAACTTCCAGGGTTCCATGATGTTCTGGCCATTCATGGTTATGTGAGCCAATTAAATTCTCCTTTTGGACTAAGCTAGTTTATACTGAGTTTCTATCTCAAAAAGCCACAACAAAATATTCTCAATCCAGAGAAATTCAATGCAGATATCATTTCTGAAACAGATTAAAAGAGATTCTAAATAACATGAGGAAATGCATGAAAATTAATTTTAAAGTAAAAATCAGGAGACCCACAATACTTGAAGACTGAGGAGGATTGTGTTATAGCCTTCAGAAGCTGGGATCAAACTCTGCCTGCCTTGTCCCTGTCCTAGCAGTTCTTATCCGATAGGTTTGACAAACAAAACACTCTCACCTCTTGACAGGGACAGACTAGTTTTTTCCAAAGTTTCACTGAAGAGGACAGAATCTAAACAGATGTGTAATTGAAGAATTGCCACCTACTCCCTAGAGCAAGACAAAATCCCAAATGTAAAACTCATTCTTTCTAAAATGTGTTTTATTTCTGACTACAAGTAGATTACCAAGCAGAACAACTAAAAAACAAACCTAAAATGCCAAGCAAATAAAGTTGGGCCAGTGGGTACTCCCACACTCACCTCCAGTGGTTGTTCTATCTCCATTAGTTATCACAAGATAAGAATCTAGCTATATTTTACCCTTCTGAAAATCTACTCTCTTATGCCACAGTTTTGTCTCAAAAATAAGAAGTATGTTTCTCTTTTGGTTCTGCAAAAATATCTCATTAAAAGAACATTGATGGTGTAAAAAAGAAAGGCACACTTTCTTCTTCTCTATTCCTGCATATTTGCTCTTTCCTTTTCTCTTTGAATCTAAAAAAAGAGTCTGACAAATAAGAGTTTGAATCCCAGATGCAAAAATCATTCATCAAGAGATAAAACAATTAAGGCTGAAAATGAGGCGGAAAAACACCTACCTGAAACATGCGTGGTCTAGATTACCTGGATTCTTAAAGTCATTAGCACAGTTTCTGGCACATGAAGGACTTCATTAAATTAAATGGCGTCACCGAACAAACAACATACTTCACCACCCTTCGTCCAGCTCTACTCCTTGAAAAGTCAGCTTACAAAGAATAAACATATGTGGGGAAGTAATTTAAATCTATTTATGCAAGCCCACCTGTAGAAGTGCAATCACAAAAAAAAAAAAAAAGCAAGCTGCTTTCCTATATGCTTAAGTCAAAAAATAATTTTTGCAAAACAAATATCAAATAATGTGTATCTTCTACAAAGTGCTATCTAAACAGCACAAAGTGCTATTTAAACAGACTGAAAGGAGGGCGAGAAATATGGGGGGAAAAGATAAGCCAGGCAAAAGAAATTTGTGAACTACTACATCTGTCACAGTAATCTGCAAGGCTAACAGTATTAATGCTTGTTTTCCAGGAACTACATGGCAAATAAATTTGCATTAGCCTTCTGATTTTTCCCTAACAGTATGGATATGATCGGACAATTTCTTTTTATTTGAAGGAGTTTCTCTGTTCTTGCAGGCGGTGATGGTGGCTCTAAGTAAAAGAATAGCAACAAGGAACTAGGCATTCTGAAGGAATTTACAAGTCTCTGCTATGCTTATCAGGGATATCAAAAGTACTTAATTAATGTCAGGGTACATTACCACATTATCAGTTTACATTATAGTTACCCATCAGTTAGTGAAAAGGCATTATATATCTCATCATTTCAGGGAAAAGACAGATTTACTTTCAAAATCACAAATACTCGACCTTGGTGATGCTTACTTTAGGGAATTCTGTGCTGAGCTGGGGTCTCCAGGATTCACTGTTTAAAATGCAGGCATGTGTACGTGATTGTGGTTTATCTCCAAGTCAGGCTTGAGTCTAAGTAAAATTTGATCAATAAAATTTTTTGCTACCAGTTATCATTATACTCTTTTCTTCTACAAATACAACTAGCACCTGAGCACAAAATTAATACCATACTTTTGGAGTATATTTCCAATTTTTTAAATCTTTTTAAACAATATTATCTAACAACATGATAGATAGATAGATAGATAGATAGGCCTACAAATGATCAGAATAACTTATGCAGTTAGTTTTACTAACACTGATTTAAAAGTATTAATTAAAGTCTATTATTCTTATTTAGAGGGCAGATTTCTCTAGAGAGAGTAATTAAAACAAACCACTATTAAAGAGTATTTTTTCTATAGAAACTATTAAAAGGATACAATTTTTACCATTATCCAATTAGTCTAACATTTGTAATGAAAATATATTAATTTAGTCTAAACTTACTAAATAGGTAAGTTAACAAGTAGGGGTTAGTAGAATGAGTTGCCAATTTAATGTATCGTTAAATATTATCAAGCTGTCCAATCCCTAAAGTAATGTTCTATTATAGATATTTATATAACAATAGTAATAATAATAACTTCAATAAAGAATTCCTTCAGTAGGTTTGTTTATTTAAGAAAAATTGATTGGGTATCTACTATGTACCAGGCACTGGAGACAAGCTAGGAAATAAGACTATTAGTGTCCCTCACCCGACCTAGGAGTTCACATTTTAATAGAATGTATATTAAACATGTTTAGGTCAATCTGACACCATATAACTTGTTTGTTCTTTTTAAAAGTAAGACCTGAATTGTAAAATTTAATAATAATCAAATATTTACTTAAATGTAAAGAGCTCCTCCTCTACCCCAGGAAAAAAGAGAAAGGAAAAACAAGAAGGGATTGATCACAATGGTATGAAACTAGAAATCAACTACAAGAAAAAAACTGGAAAATAAACACATGGAGGCTAAATAAAATGCTACTAAACAATGAATGAGTTAACAATGAGATCAAGGAAGAAATCAAAAGATACCTAGAGACAAATGAAAATGAAAACACAACAACTCAAAATCTATGGGACACGGCAAAAGCAGTCCTAAGAGGGAAATTCATAGCAATACAAGCCTACCTCAAATAAACTCAAAAAAAAAAACTCAAATAAACAATCTAACCTTACACTTAAAAGAACTAGAAAAAGAATAGCAATCAAAGCCCAAAGTGAGTAGAAGGAAGGAAATAATAAAGATCAAAGCGGAAATAAATGAAATAGAACCTAGAAAAACAACAGAAAAGATTAATGAAACCAAGAGCTGGTTCTTTGACAGAACTCCAACCAGACTTATCAAGGAAAAAAGGCAGAGGACTCAAATAAATAAAATCAGAAATGAAAGAGGAGAAATAACTACAGACATACAGAAATACAAGAAATACAAAGGAGCATAAGAAAATACTACGAGCAATTATATGCTAACAAATTGGACAATCTGGAAGAAATGGATACATTCCTAGAAACATACAATCTCCCAAGACTGAGTCAAGAAGAAAGAGAAAATCTGAACCAACCAATTACCACCAACGAAATCAAATCAGTAATCATAAACCTCCCAAAAAACAAAAGTCCTGGACCAGATGGCTTCATAGGTGAATTTTACCAAATATTCAAAGAAGAATTAACACCTATCCTCAAACTATTCCAAAAAATTCAAGAAGACGGAAGGCTCCCTAACTCCTTTTATGAGGCCACCATTACCTTGATTCCAAAATCAGACAAAGATATTACAAAAAAGAAAACTATAGGCCGATATCTCAAATTAACCAAGGAGGTAAAAGACCTGTTCTTAGAAAATTATGTCAATGAAAAAAGAAATTGAAGAAGATACAAATAAATAGAAACATATACCATGCTCATGGATAGGAAGAATTAACATCATTAAAATGTCCATACTACCCAAAGCAATCAATAGATTAAATGCAATCCCTATCAAAATACCAATGGCATTTTTCAGAGAGCTAGAACAAATAATCCTAAAATTTATGTAGAACCATAAAAAGATTCCGAATAGCCACAGCAATCGGACAAAGAAGAAGAAAGTTGGAGGTATCACACTACCTGATATCAAACTATATACTACAGTCCTACAGTAATCAAAACATCATGATATTGGCATAAAAACAGATACACTGATCAATGGAACAGAACAGAGGGCCCAGAAATAAATCCATGCCTATATGCTCACTTAATATATGACAAAGGAGGCAAGAATATACAATGGGGGTAAAGACAGTCTCTTCAGTAAATGATGTTGGGAAAACTGGACAGATATATGCAAAAGAAGGGAAGGGGGGAGGGGAGGAGAGAGGAGGGCAGAGGAGGGGAGGGGAGGGAAGAAAGAAAGAAAGAAACTGTTCCACCTTCTTACACCATATACAAGAATAAACTCAAAATAGGTTAAAGACTTAAATGTTAAGACCTGACACCATAAAACTTCTAGAAGAAAACATAGGCAGTAATCTCTCTGATATTGCTACTAGTTATTTCTTTTCAGACGTATCTCCTAGGGAAAGAGAAACAAAAGAAAAAATAAATACATCAAATGAAAAAGTTTTTGCACAGCAAAAGAAACCATCAACAAAAGAAAATGACAACCAACCGACTGCACGGGAGAAGATATTCACTTAAGATACATCTCGTAAGAGGTTAATATCCAAAATATATAAAGAACTTATACAACTCAACAACAAAAAAGCAAACAATCCAATTAAAAAATGGGCAGAACACCTGAATAGATATTTCTCCAAAGAGGAAATACAGATGGCCAAGAGATATATGAAAAAACGCTCAAGATCACTAATCATCAGAGAAATGCAAATTAAAACCACAATGAGATATCACCTCACACCTGTCAGAATGGCTGTCATCAATAAATCAAAGAACAACAAATGCTGGTGAGGACGTGGAGAAAAAGGAACCCTCATATACTGTTGGTGGGATTGCAAACTGGTACAGCCTCTATGGAAAACAGTCTGGAGGTTTCTCAAGAAATTTAAAATGGATATACCTTTTGAGCCAGCAATTGCACTTCTGGGTATTTATCCAAAGAAAACCAAAACAATAATTCGTAAAGATCTGTGCACACCTATGTTCATGGCAGCACAATTTACAATAGCCACGATATGGAAGCAGCCTAAATGCTCATTGAAAATATAGGCATGGAACATTGAAAAATATGTGATTTAACTTAGATGTACTTTTTTAAAAGAGAAAGAATGTTATTGTTACTTATATTTAAGACATTAAACCTCATAATAGTTGGATTAAATAAAAACCCAAATATCTATGTATTTAATAAGAACTGGAAGCAGAAAATTGCTTAATTTTGTACAAATTTATTCCTTAACATTTTATATAGGAGAAGCTACATGATCAACAACTTTAACTTTTAATAACATGAAGAAAATATTAAGGATCCTGGTCCTTTTTTACTCAGTTCAATACTGGTTGTCTAGGATACAGCTACACAGAAGGAAATAAAGCTACACATTTCCACCTGGAATCCACTATAAACAATCATATTCTTTAGTTATACTTCTGTAATGGGTAGAATCGTGTCTCACAAAAATTCATGTCTGCCCAGAACCCTGAAATGTTACCACATTTGGAAATAGGGTCTTTGCAGGGTTAATTAGTTAAGGATCCCCAGATGAAATCACCCTAGATTTAGGGTGGAGCCCAAATCCAATGACTGGTGTCCTTAAAAGAAGAGGAGAGGACACAGAAACATAGTGAAGAAGGGAATATGAGAACTGTGTTCACCAGAAACTTGGAGAGGCACATGGGACAGTTTTTTCCTCAGAACCTCCCTACAAAAGCAACCAACCCTGCAGACACTTTGATTTGGGACTCTGGGGACTCCTGAACTTTGAAAAAAACAAACTCGTTTTAAAAAAAAAAAAAACAAGAAGTGGTAGGGATGAGATGGGAAGGAGTGAATCGAGGGCAGGAGAGACGAAGGGTGAGGCTGAGACAGACACCCAGTGGGAGTACCTATTCTCCTGGCTTAAGCCATGCTTCTAGCTTATCCCATCCACATACGTTGGCAAATAACCTTTTTGCTTAAGTTAGGTTTCTGTCATTTAGAACCAAGAATCCTTATTAACGTAAGATCTATGAGATCTTATATATGACCTCGTATATGGTCTTATATATAACATGCAACATATATTTGTTAAATGTATGTATGAAATGTTAACATCTATTGAGCACTTACGATAGATATATGGAGCTGTGGTATATGCTACGTACACAGTATTTTATTTAATCCACAAAACTACCTTACAAAGTGGGCACCAAAACCATGTGAGTGTTTAACAAGAGGAAATAGGAGTTATATAATAATTTTCCAAGATCACATACCATTAGAAGATAACATTAGAACTCAAAATACAAGACTCTGGTGCAAAAGCCGATGCTCTTAATTACTACACAAGACTAAACAATGATCTAATGAAAAAGCATCGAACTAAGTTTGTATCTATTCTGAATAATCTGACATCACTTAGTGCTACATGGCATTTTAACAAAATCTGTTTGTTGAACAAAACTTAACCAAGCACCATGCTGCAGCCTATTCTTAATTTTTCTAAAAACATTCAGAAAATCTTCTCTCCTGATTTTAGACCTTTTCACAGGTCAATACATGTCTTCTTAAACCTCACCTCTCTTATTCTCCAGAGAGTAAATCTGAAAGTCTCTTATTAATTGTATTTTGACACGGCCTCGGAAAAAAAGGATTTGAGGCATCGTCTAAATTCTATATTCCCCAACAGCTACTAACTACTGTCACGCATGACGCTTGGAAGGGAAGATTATATTTTATTTACCCTTGAAACGCCCACTCCATTATATATGTCAGGTATAGACTTTAAGTAATTACTATGACCAAAAAATAATTTATTTTCATAAGTTTATTAAAATAGTAATTATTAATATTTGTAGAGTATTTTACAGTTTACAAAGCACTTTTACAGAGAGTATATCCCTAGACCATCCTAGCAATCCTATAAGTAGACAGTGAATAAATCGTGCCTCCATTTGGCAGTTAAAGAAACTTATGATGAAAGGAATACAGTGTTTTGCCCTAAGTCATTCAGCTGGTAAGTGACAGACTGGGATTTTAAAACAGGTCTTCTTACTCCAAGGTCAATATTAATTCCAAGAAAATAAATACTTTACCACTGACTGCCAAAGCAATTTTCTATCTGCTTACTTTAACCATTCTTTTTCCCTTAAATCTCTATGCCAGAAATGTTTAAAGAAATTATGAGCTCCTCTAAATTCTCTTCAGTACAACCCTGTGTTCATGAACATTTACTCAACAAAATCTGCCACACATAGTGCCCAGAAAAGTATGTCTCCAGGCTTCCACCTGGAGCTGTGCATATCTGCAGCTACTCAGGAATCTCAGGAAACTTGATATTCTTAACAGTTACATGTTAGACAAAAATCTCTATAAAATGTTATATATATTTCCTTCTCTGTCCTTAAACAGCATGATCCAAAACAACTTAACACTCTTCTGATTCAAAACAAGAATTATTTACAGAGCATCAGTCCATCAGCCAGGCATTGCATAAACGCAAACAGATACAGACTCTAACTTCAAAGCAGGCACAGGAAAGGAGGTTGGTGGTCACAACTACCTGAAAGATGCAAAAACATGCACCTTTCTGTAATGCATGTACATGCAGGAGAAGACACATGGGGACAGCACATGGGGAAGACACATGGGGACAGCACATGGTCCAGAAAGCCTTCAGGCAAAATCTAACGGATACAAGGCCAGAGGAGCACAGTGTGAACACAGAAGTAGAGAGAGGGTCTTAGGCAGCTGCCTTTGTAATAATTATACCCAGAACTTGGTGCCTGAAGGTAGAACCGAAGAAGAGGAAGAAGCAAAAGTTCAATGCCAGCCTGTTAGGCCAGAGAGAAGGAGGAAGACACATAGCCTGGGACAGAGATGTCAAGCACAGGAGAGAGCACTCCTGGAGAAGAGTGAAGGCAACTGTCCCAGATGCAACTCAACAATGGACACCAAAAAATGAAGCCAGTGTATGCACAGGCACACACACAACCTCACATCACCTTGTCATCCTCTCATTTTGTAGAGTAAGTAAAAATATTCCTATGATCCTGATCACAAATCACAGAATTAGAGCACCTTGCCATTTTGTGAGTGAGGAGACTGGGATCCACAGAAGTACAGTTATTTGTCCAAAGCCACCCATGTTAGTAGCAGAATAAGGACTAGAGCCCTGACTGCTGGTCCCTCAAGTCTAAGCTCTGCAACACACACTGCCTGCCTCCCAATATTTACACAAATCTGTACTGCTTCTACCACCTTTCAAAGCTCACTTCAACTATATTATGATGATTACTAAAATGAGTTTTAATGATAATTGAGTTTACCTCAAAATTATTTATGCTGAGCTAATATAATCTTTCACAAATCTACTGGGAAATATCCTTAGAGTCATTTATAGTACTCATTTCCTAGAGTGGTTATCATAGAAAATGGAATGTAGATTAGCTGTCATAACTAAATGTTGTGTTTTATTACTTTATCATTATAAATAATGGTCAAGGTTAAAGATAATAGGTTAAAGACTCCATAATGCATATAATGGAGTCTATATGCTTAATAACTAATAGAGTAATTAAATACTGAAAATATACATGCAAGGAGAAATACATACTTTGGAAACTGGCATAATTATTCTCACTTACAAGCCATGGTGCTCCTTCCCAAAGACGTGAGACTCTAAAATCAGTCTTACCCCTCAGCAAAATATTCTCCCCTAAGTGATCTTTAGAAGACAACATAATCCTGTTCCCAATACAAGGGAGAAAAAAAAATCTTTCTTCATAAGAAAGCAGAGACTCCTCTAATATTAAAAACTCAAATTAATGTCCCAGGCATTCTCCTTAATTAATATCTAACAACCCTCCAAAAAACTTTTGCTACTAACTTTTCAGATTTCTTAAGAGAAATACAGTATATAGTTGCCTACGTACAAGATTTCACCAAAATGGTGAATTTATCCATTTCATTTAATTTTATCCACAATGAAAGTGAGGGTCAGAAAGAGCATGAATATAACTGTGCAGCTGAGAAACTGCCCAGGAGCTTATGCATTTAAATATTTCTCCGAGTCTCTCAAAGCTAATTCTCAAAAGTACTAAAGGATGACATTCCAAAAGACATTAGAGTGGTGTTGAAGAAATATGACAAATAAAGATACACAGGGCCTAAAGCGTGAGCTTACAACTCGCCCTTGGTAAACACGTATATAATGAATGACTCCATCACACTGTTTGTCACAAAGCCACTCTAGTTCCTAGACCACCTACTAAAATGTTTAAGTTTGATTAATTCTATTAAGAGAGCAGAATGCTAAGAATTTATCAAATTAAAGGTATAAGTAAAACACCTTTAAAATAATTTAAACAGCTTCCCAGTAAGGTTTTTTAGATCACAACACTCTACAGCAAACCAGAAACTGCCTAGATATCTCTTGCATGTCCTAAGAACTGTGCTCTTCTACCCAAAACTTTCCTTCCAATTAGATGTCATTTTGATCATTAGGAAGTTTTGCTATATTTGAATTTTTTGGAGAAAGCTTACAATTTCCCACTTTATCAAATGATAAAACCTCAATGGCAAGTAATAGCAAGATGGGAAAAGAAATTATACACCTGATCAGCAAGAGAATTTGAAAGAGGCCATTATCTTTACATTGGAACAAAGAAAGCCGCTGGGCTGACACGAGCACCTAAAGCACATCCTAACATGTTCTCAACCATCATAAACATCATTATCTCCTGGGTAGTCAAGTTGACACTTCATATGCTTCTGTCTGTGTCTTCTCCTGCATGTACATGCATTACAGAAAACAGAACTGATATTTAAACTCTCGAGTCAAAATCCCACAAAAACAAGTTTAAAACATGAAACTAGCTGACCACAAAGGATACCAGGGTGACTGACAGACATAATTACAAACGTGTAGTGAATGTACTATATGATGCACTTTACAAAGTGGTAAATCTTAAAACCATTGCTCAGAAAGATGAATACAGAAGTTCATAAACAGAAATTTGTAAGTGAAGAACACACAGTAACATTAACTTACTCTTTAACCCATGTCTACCATCCAAAGAGTGATAATAGGCCTTCTGATTCATCCCTCCTCTCCCTCTAGCGGCCACACACTAAATGGAACTTGTCATTTACTTAAAGACAGCTGGACCAGACAATCGTAAAGATTACTTGATACTCTACATTCAGGAACTAAAGTTTCCCACAACCTGCAAACAAATGCTCAGATAACTAATGATGCCTAACAAATTATTCAAGACTAAAATATCTTTCAATCCATCACCCACAAAATAGTCTGTAGGTCACTTTCCACAGACAAGTAATCACCAGTTTTATGCTACTAAGTAAAACCCTGGGCATAGTGAAAGACAATTATTATAGTCAAAAACTTTCCAACAGCTCATAAAAAATCTGAATCCATCAAAGGAAAAATAACCTCTTCAATAGGTTTATATTGTCCAAACTTCAAAACTCCAAAGCGAATGAACATTAAACATGTAACTTGCCAAGACTTGGGCTCTCCAAAGTGGAGATAATTAATGCTGTAGAGGTCCATATCCTCGGTGTGCCATGCGAATGTGGTTTTCCACATGCCAAAATAGAGATAAGGGGTATTTACACCCTCAATAGAAATACCGCACTCTTCCTCAACCACATCCAAGACCGTATTTAGGCGAGCTATGTTCCATTCATCCACACCCTGGAACCAGGAGAGAAAGAGAAAAGAAAAAAAAAGAAAACATTAATATACTAGTAAAGATAACATTTACTAATCAAACCATCATCTGCCAAAATTATTACATTGTATATTTTAATTCTCTTAGAAATGAAAAATAAAGCAATGATTATTCAAGAAACACACATATATTTATATAATTCATTATTAACTATCCAAGATTATTATGAGCATAACGAGGTTCTATATTAGTATAAAAGTATACCAAATAACTCCCTGCTTGCTTCCCAATAGAAATGGAACTTAAGTCCCCACTCCCCACTTGCTGTTAGCAAAATATCATTGCCCCAAAGCATGTGATTTGGAGTGTACTTTCCACTTTGACATGTCTTTTTGTTTGGGAGTTCTTTTGTTTTTCAGTTTGTTTATTGGTACATTAGAAGTCATATTCAACACCAGACATCATTTCTAGATAGCCCTAGCAAAATATATCATCTTTCATCCCTCTCTCATCCCCATCCATTTTAATTTTAGCATGTGATACATTGTTTTCTAAAAATTGAACTCTATTGGAAAAACTCTTATTACTATCCTAAGCCACAGATCATTGTGCTTTTACTGCTTCTTCAATTAAATATTAACCTCTTACATTGATGGGAGATTTTAAACACAGAATAATTACTAAAAATACTCTATTTATTTACCAAACTCTAGTTATATTGGAATATTTACCAAACACTAGTTATATTTGGAATAATTACCAAACTCTAGTAAAATTCATGGAATAACATAGTGTTCTAATAGTAACCGAACATGGCTGGTGATGATAGAAAGAAAAGGTGAAAATTGCTCGTATGAGTTAAAGTGATAGGAAAAGATACTGGTTTTATTAGAACTCACCAATTAATATTTCACTATAATTCACAACTGCTTAAAATATATACAAACCCACATATTTTTCCCATATGCCTTTCTCATAATCAAATATAAATATTAGAGATTGTGCCATTCCTATGCAAACTGCAATGCCTTCCAATCCATTTCAATCTACTCAAGGTATTAAAGAAGGGTATTAAAGTAATTCATGTTTACCAAAAAAGCCTTCTCCAATAACTATGCCAATAGACTCACATACAACCACATCTAATATTTCTCTTATACACTAAAAACTTACAAGATTGTTCTGGGAGTTATTTTGTTTTGTTTTATTTTGTTTTAGGGTAGTTCTGTTTTTGTTTTGGTCTACAGATGATTCTCTAATCAGTGTACTATTCTTACTTCAAGCTTCTTGGTTAGAAAAATTGTTGATGGAGCAGTTAATGAAGCTCTGCCCCAGGTAACAACTGAAAGTGCCAGCGGAAGTAATTTAATCCCCAAATTCTCCTAAGTAGCCACTCTATCTTAAACCCCACAGTGGGAAGGTGATAACTGGAAAATTGGTCGAAATAAGTATCCTTTTATAGAAGATCCTAGGTGCCAATTTATGAGACCTCATAAAAGTTCAATCAAATTATGTAAAATATTTTATCTCACTCTATTTCTAGTGATACAAACTCTTAACCCTAGTCCAATCAGACTTCAGTCCAATCACTCTAATAATAAAGTCCTATTTAAAAGTCATTACTGAGGCAATGACTCTGAAGTAATAAATGAGAGCCATATTATAGGAATCATTTTTAAACTGAATGAGCTTGCAAATTTAGGAACAAACTATTCCTCTGAAATTCCTACATTTGGAAAAGTCTTTATTACTGACTGACGTTACCTGAATCTTTTGACATCCTTAGACCTGTGCTTCTAAAGGAGATGAGGATAAAGAAGAATGTTCTGGCAGAAGACTCAGATTATAACTCCAGCTCTGCCACTGACCAGGGCAAAAATCACTGAAATGTTCTGAGCTTCCGTTCTTTCTTCATGAAAACATGAGGGCTAGTAGCCTCCCAGAGAGGTTTGGAGTGCTGAACACACTAAAGGACACAAAACCTTTAGAAAGTAAAACTTATTACTAAGAATTGATGGAATAAATATCTCCACTATTCTCTAGTAAACCTTACTGAAAAGCTTCCCCAAAAACAACAGTCGAACATGTGATAAGAGATAATAAAGTCCTATAAAATTTACTTCTGAAGTTCCCCTCATTATCAAGCAAATAACATGTTTGCTGCAAGGCCAAGGTTGCCATGATGTTTAAACTTAATTTCTTCTGCTAAAATAAAAGTTAAATAATTTCAATGAAAGGGGTGATTAAAATATTAAAGATAACTTGTATAACAGAAACTGTGGATAAATCCTACTGCTTTAAAATTTCTTCTCCAATTTCTGTTTTCTACTATTGACTAAATTGGCTAACTGCCTCCAAGGACAGGCTCTACTCAAACACTAAAGAACACCAGGTGTCCACAAACTCAGGCGAGAAGTATACCTAGTCTGCCATTTAGGTGAAGTGTTACACCATACACTGCACATACATATATACTACACCTGTTTAAAACAATCCTGAAAAATAGGTAATGTTATACCCAAATGAACAAATGAAAAAACTAATACTCCCAGCTAGTAGTAGATGGCAAAAATAAACCTAAATCTATCTGACTTCTGGGCCTTCATGTATAAACTCTATGCTTCCAGTTCTGATCATTTTAAAATATGACATGTCACCCTCCTTTCTCAGCAACAACTGTCAACAAAGATCCAAAGAGCTAAAACTGAGGACAGGCAAACAGAGCTGCTGCACCCTCCCCACCCAGGGGCACAGCCGTTCTACACAAACACTGGCAAGGCTTATAATCAAAGCTGCTTCACCAGGGGTTAGTGATAGAACCAATTTAATGTAAAAGTCTCCAGAAAGACCCCAAATACAAACAAGCCCCATAATGTCAAGTCAGAATTTGCCAAATGGTTCAAAGCTTAAAGCCATCAAATCTCAGCAGAAAGTCCACACACCAGCCCAAGTTCATAGACAAATACCTCTTCCAAGATTCTGTCCCCTCAAATAAAACTCTTCTGCACAATATTTGTCACTTGCCTGACCTCCAATGGGCAGATGTTTCCTCCCGTGTTCCCAGTCCTTTCATCCTAATTACCCACTCATCATTCTAGGCCTGTACAGCTCTATTTACCCTGTCTGGTGCACGTATATATAACTGAAAAGTTTATCAAGGATCTTTCCTTCATCTTCCACCTATCAGGAATCAAATGGCCGTTTGTAAGAGCTCTTCGATCTTCATTAGCACAACCAGAGTCAAGAGCTGTTTAAGGAGCAGGCTTTGGACTTCACATAGGGAGTGAGTACTCCAAACTGGCATCAGAGCATGAATGAAGCACCTATAAACCTACACAGGCCTCCTTTCTTCATCCTCTTAGAGAGTCACAGTGCCACAGGCACTCCAAAGGTTCTGAGAGGCCCTACTCTAAGGACACCTGTTTAGCTTTGCTTAACTCCACATTTCCCAAATATCACTTGACCATGGAACCTTGTTTACATAATACATTAACATGCTGTAAAACAGTACTCTGTGGGACAGTACACTAGGAGAAACATCACAGTAAACAGTTCCCTCAATTCCTAAGCCCAAATGTAACTCCAGTAGTAAAACAGAAAACAATTCTGACCATAGCAGAGAGGGCATTAAAGAACCCATATTCCAACTGGAATATGGTCACATCTACTGTCATGATACATATATGTAATATGATTGTGTCACCTAAAAATACACAGAGATGATGTAAATTAAAAGTGATTAAGGCCATGCCACCTTGAATGTGCCCGATCTCATCTGATATTGGAAGCTAAGCAGGGTCAGGCCTGGTTGGTACTTGGATGGGAGACCATCTAGGAATACCAAGTACTGTAGGCACTAAAAAAAATAATAAATAATAAAATAAAATAATTTTTAAAAAATAAAAGCAATTAATACATCCCAAAAAGATTTCCAAATGAAGACAGACTAAAAGATTAAAACTAGGAAGAAAAGAAGGAAGACCTAATCAAACATTTAAAACTACCAAATGTACTGACAAGCAGAGAATGGGCTTTTTTTAAAAAGTATATAAAAATGAGTACATTAATCAAAAACTACAAAGAAGTTCTTCCAAGGTAGAAGACAAACTGGTAAACTTATAAAAATCATGGTTAGCATACATATTCTTTTTCTGCGCTCACCCAGCAAACAGCAAAATGAAATGAAGAATTTCTCTCTCAAAGAATGACATGGTATCACAAAAGCAGGATGCTGTATGGGAGTCGAAAGTTCTCTAATCACATACTGGCTCCTCCCATCCCCAGTTAGAGGAGCTAATGGTTTCTCAATGATTATTCATGGCAGAGCAGTAACCAGGGTTCATCTGCTACCTAGGCCATGACAAAGGTGTGGCCACCCTGAAATGGCCATAGTAAAGGCCAATCTCTCACTGGAATTACTATAAAAAAAATATGCCCTTTATGTACATAAATCCAGACTTGCCTACCTGAAGGGACAGTCATAACAACAAGACTGCAAAATGCATATGAAAATATTTTGAAAATTTTTCTAACTAAATTTTTCTTTTAAAAAGGTAAGAGGCAGTTTCAGAATCAATCACAGCTTCTTTGAGCAATATCCCCTGGGGTTTAGAGTCTACCCCACCTCAAACAGGGTTACAGCAGCATGTTCCAAAGGGTGTAGCAGGAAGTGAAGAGCTGAGTGATAAAGCAGGAATTATAAACTCAGGCAGGTAATACCAATAAGTAAAACAGCCAGGTGTAACTCAAAAAAGGGGTGAGGGAGACTATGTGGAGACCAGCAGTTATCCTGTCTAACAGGGACAGCAGCCAATACTCAGCTCCTGCCTCCTGCAGTCACTAGGAATGCTGCCAGATCTGCTGATCTTTTAAGTGAAGCCCAAAATCCAAATTTTATGTGACATTAATCAACATTTAAAACTATGTGGATCAAACAAAATATATCCGTGACCACATTTGCAAAAAGGTTGCAGGTATTAAAGAGTTCACACTTATTGCAATAATTTTAAAAGGAGGAAGGAGGAAGGAGTTTTGAAGATAGGCTATAAATACAAAATTAGTGATTGTGAGCTTGGGGCAGAGAAAACGGTTCAGTTTTTTAAAACTAATCATATAGTTGCCCAACAATAAATGACTGTTAGGTACTTCATAAATGTGTCCAGTAACTAAAGTGAGATTGTGTAACTGGCATGACAGAAATTCACTCTCTACATACATGTCCCTCCCACCCCCATTCCATCACTGTGTAAAAACCAAATACACAAACAGAGAGACATGAAGTAAAAATGGGAAAATGCAAAGCCTGAATAATTGTGAAAACTAAATAACTAACTGTAGAATAAGTGGGATCTAGCACATGTTTAAGTAAAACAGTCCTGATCGAAACTATGTGACTTCTTCAGAGAAGCAGTAGCCAGGATGAGAATGATGAGGGGCTGAAGAAAACTGTGCAAAAGTTTAACCACACCATGCTTGTCTGCTAAAACCACAGGTGACAATTCTGTGAGCTATACTGCACCAAGGTCCACCTGACACAACATTCTCCTTTGTCAACAAAGCAGAATAGTTTAAATCACTTGCCTGTAAATATGAGAAATTACTATAGTATCAACAACTAGTATATGATAAAAGCCCTGGACGACCACAGAAACTCAAAACGGTCAAGAATTTCTTCAATCTGTTTTACACATTTCAGGGGCTGCCTTCTCATTTGCTTTACACAAAAGCCCGGGTAGCCACAGAAAAACAACTGATAAATTGACACATTCAATTATTACTAATTATATTTTTATGATTCTTTTCAGAGAGTAGAAAAGTAAGAGTCTATATAGCTCTTATTCTCCAAAATTAGTTCTAAATCACTAACGTCACTCTCTCACTTAGGGCTTTCCGCATCTTCCTTACCATCTCTATATTCTATCTTCAACAGTGTCAACATCCAACCCACGTGTTTCTTTCCCCACCCTCATCCCTTTCTCCTGCCATTATCCTCAGCACCTTCAATATTATAAATGGATCAAATTACAATATTTCTTCTACCACAAAAATGTAATCACTGGGTTATAACTAGATGTTGTGCTCTTGGTCCTTACAAAAACTGACACAGCTATTACCCATTTAAATCGCCTTTCTCAAAGCCTACCAACTGTAGAACTAGGGACTTTTCTTATACTTACTAACATAACTTGCATCTCCCACAGGTTATTGTGAAGAAAAAAGGCAATGTCTGTAAAAATAGCTTTTAAAAATTAGTAAACAAACTTTGAAAAAAGGAAAGTAGCATTTTCTTTAAATCCAACATCTACCAAAAAACTAGTAACAAGTCTTAAAACTCTGTAGATACTCATTATTCATTTTATTAATGCAGGGATCTCAAAAGCACTGGGATAATCTGCATGTTAGGAAAACAAAAGCGAAACATTCTCATTTAACAGCTGGAAATATCAAGATGCTCAGTGATTTACCAGCCCTCCTTGTTTAAAATTTAGAACAGAGCAGTCAGTCTCTCCAGTAGCAAATGTGTTGTCAGTCTAGCACATCACAATTCTTTGTAATAAATCTCTTTCATAAATACTGGTGCTGGTCTCATTTTTATAACTCAGCATTGTGACCTGGTGTTTCTCATTAGTATATTACTGTGCAGCATTTTTTAGATGTTTTTGCTTAAGTTAATTAAATAAAAATACTACTTTTTAAGTATTTTTTAAAGATTCTGCTTTTCCTCATTTGGCCCTTACCATCCCTTTCCATAACTCTATCACAGCCCAACTAATACCGCCCAAACTCCACTAATTTGTTGGTAACTTAAAGCTAGTATAATATAAATTACTGCCATTAATTCATAGGGCTTTAACAAGCCCTTGAAGTTTCAAAGGTAATGCACATGGAAAAAGAAAAATAACACTTGGTTAGTTCTTTCAAGACTTCAAAACTCAATCCATTTCAGACAGTAATGTGTGAAAATTGTACCTTTCAATAACTAAAATTAAAGCTCTGGTCCACATTTTAAAATAGAACTTCCTTAGGATCTTTACACAATAAGAATAAAATTAGACCCATGTGAAATTCATTTTGCTTTAAAGTTAATTACAATGTGTGACATTATAGCTCTTTTGCTTCTTCCTTTCCATGAAAATATCTCACAGTATCTAAACTTTTTACTTTTAAAACTGATCACTTCTTTTTTGCATTTTACACACCAAAATACCTACAATTTTACAGCAGTGCTTGCTTTTCTTTCTAAAGGTCTAGACAACAATCAATGTAGAGCAAGCTTTGAAAGAAACAAAATCTGCAACAAAAGGACCATATACAAAGACTATTCATCTTTAAAAGGTAAAATATGAGTATGAAAAGGAAGGCGGAAAAGAAAAGGGAGGAAATGCCCAGTCAAATAAACGCCTGCAGAGCACTTGGGACTCCTGCTTTGAGTCTGGACAACTGAGGGTTTGAGGTTAATGATATCCCTGGTTCCAGGAAGAACAATTCCAGTCCTCTTGGGAGAAAAGCACCCTCCACTGAGATCTGTAAATTTTCCACAAATTAAGATCAAGCCAAAGCATACAACTAGAGATCACCATGTACCCAGGAAGGAAAGCCAACATTGGAGAAAGCTAGCAAAAACAACTGAAAAGGCATTTAGAATGCCCCACCCCCCAAGGGTTGTTGATATCAGAATTATCAGAGAAACATTAAAGAGCATGAAATGTTTAAAGAAATAAAATCTGGAATCACACAGACAAGCAAATAAACTTTGGAATGACCAATCAGATCTGGGGGGAGGGACAGACTTCTAGGAGTAAAATATATCATTATTAAAGTAAAAAAACTCAAAGAAAGGGTTAAATAAGAGTAGTTAACCAGAAGATAAAATTTAAAGCATTAACACACAGTGCAGTACAGAAATACAAAATGGAAAATCTGAAATGTAAAGTTGGACAGGATAAGCTATATCTAAGGTTCAAGGAATTAGAGTCCCAGGAGAAATAAAAGTATAAGTAGATAAAATTAATAAAAGATCAATAAAAATCAATTACATTAAAAATAAAGTCTTTGTTCATTAAAAGATGCTAAATAAGGCTATCTCTAAAAATATTGATGTCAACTTTACTTAACCTTAAATATGCTGCACTGAATTTACAAAACTGAGACATCTCAAATCTTTACTAATATTACAGCTTTTGTTTTCCAGTGGCCAAAATACCAAAATGCCTACTGTATGTATAGATTAAAAAGTGCTTATAAAGCCTTCCATTATGACTCTTACTTACTTGAAGATGATAATATTCTATGTGGCCAAATATCTGAACTCATTCTGGACTTAGAGACATTTCAATAGTTCTTGATTTTTGTTAATTTAACTTTTTTCATAATCAAAGTGAGGATAAAAATAACTTGTTTGGGGTTTTTGTATTTTTTGTTTCTTTTTTGATTTTGGCATTTTTTGTTGTCCTTTATTCTTTCTTTGTTCTTTTTTTCTTTAGTAAATAACTTATATCTGTCTTCTTTTTCAAGTATTTCTGAACAGGGAATTCAGAAAAACTAAAAAGTGGGAGCTTTATTTTTTGATGTAACCTAAAATACAGAATTGATCTTTCCAGAGTAAGAGATGATTGCTTTTGCTATATACCTTTATACATTTTTTCCTTATCAAACACATTACCAAGAATTTTTATTTGTTTGTAAACATATGCTTTCACAGTATACCTTGTTTATATGTAAATATAAGTACTTAATTATCACTGTTCATTTCCAACTGATGAAGAAAAGCAAAAACTATGGTAGAACTTTAATAAAAGATCAATTTTAGAGATGGCCTTATTTAGCATCTTTTAATGAACAAAGACTTTATTTTTAATGTAATTGATTTTTATTGATCTTTTATTAATTTTCTACCATAGTTTTTCTGTTCCTGGTGGTATCCACCTTTGGCTAGTCACATACTTACTCAAGAAACCTTCCCAATAGAGTATAACAGGATGAGAATCGGAAATCACTTTCAACATCCCCAGCAGATACTGGCTACTATATCAAACCTTAAGTGTAAAACATTTAATTGACAATTAGTATAACTATAGATGACTTCTGATTCTGTTTTTAATTCTGTAGATTGTATTTAAACAATTCAAAAGTATGTTCCAGATTTTGAGATACTAAGTGATATTGTGCAGTCATCACTTTATTTAATGTGTACAACAGCCCTGAAGTTTACAAAGTGTACCCTTTATTATAGTTTCAGGTGCTAAAATTAAAATTAATGGGTTATCAGTAAAATAAAAAACCACACACACTAAAAATAAAACAAAAAAATGAAAACTGAAAAGAACAAGCCATAAATGAAGCAAATAATTCAACAAATATAACGGATATAATTTTGGTATCCAGAATATGTAAGGTATTCCAAATAACAAGAAAAAGTCAAACAATCTAATGGAAAAATAAGCAGAGGATGTTTCACAAAAGAAGAAAAACATGAATGGCCAATAAAGACATGAAAATATATTCAACATCATTTATAATCAGAAAAATGAAAATTCATACATAAGATATTTTATAGTCACAAGATATTGTACTGGTTACAAACAAGGTTTGTGGCAACCCTGCATGTGCAAACGTAAAACCTTCTGGAAAGTATTCACCATTCCAGATGCCATTAAGAACATTCATGGGGGACCAGTCAAGATGGCATAGAAGGTAGAGGCTGTGCACGACTCTTCTTGAAACCACACCAAAATTATAACAAAACTACAGAACAATAATCACTTCGGAAACTAATATAATATTATATGTCAACTATAATTAAAAAATAAAAAATATTTTTAAAAAGAGTTAAAAAATAAACTACTGTGGGTAAAATGCTATCAAACAGCATCGCATACTACAGAAAAATTGTCTGTGAAAGGAAGTGTCTATCGACGCAACAAACTTCAGTGTTGTCTTTTTTAACCCATTTCCCATTTTAAAAAAAAGTTTAGCTCGCTGCTAGTGTTAATTTTACATAAACATGCTCTTTGAGGCTGAAGCAAATATGATGGGTTTTCGATGTGAAAATATAAAAACTGTTCTTGGAGTTATTTCTAAAGAGAACTTGTCTCTAATCCTAATGTGACAGAAATGTACACATAAATTGTATTTATCAAATGAATCTTTGGCTAATAACTGTTCAAGAACAATGTTAACGTCATGCTTAGGAATGCCACATTTTCTAGGATTTGACAGTTGGCAATCGAAAATTACTAAATTTTATAAATGGAAATACCACTACTAAAAACAGAATGCTATAAAGAGAATTATGTCATTTGTTTCCAAAGACTATCAATATACAATAGAGCGATGCAAAAATAATAATAAAAGCAAGATATTTCATGGCAAGCTTTGGGGATAAGGTTAGGACTGTAATCCACGAGTTATTGGGGTACATGCTGCAACTGCAAGAGCCACCAGTGAGTATTCTTGGGGCAAACAGGCTAAGAAATTGCCACAGCCACCCCAATCTTCAGCAACCATCACCATGATCAGTCAGCAGCCATCAACATCGAAGCGAGACCCTCTACCAGCAAAAAAAATGCAACTCACAGAAGGCTCAGATGATGGATAGAAATTTTTAGTAATAAAGTATTTCATAATTAAAGTATGTAAATTTTTTCTGTAGACAATGCTATTTCACACTTATTAGACTACGGTAGTGTAAAACATAACTTTAATTATGCACTGGAAAACCAAAAAAATCATGTGACTTTGTTGTGATACTCTCTTTATTGCAGTGGTCCAGAACCAAACCTGCAATATCTCTGAGGTATGCCTGTATTCAGGCCACCCCTGGGTGATGGGTAGGTCGCAGAGAAAGACTAACAGAAAAAGCAGCCCATGAGCAGTATTGCTAATCTAGCCGGGTTGGACTTCATAGTGCATTTGGGGTATTCAGTGAATTACTATGCTTTAAAACTTAAATACACTGCTCATATATAATCAGATACTGCATTCCAAAAATATGATAAAGGAAAAATCATTAAAAAGAGACTATCTCCTGTGTCACATCCCTTAGCACTATTTGTATCCTGGTACCTTGTCTTACTGACAAAAAGATAGTGGTATATTTCTTGAAAACAACAGGGGCATTTTCTTAAGAAGTAAATCCTACACAAATATCTTCATGGCTCTGACAGGCTTTGACAGATGGTAGGAAGTATAAATTGCTGGGCTGCAGGTTTGACTTATACATAAATGACAAATGCAGAACAGAATTCTTCACAATTTTCTGAGTCAGAAATCAACTACTGAATATCTCATTGTAGCCTCAGGATTGTTGTCTTGTTTTGCTTTAATATTACCACCAGCAGCAGCTAACATTTATTCACTACATACTATGGAAACAGGCCCCAAACTAAGTGTTTTATTTATGTCCTCTTATTTTATCCTATAAAATAGACACTGTTACTATCTATTATCAATGCCATTTTAAAGATTAGGGAACTGCGGGAAAGAGAAATCAGATAACGTGCCCAGGAGCTGAGATTCAAAGGCAAGAAGGGAAAACCCTTAACTCATGCTGGCTCTACTGAATCTGAAGATACGTGGCTGAACAAGGAACCAGAAAGTCAACTATGAACTACATACTTTTACATAATTGAGGAGGAAAAACTTCCTAAATATATCTTTATACATCTAACCTACCAAATATTATAGCTTAGCCCAGCCTCCTTTCACTGTGGTCGGAAGATGTCCATTAGCTTACAGTTGGGCAAAATCATCTAACACAATGAATACATTACAGAGTATCGGTTGTTTACCCGTGCCTGACTGAGAGCTGTGACTCACTGCCACTGCCAGAATCACAACAGAGTATCATACCACATACGGCTAGCCCAGGAAAAGACCAAAATTCAAAATCTGAAGAACAGTTTTTACTGAATGTGCATCACTTTCATATCACCATAGAGTCAAAAAATTGTAAGTTGAACCATTTTAAGTGAGGGATGGTCTCTAATTTAACGATTATGATTTTTTACTTTCTGTTTTCTTAAGGGATTAGAAGAAAGGATGACGTGGAAATATTGGCTTAAGCCAATAGCAGGACTCATGGATCTACTTCCAGACATGCATTCTATTAAAAAAAAAAATCACAGAAATAACAAACAGAATTGTTAACTTTATTTTACATATCTACCAACATGTGGCCCTTGCAGAATTTCCTAAAGGAAATCTGAACCATGTGAAGCCCTGTTCTCTTTTAAAGAAAATCAATTATCTCAACATTTAATAAAACAGTAAAATCCCATACTGCAACCCTGACATGTTATTTTTACATAGAGGAAATTAAAAACACAATGATCTTTACTAATGTATTCATATTTTCTAGACTAGGAAGCCCCTAGTCTCATTCAACTCTATAAAGTGAATTATACTGCAATATAATGCAGTATTTCAAAATCACTCTCATAATAAACATTTATAACAGACTGCCTAGAAACTTAGTATCTATTTTTGCCTTCTTTACTAATAGAACTCTATTTAATTGAAAGAACAGTGTAGGTGGCTAAAACCTGAGTTTCCAGCTTCCCCTGCAGCTAAGGCTAGTCATGGTACATGGTTCTGGCAAATGAAATGTAAGCAGTCACCACTGTGCAGGGCTTCCTGGAGAAAGCTTCGAAGGGGGCTGCCTCAGCAGGCACAGGTCCTTTGTATCCTTTCCCCTTCCTCCTGCTACCATCCACCAGACTTTTAGACATGATTAGTAGAGCTTGAGCAGCCACCAGGAGAGCACAAGGGTAAGGATCTCATTATGAAGATGGCAGAAGAAATTGCTAAGAGTGTGGCTCTGTGTTGACACTGGGGCTGAAATGCCTGCCACCAAATTTTTACATGAAAACTTTACACCTAATTTTTTTCAGCCACTGATTCTAAGGTTTCTATTACTGACAGCAAAATAATGCCTGACTGATACATTTCCTCCTTAGTAACCCAATCTGTAGGTCCTCACTTCCCCCATTCTCTAGTGGATTATATTAAGAAAGTAATAGATCAGTATCTATGACACTACTGTGATCCTACTAGAGGAAAAGTGGAAGCCACTTGTATTTTGAATGATACCAAAGTATGTGCTGGACTTGAGCCTTTGTATAACAACTAATTCCAGGAAAATCTCAATTTAAATAAAGAATATATGTTTCTCCCAAATGGCTGCTGACTGATTCCCAAGGGCTCTATCTACTTTTTCTTTTGTTTCTCCCAATTGTTTGTTTTTTCTACCTTGCTTCATTTTTTTCTCATTGCTATTTCTCACTTAAGGCACTTTTAGATTTAATGCATGCTCATAACATTTGGCAGAAAGCTGGTAGTATTCTTCATAACGAAAACCTAAGGAATTTCCAATGGTTTCATTTTCATTCTTCATAGTGTAAAATTTTGGATCAGAAACATAGGCTTAACATTATTCCTTCAAAGAAAAAGGGAAAACTAACAATAATTTTACTGAATATTAAACTGTATTTTCTTACTGTGGAATACTGGGAACAAGTTTTTTTTAAAAAACCAAACTTTACACCTGCAAATTAGAAAAGACCATTTTATCATTTTAGTGACATATTTCTCTTTAAAAAATCTTTTTTTTTTTTTTTAGAACATAATTAGAATCAGGCTCTTGGAATTCATGGCGCTAACTCTGTTCTAGTGACCTGAAAAGCCCATTGAAAGGTGAGAACTTATTTTGAGGAACCCAGAAGCTGTTGTGTGGAAGCAGCAACCCAAACTCCCCAGTCAGACCTACCAGTCTCTTCCTATGGTCAAATGGATGATTTATAAAGAGAATTATATATAATACTTGTATACAAACACAATGCAAAAACTACATAATAGAACATTTCAAGATCTTGGGGGGATACACACACACACACACACACACACACACACACACACACACACACACACAGTTATCTTGGTTTATTCACTCATCATTGAATTGTGAACATTTCCCTAACATTTATTTTATTATACATTTTACTTCATGTCTATAACAATTCGTATCATTATTTTCTTTTGTGATAAGTAGGTTGTCATATATTCTTTGCTTTAATCTAAAAAAAATACTGGAAAATAATCTTGATGTATAAATATTGATCCATATTTCTGATCATTTCTGAAATAGATTCGAAAAGCAGAAAGCAAGGATCAACAGTTCTTTTCTGACAATAGTTATTTGAATATTTCTACTCTATAAATTCCCTCATTAAAAAAAGAAAGAAAAAAAACCCATCTCCATATCTTAAAATATCATGGTAAAGATAAAATCCGGATTATTCTCACCTTCCTTTTTTTAAAAATGGGGAAGGATGGGGCCAAAATAGGAACTGGGCTTCAAATATATATGCCTTCTCAAAGTCCTTGTGTAAACCTGCAAGCAAGGCAAGGGCTGCAATGAGAACAGAAGCTTGCTTCTGAAGATATTAAGCAGCCAGTGAAGACACTGGCAGATAGTAATTCAAGAGATGAAGAGGTCCAGAGTACACAACATAGTTCAAAGTTCTCATAATCCTTCCTGGGGGCAGTCTAAAATAGTGGAAAGAGAAAGGGAAAAGCGGTCTCCCAGTTCTGCCACAAAGTGGGTTTCATCTTGGATAGATCCTAATATTTCAGTCTGAGGTTCCTCATCTATAAGTGTGTTGGCTATCTCAGATCGCCAAGACTCCTTCCTGGTGAAATCATCAATGATTATATGATCATCACCAAATTCAGTACTAAAACTCTGTTTTTTCACTCTGGGTTTCATGTTCTTTTCCCTTCAGTAATTCCCACTGCTGTTTCCCTCACACTTTCCCACAGATAGCCAACCCTCCAAGCATACTGATCATCCAGTACCCTCAGAACACTTTAGCATCCTCATTCTTCACTGTGGCTCACAAGTCTGATACCTACTGATACCCCTGAATTCTCACCACAATCTCAGGGATTGTGCCAGTCCCCCAGAAGCTTAACCTCTTCACACTCCTATGGAGCACAGTACTCTTACTACCCATGGGGTACCTAGTCTGCCCTGTACATGTTATAGGGAAACCACTCATGACTCTCCAGCTAACTAGCAAGCACCCTGCACAGATATCCTCTAATATCCCCAATGCTTCTTACACTCCCATAAATCACTCAGCATGGGACTCCACATATATTTGTTGGTTTACCAATCTAGCACTGTATTAAACATCTAAGTATACTTCAGTGGTGAGGTTTAGCAGTTGGGGTAAAGAGAAGAGTTAAAACAGAAATTATCAATCCTATCCAACTCAAATTTCTTTTAAATCATTTCCAACATAAGATCAGACAGTGTTCCCCATGAACATTCCAAGGGCAGGAGCTTCCTGGCCCAAGGGCAGCCCAATCTGCTCTGGGACAGCTGTTATTCTTCAGGACGTTCTTCCAGAGACAATACTGATTCTTCCCACAGTGATCCCACCTAACCCTCTCACGTGCAAGACACTTGAGGGCAGTAGCCATGACGCTCTGCATCTACACTTTAACTCTCTTCAGTCAATAATTCCCTGGCAACTCCTCAGAAAACACAGCTTTCAGACTGATGGAACATTCTCGATGCAACGTGAATAGAAAGAACTACCATCACCTCCCCTGTCTGGACGGCATAATTTGGGATCATGCAGGCTAAGACTCATTCACTAAAGATCAGCCATAACATGCTGGCAGATAATGAGTTTTAATTCACTAGAAGCTTTATCTGAAAGCCACGTTCCTATAGGCCAACAGCTCTCTTTAGAGCAAAACATGTCTAGAATAATGACATTTTACCTCGGATGTGAAAGTTACACATACAATTAGTGTTCTGGCTTCAAATCATTTCCCCAAGATAAATGATATCCTGATATGATAAAAATACAAAATGAAAAGGAACTCTCCCGGTGACTCAAACAGTTTAAACTGTTTTACCTCATTTGGAAACCCACAGCCTTAGATAAATTTGTTATCCAAGAGCACCATCTGGTGGATGAAAGCATTTAAGCTACCCCATTGTGGGAAGAGGAAAAAAAATGTCATCTTAGAAGCCTAATTGTCATTAAGACTAAAATCTTGTAAGAAAAGATTCCCACGCTTCAGCAAACAGATTTCTGATAAACAGGCTCTTGACAAAATTATAATATAAATGAAATCTAGAATTCATAAAAGGTCACTACCAAAGAATTCAGTTCATCTTCTTAAAGAAATGTTGCTAATCATAAAGCAAACATTTCTAAATGAGAGGAACCTCAGAGAGTTGTTAATTCAATCCCTTCTTCCCTTTACAAATGAAGACTCTAAGGCAAAGACAGAGCTTCCCTAAAAGTCACAGCTAAGGATGAGAGGCACTGATTATATATGTAAATGGGTCAAATATTCTGTGCAGTTCAATATAGCCTTCTATTTCAAGAGGCTGTGAAGAAAAGGCAGAATATGAGGCAGTCAGTGCATGTGGTAAAGTGTCACACTCTCTCGGGTTATCAACGATCTGGCCACACCCCATTGTGGACTGTGAACTACCCCCACACTGCCAGATAGTCCCACCAAAGACCAGGAACTGCCATACCCTCCCTGCCTCCACAACTGCCTGCATCCCTCTTCATGTTAGATTTACCTGCTTTCCCCTGCCCAAGAAAACCATTCTAGCCAATAAAAATGAGACATAAAATAAATGTTAAATCACCTGCTGAAGAACATTTATCATCATGGAAAAGCATTTACAATGTGTTAAAATGGGAGAAGGAAAAGACAAAACCAAACTATGTTCATTATGGTACCATATCTGTTTAAAAAATACAATTATCAAGTGTTAAATCAAGAAAAAACACTGGGAAAAAATACATCAAATTTCTTTTGACAGCTTTTGTCTCTGCATGCCAGGATTATACGTGATTTCAATTTCCTCTCATATAATACCAATTTTTATATTTAACATTTATATTAATAAAAAGTTAATTTTTACCTTAAAAATTATACTTTTATAATTACAGACTATAAAGAAAACTGGAAAATGGAAACTGGAAAGAGGATCCCATATATAGGCCCATCCAGCCAGTACATGCATAGCAAAAAAAATGTCTGCTCCAGCCCTCAAGGAAAAATATAAAGAATAAGACATTATATTTTTGTCTTAAGGTTTGGCAGAGTATCTTGGCAGAGTATTTTTCAAACTTTTATGAATACTCTATCAATTATCTATTAATAAATACCCGAATGACAAAAGCAATAGACTAGCAAATTAATATTAAAGAAAAAATCTTGGAAATATAATTTCTTTAAAATATTTTACAGATTTTCAGATGCAGGGACCTGAGTTCACATTCTAAGTCTATTTTCTACTTGTAAAATTTTGCCTGAGTTACATATCAGAATATATGGCACAATGTTCCCTAAAGAATTCTATGGCTATGGCCTGAAAACCACTGTCTCCCAATGTGATTAGGTCTTTGAGATACATATCAAAGATACAGTTATCTGAAGGTCAGTAAACAAGAATGGAACACCTTACCTCAAAATCCCTACATCATCTATATAGAGATCAGAGAATGAAATTTTTTTCTAAGTACCTTAAGTTACCAGTTTTCAAAGTATTGTCTGGGAACCACAAGGAGACATCCAGATCCCATCACAAGGTCTATGGCATCAAAACTGTTTTCATGTCTACAGCCATGCCACCCTGAACAAGCCCAATCTTGTCTGATCTCGGAAGCTAAGCAGGGTCAGGCCTGGTTAGTACTTGGATGGGAAACCACCTAGGAAGACCAGGTGCTGTAGGCGTAAAAAATAAAATAAAAAATAAGAGATTGTAAATTGACAAGGTCCTTGCAATGTGTGAGGTCAACCAACGGTTGCCTTGCCTAAAAAAAACAAAAGTGTTTTCATAATTACACCAAGACAATATTTGCCGTTTTCATTCTCAATCATACATGAGTGTAAAGTAGAGTTTTCCAGAGGCTACATGACATCACAACAGATTAAATGCAGAAGCAGATATAAGAATCCAGAGGTCTTCCATTAAGCTAGACATTAGGGATTTGAGGGGGAAAAAAAAGGTAAAATAATGCCACTCCTCTCACTGAATTTGTTTTTTAATTTCTAATACAATATATAAGGATATAAGGATAGATATAATCTACATAAACAAAAGCTCTTTCAGGTCTACAATAAATTATTAAAAGAGTAAAGGAGTCCTGAGACCAAAAAGTTTGAGAACTACTGATGTTCAGAAAAACACATACCAGATAAAATCATTCTAACTCCTCTTCCTCCTTTTCAAAGCACTTTTCAAGCCTCTTGCTGTGACCAGTCCATCTCACAGACCATATCTGATGACACTCTTTAAAGCACAATTCTGATTCTATCACTTCCCTATTAAATAATCTCAAATGATATACAGAATAATAACCAAAAACACTCAGGAAACTCCACCATCTGGCCATGGACTATTTTTCCAATTACTCATCAATTCTGTAATTACTTAGGTGCGTTCTCTGCAGCAGACACTATGATAGAGGCTGGGTCTGGAGAATCTATGAGAAATGATACCTGCCATCACTTGGACTCAGAGTCTACTGCAGAAGAAATAGTTATATAAGTACAGGTATCCTTCATTTCCTGTACTTATTTTCCAAATATTTGTTGTAATAACATATATTTCCTTACCCAAAATTGACTATCCAAATCAAAAACTCTCTAAAATGATTCTGTGAACTCGCCCACAGAATCATTTCAGTTGTATACAAATCCAGGTAAGAGAATGTAGATGGCAGTTCACTTGTATCTCAGCTGTTCTCCCAAAAGGATTATGCCTTGTGCCCATTTAAATTTATTAGGCATCACTGCTATCATCTGCTCATCATTAGTGAAATTGTCCCATGAGACAGTGGAAAAACCTGAGAAGGTAAGTAAACATAAAGGCCTGGTAAAGGCCACACATTAGAAAGATGCTGGAACTGACAACGCATTTGGAGGGAGGGAAACACACAAGGCATGTTCTTGACATGTCCCCATCTCATATGTTGTTCCTAGAAAACTTAACCTTGTTACTTGAGCCAACACAATATTTGAAAAACCAGAGAAATTCTTTGTGCAGTGGACTAATATCTACTCTCAGGGTAGGAGACCGTTGGGACCAGGCTGGTACAGGAGAAGGTGGTAGATACCTTCGGATATGTGGAAGCAGCTGCAATGGGAGAAGAACATGATTCAATGAAGAAGCTGTGTTTCAAAGCAAGTCTGGGAGATTTAAGAACAGTGATATGGCACAAGTTGTAGATCAAAGGTGAAGCATCTTCCCCTCACTGTGAAATGCAGCTTTCTTCCTCCAGTGAACTACAGAAAATTATCATCAAAGATGGTTATACACAAAGGAAATTTTCAATCTTAACATAATACCATCTCATAGGTTTATGCCAGAAGAAATAAGTACCTGGACATAAAGCATACAAAGAAGGCTAAAGTATTCTTAAGTGGGAACCATAATGATGAGGATAAGCTAAGCTCCTGGCTGGTGCACTACTCTGAAAACATCAGCTCACAAGGGCCATTGCAGACTGCGCTGCCTATAATGATATGAGGCATTCAAACCAGAAAGCCTGGGTAATAGAGGAGGTTGGTGAGGCTTACGGGAGGAGATATCTGTCAACACTCAACTTAGAAAAAAATCTTCAAAGACGACTCTTTTGAAATCAGACAATAGTCTTGCAGATCCTTCTAGTGTTATGGATTACGGAGGTAATAGCTAGCTTAAACAAAGCAAATAAAACTTCATTTTAAACCTCGACTCAATAAACCATTATCATCATTAAGAGGATCAACATTAAATTATATGACAGGTATTACTAGAAATGCAGCCCAAAATAGCATAAAACACAAGCTTGAATGACTCACACTGCACTGTACTAGTGTAGGTAAGTAATGCTGATGCCTCTTCTTAGCTCTCACACACAGAACAACAGAACTGTTTTCAAAGGTCTGTGAAGTGCACATGGCTATTGGCTATCCCATAAATGTTCTACCTTCTGTCTTTCCTAGATACCTGTTGACTTTCATGTCCCTTAGCCAAGTCAAAGCATCCCACAGTTATAGAACTTTTTTCTCCCAGTTCCTCTTTTTACTTTATCTTCTTTTTTGTGTGTTTGTGTCCTGAAGAAACTCCCACACTTCTTTTAACAGAGAGCTAACTTTCTAAATGTACAGTCAGTAAAGGCTAATTAAAACTTTATCAATGGACCAGCCCATGATGAAACATAACAAAACAAGTTCAGATCTTAGGACTCTTACACTAATGTCACTGCTACCAAGGTATCAGGTAGGGTCACCCAAGAACACAAGTAGCTCTATTTCTAAGTTCAGGGCCCTCTTTAAGGTTCCTGAAATCAGCAAACACTTCAATTTCATTGTCTCGAGGTGTCAATGTAGTCAGTGTATATGAATCTCATTCTCCCGAGAACATTCAGAATTTCATCCCATCTATCTCAGTTTTGAGCATCGTTCCCTGAGAACAAATAATTATAACAAATAATTATATCTCTATATTAAGGGTTGGCAAACTTTGTCTGCAAAGGGCCAGACAGTAAATATTTTAGCTTTTGTGGAGTCACGATTACTCAACTATGCCACTGTAGTACCAAAAAAGCCATTTGTAATATGTAAAGGAATAAAGATATGCTCCGATAAAACTTTATTTACAAAGAAAAGCAAGGGGCAGAATCTGACGGCCAAGCCTTGCCCTGAGTCATACACACAAAGGCTAGGTTTTGTCACTACATGCCTTTAACAGTCTTGGAATTTTAGTTCAAAAAATAGTAATTTGCTCAAGTTGCCCATGATGTTAACCAATTTTT
Source organism: Pteropus vampyrus (assembly GCF_000151845.1). Classification (NCBI taxonomy): domain Eukaryota; kingdom Metazoa; phylum Chordata; class Mammalia; order Chiroptera; family Pteropodidae; genus Pteropus; species Pteropus vampyrus. Next base: position 4,083,288 of record NW_011888917.1, read on the forward strand.
AGTACATCCCAAGGAAATCAACCTTTGAAAAACAGTAGCAGAATGAACAAGGGGCCAACACTCGTGCCCCGGGATCTCTAGGCCCTTCTCCCTTTACTCTCAAGGTAGACTATTCTCAACTAGTCCTTCATAAACATCTTCGCCCCCAATTCCTGTGTTGATCAACACAATGACACCTCCTTGTCGAATGCTGCAAGACGAACATCTGAGCAGGAGGGGCCGCTACAGCTACAGCACAATGGGACCTGGTACCCAGGCCCGCAGCCTTCTCTCCAGCCTTGGGTTAATTCCTTGCCCTCAGACACCACAGCCACTATTCTAGGTCTGCCTCACCCTTCCTTGCACCCATGTGCAGCAAAAGCCTCCAAATTCAGTAAAAATACTGATTACAAAGTGTGGCCCTACCTTCTGCTCCATCCTCCTGTTTTCCACCTTTACCTGACTTGAACTTATTCATCTAGGTCTAGTTCAGATGTCTCCTCTCCTCAAGAAAGTCTTCCTTCAATGCCAAGCCTGCTCGAAGTGCCTCTCCTCCCGGCTCCACATAGAACGCCATATTTGCCTTTATGGCCAAGTTCATTATACCTTATTGCCCCTCTGGAAATTATTTGAGAATTAGTATCCTTATCGATCTTTGTACCCTGAACAAACTATTTCTCTTACCTCCCCACACCTTCTCCAAGAACTCGCACCCATACCAAAAAAAAAAAAAAAAAAAAAGCTATGGTTTTTCAATCATTCTTTTAAGATGAAAAGAAATAGCCAAAAATAGAAAGTAGGGGGAAAAGTGAACTGCGATTTGATGACTATAATCTCTTTCAAAATAATGCCATGAACCATAACAAGCCAGTTCCCAACACAATTTAAATATTGAGGTGAACAGTTAAACAATGCAAGGATACAATAGTAAAGAGCAAAACAATACATGGGCTTTTTCAATGCACATTCACTGCAACAATTTCAGACATTCCTGATAGTTACAGGTTATTCTTATATTCATTCATTCGTCACTCTAATGCATTCTTTTTCTTGTTACTCTCCATCTACCTCAAGGGGGTACATACAAGTTATTTTTCATTTGTTTGAATTTAGGTGTCTTGAGTATGATTGGTTTTGTTTACCAGTAACAGTTTACAACATCTCTCTCATGTCTTTCTTTATGGTACAAAAGCATTGAAAATGTCAGCTCAGCTCAGGAGCTACTAAATGCTCCCGCAGAGTCTACAGCAATTCCATGAAATACTATGCCTTGTAAGTCCTATTGAAATAACAGATTCCTGGCTCCCAAACCTGTAAATGATGAGGATGTTTTAAAACTGCATATATAAAATCAGTGGATTATGTTCATTGGATTTTAATAACAATTGTTACTCAAAGCTGAAGTTTAAAGTCAATGTTCCCTTGAAGCAATGCCAATGTGTAACTGATTTTCAAACACCAGCAGTAAGTACATTGATAAACATAGTAAACCAAAGTCCATCAGTCTCATCTGTGCAGGAAACAATTGTTATTTCACTATCAAATATGGAAAGCTAGTTCAGGGCATTTTCACATCAATTGTTCTGAAAATCATCCCAAATATGCTGCTTCTAACTCTTAATTATATGTGGGAAAAGGAACAAAGAACTCAATGATCCCCAGGAGTGGTTAGAAAAAATAACTTACACTCAGTTTTGTTTTATTTTATTTTAGAGCACTCAGACATGCAACCTCTCAGCCAAGGATCTGGATGATTTTCCTAAGAGCAGTCTTCCTTTCAGAAGCCTGAAAACTTGCCAGGATACCATAGGGAAGAAACCACAGAGAAGGCACAAAAGAAACCATCAGCTCAGAGGAAATTTCTAGTTGACATTGACCTAGTTTAACACATTTCCACAACTATGAAATTGACTATATGTAATTGCTTCCTTAAAACTGGTGTGTGGGATAAGAACTTCTGGCAGCCCCTCTACTGGCCTTGGAACTTTGGAAAAGCAATTTAACCTCTCTGGGCCTCAGCTGTAAAATATCGGCCATATTTACATGCCTTCACCCATTTCTATGGAAAACCAGACGCTGGTTTAATAAGACAAGGTGTCATGCTCTGTAAGGAAGCCTTACAGAAGCCCTTACTTTCCCAAACGTAACTAACCACAGCATGTTAAACATAAAAAGATTTATTAACATTAAAGAATAAATCAATAAGAATGCACTTAGAATTGAAATACCTAAAAATCTAGCAATGACTTAATACAAGGTTCAATTTGAAACTGGCAGTCTAAAGATGGCTAGAGGTAGAATACACTGAAATGATCCCCTGGAGAGCAATACTGAAAATGCTTCTAAAGACAAAATATTGTTAAAACCTCCTCAGGTCTTTAGTGGGGAAAAATGTACATATATGCAAACACATACACAAATATACACTCACATAAAAGGCCAAAAAGATATAAAAAGGTTATTTCTGTTTGGTAAGCTTATGAGAAATTTTTTTCTTCATATTTTTCCCTATTTTTCCATTTTTCTACATGGGTATATACTACCTTACTAATAACCAAAAAATTCTTAATACAGTGGTTACACTTATACTAGTGAAAATCCAAAAGAAGAATGGGGAAAAGATGTTTTCTCTTTTTTGAACTTTTATTTTTCATCCAAACACATACATATTTAAGACACCACGTAATCCAACATCCAGCCTCAATTACTAATATTTAGGCCAATCTTCATTCAACTATAACCATTCCACTTTATTTTCTGCAATATCTTAAAAACCAATCGCAGACCTATGTTATTTCACCTGTATATTTTTTCAGGTGAGCATCTTCAATTGATATTATATACATATGTAATATATATATAGCCACCATGCCATCATAATTATATCTAATAGGACAACAGAATTTCACATTATCATCTAATACTCGGTCCATATTCAAAAATAAGAATGGTCCTTTCAATAACAGTATTCAATAATTGGAAATCCATACAGAAAATCTAAAATTATGACACTACCTCATATTCAGAATGTACAAAAAACTGTAAGTCAGTAAAAAAAGCATGACACACACACACAAAAAATGTACAAGAGGCTTAATAAAGCACTTTGATAAAGGGAAAATCCAAACAGCCATTGAAAATGGGGGGAGGGGAATCAAAAACACAATTAAAAACAAGAAAATACTACTAACACACCCAACAGAGCAGCTAAAATTAAAAGACTGATGACAAGTGTCAGGGAGAATGTGGAGCAATGGGAACTTGCTAACTTGCTATAGGAATGTGTGAACTAGAAAATAATTTTACTCTAAAGTTAACCACATATACACCCTAAAACCACCCCTATGCATATGCCCCATGGAAACACATGCTTCCATGACCTGGGAAACGTGTGCAAACCGTTCAAAGAAGTTTTGAGGCAACCAAAACGATCATTAGTAGCAGAACAAATAAATAAACTGTGGTACATTCATACAATAGAATAATATACGGCAATGAAAATAAATAAACTCCAGGTACACAAGATACAGTTTAGAAACGTAATAAGGTATGACAGAAGGCAGACAAAATAGAATATGTACCGAATGATTCTTCTAGTTATATAAAATTCAGAAACAAGATACAATAGACATCATTTTTAAAGAAAAGGAAGTGATTACCATAAAGTCTAAATAGTGAGTATCCTTAAAAAAAGGAGGGAGAGTATGATAGGTAAAGAGGGCATATAGGGGAACTCTGGGGTGCTGATAATGTTTTCCCTAATGTCAGTGATGGCACATAGGTTTTCACCTTACAATAATTAATGAAGCTCTAAGATCACGTTTTATGCACTTTCCAGCTTGTTCTATATTTCAAAATATAAAAGTTTTAAAAATACTTAATAATTGACCCATGCAAGGATTATCAATGGATGTAAATTCACTAGGTGAAAGGCTATTGGTAAAAAGGATATTCATCTAGTCTCTAAGTACCACCCTACAGATCACTTGTTAATTAAAAAGGAATATCCTTGACCGAATCCTTCAAATGGTAAAAAAAAAATAAAGAACAGTATTGGGAAAATTAAAGATCTATGAATATTGTCTGTACATTAGATGATATTATATAAATGTTAAATTGCCTTGTAATTAATAGACACATGCTGAAATAGTTAAGGGTGAACTGTCATGATGTCTGCAACTTACTTTCAAATGTTACAGGAGAGACAAAGACAGAGCGAAAAACATAAAGCAAATTTGCCAAATATTAACAATTGGTAAAACTAAGCAAAGAGTATCCAGGTGATCCAGGTGTTCCTTGCATTACTTCAGCCTTTTGCTAGGCAAGAAATTTTTCAAAATAGAACACTATTTTGAGAGGGATAAAAGATTTCAGAAAGGAAAAATTTTTTTTAAATAGGGTTTACAAGTATCAGGTAGAGACAAAAAGTATTAGATTGTATTTAGTGGATTATGCTCTCATGAAAAATAACTAGAAAACCTAATAATATGTACTTTTTAAAAAAATTCTCACAATTTGTCTGTGGGGAAAAAGGAAAATATAAGCCTGTTGAAATATACTTTTTGAAAGGATTAGGAGAAAACTACTAGAAGAATACATACTAAAATGTTGCTTTTGCCGTAGCTATTATGGATAGATAATATTTCCTGTTTTCTAATATTTTTATAATGAGTTTTGCCTTTTTAAAAATGTAATGTAATATAAAGATTAGCCAGATAGCCAAATACTGTTGAACAATCAGGTATGTGTACAATTAACTGGCTTCAGTTTGAAAACTACCAGCTGCAGAAATCCTACTGATGTGTCTTTATTTCTTCTTGTCCTGTGAGGAATTATGAATTACATAAAGCACAACAAATGACTACTTCTTAACTATGTAAAATGGTAACAAAAATAGTAACATGAAATGATCCTTCACAAGCCTATTATAATATAAATATACCTCATCGTATATGCTCCCATTAATGTCTGCACCATAGATAGGTGCCACAAAAGTTAAGTTCTTCCAGTACTTGCGCTCCAAGTCTTCATAATCCAAGTATCTTGGAGTACAATATCTGAAAAAGATAGATGAACAAAATACAAACTAGTAAGACAATTTTAAGATTTTCTCCACCTATTTGATATAAATCACTTTCTAAAGAAAAGCCTATCAAAATGAAAATAGTGTAGGCAACTCATGTTGTCAAACCTAACAGGTAAATATAAAATGTATTTATCATAGATATTTGCATACTCTTATGATTCCCAAATAACTATGAAAACTTCATATTTTGACTAAGAAAATACTTTACTGAAAGTATCAATAGACGCAGAAAATTAGTTAAAAATTCATTATATTAGCTTTCAAAATATTTTTTAAATCCTTAACCCATTATACTATCCAGCTGTCCCTCAGTATCCACGAGGAATTGGTTCCAGAACCTCCCCACAAATACCAAAAACCACAAATGCTCAAGACCCTTATATAAAATGGTGTAGTATTTGCATATAACCTAGGGATAGCCTCTCATATACTTTAAATCATTTCAAGATTACTTATTAAAAAAAAGGATGACTTATAATACTTAATACAATGTAAGTGCTATGTAGTATAATAGTTGTTATACTGTATTGTTTAGGGAATAACGGTAAGAAAAAAAAATCTGTACATGTTCAGTACCAATGCAACCATCATGGGCCTAACTACATAGTTAATGTCAGCAGCAACCTTTGTTTTCTAATATTTTCAATCCACGGTTGGCAACTAATATAATAATGGTGGCCCTTCAAGTCATTCGAAGATCTTCTTTTTAAAATTATTCATTTTTTAATATGTATAACTTATCGATGAAGACTTAAATATTGCCACATAAAGCAGAAAATTTGCCTAAGAAAGATGAATCATGAGTATAATCAAAAACTCATGACAATGGAAAGACAGAAAACTCATTTACAGTTATTCGGAATAGTATAACACGAGGAACAATTTTCTTAGCAGTAAACTAAATGTAAGTAGGCAAACACTTGAAGAACAGAAAATAGAAACAGTTAAATTAAGACTCCAAGAGATTGTGCAGAAGACTCATTTTCATTTTCATTACAAGTTCCTCTGTCTACTTGGTTTGTAATCAGGTCCATGTATATCTATGAAAGAAATAAAAATAACAAAGTGAATCCACTCACTTGCCACTGTTGGCCAGCTGCCTGAACTCCTTCACTGTCATGGCTTTTTTCTGGATGTTGTATTGCGTGAACAGTCCCGATTGCCCTGTGACCATCTGCTGAATCGGTGCTGGGATGAGCAAATTATCAATGTCATCATAGCACTGCCTTGGCTTCCACTCCTTAGGAGGAATCACCTAAAAATAAAATTTTTAAAAATATGATCTTAAAAATATTCCAGGTATATATTTAGCTTTCATATTTCAACAGAATATAGGAGAAGAATGTGTCAGCATTTCTATGACAAATGTGTTAAAGAATGGTAAAGATTCACATTAAGGGAAATGCTCTCTTTTTTCCAAATATTCACCTGACTGATACGATTTATTTTAAACAGTAAAATTCACCGAGTACTCACTATATCAAATACTGTATTTGTATTAAATTCATTTTTTAGTTGATACTGTTAACTTCTCAATTTTAAATGTAAAATTGAGAGATGCACAGAAGTAAAATAACTTCTGAAATTCCGGTACTATTTACATTAATGAGAAAAATAAGTAAATATGTGCTTAGTCCATATCATTTTCTTTAAATGCCTCTCACAAAAATATGGCAAACAGCAGAGTGGTGTGCTAGTAAATGTTAACAATCAGCTTTCTGGGAAGGTGGTTGAAACCCTGACTCGTAGCTTTTGCCTATTTCCATAGTAACTACTCCCACCATGGCCAATTTGAGCTTACCAACATGACGTCACTGAACATAGAGTAGGAAAAAGATGTCAACTACCAATTCTTATGTGCCTGTATGATGAGGGGACTCAGCCCACCACTGTTTTCCCATAGTATTTACACAATTATTAATAATGAAAAGATGAGAAAACATTAAGACTACAAATACATATTCACGTGATTAAAAATTAGAAGGGACAAAGATATGAATTAAGTCATGATTTACAGTTGGAATTTATCTACCTTTAGAAGTTGTTTTAATTTTTCGAGATAAATTTTTTAAACAATTAACTGTAAAATGTGGATATCACACATACAGAAAATACATAATCATAAATACATAATCATAAATATGTTGCTTTATAATAGTTTATGAACTATTATAAAGCAAACACCAGAATACCCACTGCCCAGGTTTAAGAGGCAGGCTACTACTACTCACACCCCAGACGCCCTCCGAGAGCCTTTTTCCAAACACATCCCTTCTTGCCCAACTGGGAACCACTATCATGGCATTTATGGTATTCATTTCCTTGCTGGGCTATATAGTTTGATCCTGGGTATGCACCCCTAACACCAGTTCTTGAACTATACAGAAATGTAGTCATCCATATATACATACATATATTCTTTGAGGTTTATCTTTTATATTTCACTCAATATTTTTGTGAGATTCAATTATGATGGGCTGTATAGCTGAAGTTTATTAATTTCATTCATACTCACTGTTCCTTCGTATACTTATTTATAAATTGGTGACCAATGGTGGTCACTTGTTTTTTCTAATTATTGGCCATTGCAAATGACACTGCTATTAATATTATTGTACATATCTGCTGCTGCATGTGTACACACAGTACACATACATACGTAAACATTCCAATGGTGAAACTACTGGGATGTAGAATATGTGTACATCGAATTTAGTAGTTATTATCAAACTTTTGCCAAAGTGGTTGGACCAATTCACATTCTTACCAGTAATGCATGAGATGCTCCACATTCTCATTACTTTGTATTGTTGCTCAATTAAATTTTAGTCCTTCTGGTAGGTGTGTAATGATACCCGATTGTGTATTTGCATTCTCCTGATACTAAAGAAATCTTTTCATATATTCACTGATCCTATAAATATCCTCTTTTGTAAAGTGCTTATTCAAGTCTCTTGCCCATTTTACTATTGCACTTAGTCTTTTTTTTTTTTTTATTAATGTACAGGGATTCTTTATATATTTTGATTATGCTTACATGTGTGTGTTGTGTGTGTGCATATCTGTAAATATCTACACGTATGTGTATCAAATACTTCCTCTTACCCATAACTTGCCCTCCAACTTTCTTAAGGGTATCTTTTGATAAACATAAGTTCTTAATTTTAATGTAATCCAATGTGTTCATTTTTTGTCTTTATGGGTACTACTTTGATATTCCTACCCTAGGGTATGAAGACATTCTATTTTATATTCTAAGAGTTTTAAGGTTTTGTCTTTCACCTTTATATCTACAATGTATCTGCAACTGGCTTTTGTGAAAGATTTAGGTCAAGCTTCATCAGATGAAGAAACTTGGGGTCAAAAGATGAGAGATTTAGGAAACACTACACAGCTGATAAATGACAGTATTAACTCAGTACTTCCTCTAAGATATATTAGTTTAAAATGAGACTATAGACAACTACACTATATGCTACTGAAAACAAATACTTGATACTTTAAAAGAATATGAACAAACAAGCCAAATGGATATGGATAAACATATCATACTGTCTTGAAAACACTGATATAAGAGAAGGTTATATTTAAAGTGTTATAAATACTAACTTTCTTCATCAGAAATAAGTCAGTAATTCAAAAAAAATCAAACATGGATTTAGGATTAAGGATGGGTATAGGGTTAGGGTTAGTGTTAATGTTAAAGTTAAGGTTAGGGTTAGAAATATACGGTTAAGTTTAGGATTAAGGTAAGGGTTATGATTAGGGTTAAATTTAGAATTAGGTTAGGGTTATGGTTACAGATTCAGTTCGAGTTGGTTTTAGGATTAGAGTGATGTTTAGGATAAGAGGTTAGGGTTAGGTATGGTGTTAGAGTTTGTTTTAAAGTTTAGTTTAGGATTTGGGTTAGGAATAGGGTCAGTACTAAACTTACAATTAAGTTTATGTTTAGGATTAAGGTTGAGGTTAGAAAGTTAAAGGTAGAGTTAGTTTTAGTATTAAAATTAGAGTTAGGGTTAAAACTACAATTATATGTTAGGGTTAAGGTTAGTGTAACGTTAAGGTCAATAACAGTGTTAAGGTTAGGGTTAAGAATGTGCGTATGTTTAGAGATAGTATGATAGTTAAATTGATGATTACAGGTCTGGATTAGGATAAGTATTTAAAGTTAGTGTGAGGGTTAGTGTAGGGTGAAGGTTAAAGTTAGGATTGAAGTTAGGTATAGGTTTAAGGTTACAGTGAGTGTCAGGATAGGTTAGGGATTGGGTTAGAGCTAGGATTAGGGTTCAGTTTAGGAATAGGTTTAGGGTTAGGGTTAGAAGTAAAGTTCAGCTTTGGGTTAGGAATAGGGTAAGGGTTAAACATTAGGGTTAGAATTAAGGTTAGTGTTAGAAATTTAAGGTTATGGTCGAATTAGTGTTAGGGTTAGGATTACAGATATACTTAGGTTGAGGTTTATTGCTATGATTATAGGTTAGGGTTAGGGTTAGGGAGAGAATTAGAGTTGTGGTTAGTATAGGGTTAGAGTTAAAGTTAGGATTGAGTTTAAGGTTGACAGGTTTAAGTTAGAGTTAGTTTAGAGGTTAGGGTAGGTTTGGGGTTAGGATTAGAGCTGGTGTTATGGTAACTTTAGGAATAGGTGTGGGGTTAGGGTTAGAGGTTAGGTTAGAGATTGAGTTAGCATTAGGGATAGGTTTATGGTTAGTGCTACTGTTCTGGATATGTTTAGTTTTAGGGTTAAGTTTAGGATTAAAACGTTAAGATTAGGTTTAACATTAGGTTTAATGTTAGGATCAGGGTTAGTTTTAAAGTTAGGGTTAGAATTAGGGTTAGGGGTAGGTTTAAGATTAGAGTTTGTGTTAGGGTATTAGCGTTAGGGTTAAGGTTATAGTTAGGATTGGGGTTAGAGCTATGGTTAAGGTTAGGAAGTTACTATTAGGGTTAGTGTTAGAGATAAGGTTAGGGTTTGAGCTAAGGTTAGGATTAGGGTTAGAGTTAGGTATAGGGTTAGGTTTAGTGTTAGGGTGAGAGGTTAGGTTAGAGTTTGGGTTAGGTAGGCATAGGATTCACTCAGTGTTAGGGTTAGAGTTAAGTTTAGAGTTTGAAAGCTAATGTCAGGTTCATGATTAGGGTTAGATTTAAGAGTAAAGAAAGGATTTACTCCTTTTTGGAAATAAGCACATCTACAATCAAAATTAATATTATGTTTAGAGTTAAATATTTCCCGTCTTGTGAAAAATAAGACAGTTGTTTACCCAAAATGAAGTTTTGGAGCCATTTTATTTTTCAAAAGTTAGAGAAGCAAAAATTAGAATGAATTTACAAAAATCTAAATATTGTCTTTGTACTTACTGCATGTGTTAATTTATTTTTGACTAAAGTGGTCAGACAGAACTTTAAAAATCTGCACATTCAGGCCTATAACAAAATCTTACTTTGGGACTGTAATTTTAAATCTTAATATATCAGATGTTCTTACATAGGAAATAGAAGTACAACATACTTAGGATTTTTAAAAATTCCAAAATTAAACCTTTGTATTTAATGAATCTACATAAAGGAACCCAAAGGTTATCTTCCAGATTATACAAAAATAAAAAAATATATTTTAAATCACCATTTCCCCAAACCCAGGCTAGGCCCTATACCCAGTAGCAAATTTTCAACTAAAATTTGTATTTGCACTATTTATCTTGAAATAAGTTGCTATTACTACCATCTACCTACTGAGGAAACAGAAGGAGGAAATGTGGTGCTTCTTACAATCTTCCTTCACCTTGAAGGCATAGATCACTATCTGTACTCTCTAGTTTATTCATTAAACTACATAATGTGCATAACCTATGGCTCAGGAGGGTGTAGGTCCAGGTTACTGTTGTAGAAGAATTTCAAATACTTCATATATAATAATGGTTCATCTTAATCTTCCTCCATAAAAACAATACAAGCTGTACATGTAAGGAGGCTGTCATTCTTTGCACTTTTCCCAACGTGACTGCCAACTTTGTAGATAGAACTTTGGGCGTCAAATCTATCACTCTGAAAATGAAAGTTAAATCTAAAAGATGTTGATAAAAGAAAAACCGAGACTGTAATCTGAGGCCAAAGTCGCTTATGAAACTACTCAACCATTTTCTTCAAATCATAAATCAAAACTAATTCATTAAGTGGTGCATTAACAAAGAATCTCATGGGTGGCTCTGATCCCCAGGGCTAGCCCAGCCCTCAAAGCAAACTAGCAACATTAATAGTTTTGATTTTTATAATCTGATTTGATTAGATGCACTTTTATACATTTACTACTGCTGCAACTTCCAGAAAAAGAGGGAAAATAGGTAAAACTGAGTTTATGTGACTTGATAGAAAGATGGCAAGATGACTAAAAACCAATAGTTCACTGTATTCCTAGAACAAGTAAAAGGAAACTATCGCAACACTGAATAAATGAATATCTACAACTTGCTCAATGAGTCTCACGTAAAAGTCTGGGCTCAGGTGTGTGTTTGTTCAACATTCAGAAAACTAATTGTAGTTCTCATTAACCTTGTTCTCTTACATAATGCCGACAGCGGCACAGGTGCACTCTGCCTGACATTCCCTTATGAGGGCATTTGCCACTACCTCTTATGTTACTAAATGTGCCACTCTGCCACAGGATAGTCACTAATCTCAGTGGAATACAGTAAGGTATATGTTTTCAAGAAACAAAAGGGAGAGATGAACAGAACAAAGGGCTGCATTCAGAACTCAAAGAAGGGGATGACGACCCCAACTCCCCTCCACCCAAATAATGCCCAAGTCTTTTCTAACCTATTTTGAGTTTATAATCAAAATTGTTTGTCAAATGATTCTGAAATGATATCATTCTCCTTAACTACAGAATGATTATTCTCCTCCAAGTTAATGTGAAATTGCTAAGGTTCCAAAAATGAGATCTTTAAAAGAGCTAACCCAATAAAGTAGTTAAAGTAAGGATCGCTCATCTGAGAAATTCATTATAAACCTTTACTTTGAATTTGTTTTCCCTTTATCTTCCTTGCTTCTCATTCACCCCTAATAAACCTTCACTCAACTTAATTTCCCCCAATTTTTTTTTTATTTCCCTCAATTTTAGATCTTTTCTAGGAGGCACCTGAACCATATATAACAAAATGACAGACCTCAGGGGGTAGATGCCAGAACAACCTATGAATTGGCTTACAACCAGCGGCAGCCAGATACAGGAAGAGGCCTTGAACAGTGATCCTTGCAGTTCTGGAAGCTCTCTCCTCTGCTACTGTCTGCTCTCAACACTACTGGACCTTCCTGTAGAGATGGGGATTCCAAGGAGAGCCCAAGACCCAGTCACAGTCAAGCAGGCCCTGCCAGGGCTCGGGAATTTATGTGGTGATGTACAAGTCTACAGAAACCCAGACTATAAACTTAACATTTAGACCAATGATAAAATGAAATAAGTGGGAGCACTAAAATATATTCTTCTGAGGGAAATTTTTAAATTGAAATAGATTTCCAGTATGGAAGGAACACACAGTCCATCTCAGGTTAAAGTCAAAGAGGATGATCTCTCTTTCAAAGCTCTAACTTTGGGTTTGTGGGTGCAAACCCACAATGCAGTCCTCAGCACCTTAGTGACCACTCCTAGGACCCTGAGCATATCACAACTACTCCTGTCAGGACTCCCTGCTTCCACTCCGCCTCCCCCGACAAATTCATTCTTCACACATAGAAGCCACAGCTATCTTTCCAAATTATTGTCACAAAATGACAAATAAACAAACAGCCACCACGTCCTCTTCTCCTCTCTAAGACATCAATGTTTCCCACTGTACTTACAATAAAACCCCCAAAACCTTGTTATAACGAGACAAGCCCAACACCACCTGGCCCCTTCCAGGCCTCTTACCTCACTTACAATCCTCTTCCCTTGCTCACTGAGCCCCAACTCCACAAACCATCTTCCTATTCTTCCCATACATGAAACTCAGGTTAGCCTCTAGGTCGCTGGACTTGCTATTCTTTCTGTCCCCACATCTTGAAAGGTTGGTTTCTTTACATCCTTATCTCACCACCCTAACATGCTTCCACTAGAACATAAATTCCATGGGAACAGGAGCTTTGTCTGGTCTGTCCCCTCACCTCCCCTCACACATGGTATAGTGCCTGGTACATAGCAGGCACTCTCCACATTTGGTAAACAAAGAACTGAAAACAAAATAGAATAGGCAAATCAATAAGAGAAGGAAAGTAGTCAGTGCCTAGGTCTATGGGCATGGTAGGGAATAAAGACTGACTGCTAATGGGTACAGTTTCTTTTTGGGGTGAAGAAAAGTTCTGGAATTAGATATCAGTGATAACTGCATAAGTCTATGAATACACACACCACCAGTGAATTACATACTTTAAATGGGTGAATTGCATGGTATGTAAACTGTATCTCAATATTAAAAAAAAAAAAATTTTGCATGGTATGTAAACTGTATCTCAATATTAAAAAAAAAAAAATTTAGAAGAAAAAACAGAACAGAGGAGGGAGAGAAGGAAAGGAGTAGTGGTTATTAACTGTCCTCTATGAGAAACTGATGAAAGTTAGGAATATTCTCACATCTCTAAAATCCGTATATGGTTCTCTGTGGTTTCTATGAACTGCTTTTGTTTTTTTTAAAAACAACAACAACAACAAAAAAAAAAAGCCCAGAAAACAATCTAATAGAAAGCGTTAAAAGAAAAATACAATAATTAATCTTCTTTGAAGAAACCAAGTGCTCCATATGGATTAACAAGAACAAAGCTTCTGCAAGAAACAATTCCAGTTTAAAGGAATTGAGGATAATCACCTTTGCAAGGCCTGCCCGATGGGCTCCTTTAGACTCCATGTATGCGAGGTATTTGTTGAACTCCCGGAACTCCTCCATGGAGGGTCTGAAGGTCATGATCTTACAGCTGGGATTCAGACGACTCTCCGTCGGCCCCACCTCCATGATGGCTGGCGTAGTCTCTGCAGAGAAGATGATTTGGTCATAAGCAATGAATTATTACATGGTTAAGGTTGGCGGTCATTTCTCCCAAATGGCACATTAAGTTTCCCCAGCAGGAAATCTTTTAGTTACTTACCACTCCCTTCTACCACCCTATAATTCCCTCATCTCTCCCTGGACTTTTGGAGGGGGAAAAAAAATGCCTCTAGCCACCCCTCCTCCCAAGCTCCTATTCCTGGGATTTAATCACTGACCTAATTATATCACCCGCCTCCTCAAAATCCTTCCTAGTAAGAATGAAGGAATTTGCAAGTTTACAAAAGGTGTTGTTCCTAAGTACCAGTTCTGAAAAAGACTCTCATACATGCATCTGTATTAAGGCCCAGGTTAGGTGGAATAGAACATGGACAATGCAACATCCCCAACACAGAGTTTACTGAAGTATGCTTCCACTTGTCATTACATGCTTTCCTATAGTAACTTCCAACCATCTATTCAGCAAAGCTGCCAGGAACCAGGCTAAAGTATCAGAGAGACACAGGAAGGGGTAAGGTATGTCTCCATTATCTACACTCACTTTTTAGAGGTCAAACTGCAATACAAAACTGTACACCTGAGTTACTCAGAAAGGAGCAGAGTTAAGACTTATAAGAAGGTGTAGGAGTTTGCCAGATGATACAAAGAGCAGTCCTGGCAGTGGAAATACTTGGAAGTATTGCAAGTATGGAAAGAAGTTAGTTTGTCTAGGGATCTTAGAAAGAAAAGACTACAGAGGATCAAGGTAGAAAAGTTAGTAGGCTATGCTATGAAAACATGAACTTAATCCTGCTAGCAATGCACAGGATGCTTCCTCAGCAAACATTTACTGAACACCTAGTATGTGCCAGGCAGAGGGACTGCAAAGGTGAATAAGAAGCACTGGTGTGCCTCCCCCAGAAAGGCGTCCCACCCCCATCCCACTTCCAGATGCAATAACAGTGCCTGGCATCCAACAACTCAAACAACAAATCTTCTTGGAACAAAGTTTTCCTTTTATTGATTTTTTAAATAAATTTAACTTGCCTGACCCCTCCCCCAAAAAAAATTGGGAAGTGAGGGATGAAGGGAAAACGTGCAATGTTAAAACAGATCAGGGCTACAGATAAAGATGTGATTATCATTCATTTAAGGTTTAAGTGTCTATCTCATAAAGTACATGTAAGGAAAATGACATATATCAAAATTAAACCCTGCCACCCTTTCGGAACTTACAATCTAAAGGAAAAAACAATCTACATGAAGATATATTAATACATGGCAGAAAATATCCTGTATTATCCCTTCCAAAGGGAGGGGACATGCAAAAGCCAAAATCTCCCAGGCCACCTCCCCACCAGATACATATACCAAATCCACAGGCTGCAGGACCAAAGTCTACCCCTATACAAGAAACAAATAATCCTTGAGAAGCTTCCAAGTCAGTCCCTTACATAACTATTATGGCCTTGTCCTCCACCACAGCCTACACTACACTTTACACTCCAACAATACTCACTGATTTGTTTTTCTCTAAATAAATACAATTCCCTATGCCTTTGCCCAAATTATTCCCTCCCACTGAAGCATCCTTTACTGTTTCCTCACCTGGCAAACTCCTGCCCACTGCCAAAATTCTCAACGCTCTGGAGCAGGCCTAGGTGAACCATCCTGTGTGTTTCAACCTCCCTCTCTGCTTTCCTCTTACAGCAGTTGCCTGTCCCAGTGGCTGACACGTCTGACCACACACTGAGCTCTAAGGTCCTCAAAAGAAAGGCTCTCCATCTCTTTAAATCCTGACATCCAGTCTGGAATCCAGTCTTGCTCATAATATCTGCTGCAATAACTATTTGCTAACTGAATGAAGGAATAAATAAATGCCAAAATGTTATTAAAGTATTTACACAAAATGATACCAAATGCAGGAAAAAGGGAAGTACTGGTCCCAACATGTTACTTAGAAAACAGATTCCTTTGCTTGACTGGTAAAGAATAACAGAACATAAAATTCTGCATAGTGAGTAAAGGAAAGAAGCCCCTAGATAATCTTTGCAGAAACATTTGGTACAGAGAAGGCAGCGTTACCTTTTCCCTAGCCAAAGAACAAGAGTGGCCTGCCTATTTCTCAAAGCAAAGAAAGAAGCCACTAAAGAAGGAACTGGAAATCCAGCCAGTCATTCAACAAGTAGTTACTAAATGCCAGATTGTTGGGTGGGCACTAAGGAAGGAATGAAATGAAATCCTAACAGTAGTAGAATGAAACAGACAATAAATAAGAATAAGTGCTCTGAAGAAGAAACCAGGGTAAGTGGATATAAAGTGCAAATAGGAAGTGGGGATATTTTATACAGGGTAGGCAAGGGAAGGCATTTTCAGAAGCCTGAAGGAGGGAATAAATCATGAGGATATCTGGAAGAAGAGCAGTTTAGGCTGAAGCAACAGCTATTCAGCTATTAAAGGAATAGTGAAAAAGTAAGTGTTGTAGGAACTACTAGATAAAGCAAAGGAGAGAATAGTGGGTGAGGAGATGAGGGTGAGAGAGGAGAAGGCATGAGAGGAGATAGGGGTGAGAAAGAAGATAAAAGAGGAAAGTCGTTTTGCATTTTTTTGAGAGGGAAAGTAATCCTGTGCTCCCTTCCTTTCTTGTACATTCCCATTCTAGACACTCTAATATGCATGTCCATTCAAGGAGATGACACTGCTTTCTAAGGAAAGTTCTTGAGGATTTTAAGCAGAGCAGTGAGCTAGCTCATCATTCTGGCTGTTGTATCAAAAAATGACAAGGTTGGAAGAACAAAGAAAATTTACACCAATCCAGGCAAGGTAAAAGTGGTGACTTGGACCAGTGGTGAGCAGAGAGAAGTGGTCAGATTGCACATATAGTCTGAACAAAATTTCCTGATAGAAGTGAGAAGTGGTCTAAAAAATAAAATATTGGCTCTGACAAGAAATTGAAGCAATGAGACTATTAATATATGCAGCAAATTAATAACAATCAGAATTAAACCTCAGCCCTTGACCTAGTTTGCTAACTCGTCTGTAAAATATACTTTGCCTCTTCCTAGCATCATCATTCCCTTGATTACACAAAACTAGTTCTACCTACAAATTAGATACACATACTAAAGACCTAGCTGGCTTATGTTTTAGATCTTTTTCAACCTGTAAAGTTTAGATTGACTCCATAAAGATTACACGATCATCAAATTTAAGTATGTATAAAATTTTTAAATATGTTAAAGCAGCTAAAAATTTAATATTACTCCCATCACCCAAATCTTTGACAATATGATTGGCAAAAAAGTCTGATGTTGTTTCATTTCTTTGATTATTAGTGATATTGATCATTATTGGATATTTAACTTCATTTCATTTTGCCTACTTACATTCTTTACCCTTAAATGATAGTTTATAAATTTTCTGCTCCTTTAAGTTTTTCCTAATCCGCATTTATCATTATTAAACTTAATCATGCTGCTAGAATCAAAGTCCCAGACCCCCTTCTTTCTCTTTTACCTTTATTTCTCTGAGCCAAGCAAGACAATAGGTATAAAATGTTCTTGCAATAATGCTTCCTGGTCAGAGATTTTAAACTGAAGGTGATGCAATAATCATTTTTTTAATGCTACACCTCTTTAGAGACTGAGTCCCTAAAGTGAGTGACAATGATATCTATGATAACTTTGTTACTTTGTTTCCATAGAGCTGGCTTCAATGTTTTTGAGAACACTTAAACCAAGAACCCTAAGAATTTTTTTCTTAATGAACTAAAGATTTTTTCATTAAGTGAAGAAAAGTCCAGTACTGATTCATGCTTATATAACTCTTCCAAGCTTCTCATCTGCAAATTTTACCTTATCATGAAGGAAAAACATCTGTTCTCCTTATTCTAATAATGTCTTTACTTGGTAATTAAAAAAAGAACCTGAGGCTGGCGTTTTCCTGTTTAATTAAATCTATATGCTATACTGTTTTCCTTATGCATTTCCTGTATTTCTGATCTGTGTCCTGTCATTTAAATAATTTCTGTGAGAAGAGTAAAAACTGACAGCTCTCATCATGGGAGTATTCGTTTCTTAGACAATGGCTGACACAGAACTGGTCTGCACTGCTGACTGCCTCTGGCGAGAACATTTTAGGATATGCTATTGAGCGCAACCCCCTGTGAGATACAACGTTCGGGGCAGGCAGATAATACATTAGGCTAGAAAGAAAATTAACCAAGGCAGTTAGAAGAGAACACTACTCGAGCCTCCTCCACGGTTTCTTATGAGGTCTCACCCAAACCCTAGAGGCCATTCTTTTCAGTCCTCACTCATTCCTCCTTCCCTACAGTGAGATTTTAAAAGGAATTAGCAGCCAAGGCTCAGGCCAGGCAGATGCTACTACCCTGCTCTACTCCAGCCACTCTACTCCAGTGTATGCTTTGCAGACTGCCTCGGTCAGGCATTGTTATGGGTTGAACTGTGTCTCCCAAAACAGACATGTTAGACCTAACCCCCAATACCTGTGAATGTACCCTATTTGGAAACAAGGTTTTTGCAGATGTAATCAAGTAAAGATGAGGTCATATTCAAACAGGGTAGACCCTAGTCCAATATTACTGGTGTCCTTATAAGAGAACAGGCAGACACAGAGGGAAGAACACCATGAGACAATGGAGGCAGACTAAAGTCATACAGCTGCAAAACAAGGAATGCTGGCAATCACAAGAAGCTGAGAGACAGGTACAGAAGAGATTTTTCCCTAGATCCTTTACAGAAAGCATGGACCTGCTGACACCCTATTTTTGGCCTTCTAGCCTCTAGGATTGTGAAAGAATAAATTTCTCTCATTTTAAGCCATCAGCCCTTGTGGCAATTTATTACGGCAACACTAGCAAACTAACACAGGCATCAAGGGTCAGACTGGAGGAAAAGAAGTAAAGTGCCACATTCCCCAACCCCAGCTTTATCAATATTGAAACTCATAATACTCTGACTCCCATTGGATTCTTTCATCTTTCTCAATTGGTTCTTGAAAATTTTATGTTGGCCATGAGCACATCTATACATGTATTGAACTACAACAGGGACATCAGACTTTGAAGGCTGCCCTTTTCTGTCATCTCAGGATTAACAGATACGTGGGTCACTCAGGCTGTCGTTGTCACAGAGTAAGTATGCGGAAGAGGGTATTGGAACCAACAAAGCTGCCCTGAGGATTCACCCTTGGCTTCATCTAGGATGACATCCTTTCCTGGGTCAAACTACACCCAGGCCTAGACTTCAGTGGGTCAAGAGAAGCAATTCTCTTTACATGAAATGCTCACAGGGTAACTGCTTCAAGTTGCAAACCTGCCACTTCCTCTAAGGACTAAATCTCACATATAGTATTTAATTTACTTATGTGTGTCCACTTTGGCCTTGCATCAACTTTTCAGAGTCAAATTTTATTTATATCTGTCATTTCCTGGTTTTCCCTTTCTCTATCTCTTACACTACCTTAGTGCCCAACAATAGGGGCCTGGTTGGATCGAGTTGGTTCTTCCAACACAGATCAGGCAACATAAAAGGAATGAGGAATATCTTTAAGTACAGATAGATGAAGTATGAATACAACAATGTTATTGTTTCTACAAAATAGTTATGGTGAATCTTTTGTGCTGGCTGGAAAATTACTGCTTGGCTATCGCCCATGGGAACATAGGCTATCACCCATGGGAACATAGGCTATCACCCATGGGAACATAACATTCTAACAATAAGCTTTCTGCTTCTGTAGCCCCGCTTGCGCACCTGACCTGTGAGTTGACAGGTAGTAAATAGGAGAAAAATAGACCTTTGTGTTTAAGACAGAATGAGGAATGGGATTTAGGGCTTAAAAACCCTGTACCTCTACATTTCGGGGCTGCTTAATTTGGGGTCTGTGTACTCCTGGCAGACCTAGCTGGCTGAATAAAGAGCATGTTTCCTATAACTCACTGATTTCTGGTGGTCCGTGTGTCTTTCGGGGGCTGGCGGCCACAACACTTTCTCTTTAGGTGAATCTTTTGGAAAGATCCAGTGGAGATTAGATGATCAAAAAAACAAGATGTCAAATGAAATGTCAGAATTCCAACAGTAAAAGACTAGTGGGTAGAGGGATTATTTGTAAAATCTAGAAGGATTTGAAGGGCCTTAACTCTCACTCTACTTTAAAAAAAATAAAAAATAAAAAAATGAAAAAGAACCAAATGTGGTAGATGCTATATGGTGAGTACGGTTTATGCAAAAAAAGAAAATGCAAGACTAAGACTCTAATCTTTACTCAAAGAAAAGGCTTTGCCTTATAACAAAAAGACAAATAAATGTATAAATTTTAAGTAGAAATAATAGACATGTACATCATTCTTTGTGATGTACATCTTTAACCAAAATAAAAACTATTCAATGTCTTTTGTAAAAAACCATTCTATGTCTTATAACACAGGCATAAAAATAACATCAGGTCAAAAATTGTCAATCTCCCCTCGTGGCTAAACATAATTATTTCTTTTATCTCTTGATACTGCCCAGCCCTCCATCCCTGCTTTAGGAGAAAGTCAAATCAATGATGGAATTTAACTTGAGTTAAAGAAAAACATAAAGCTCTGTGGGTTTATTCTTCTACTGTTGCTATTGTAAATAGTATTTTTTAACCTTTTCTTTAGAAATAATTTCAAACTTACAGAAAATTTTCAGTAATAGAAAAAAAACTTGCATTACACTTTACCCAGAATTATCTATTAATATTCTACCCTATTTGATTTATCAACTTGTATTCTCTCTACACATACACACGTATACAAACATGATAAAGTAAATAGAGTAGAATACTGTGTGTGTATATGTATACGATTTTTTTTCTGAACCATCTGAGAGTAAGTTGCATACATCATGGCCATTTCCCCTGAAAACTTTACTATGCATTTCCTTAGAACAGGGGTCATTACGTAGGTACCGTAGAGTTTTCAACTAATAAGTTTTACATAGATCCAATGCTTGTTCTAACTTCTGTATTCCAATTGTCAAATAAACCAATAATATCCTTTAAAGCATTTTTTTTAGTTCCAGTAGAGAATTCAGTCAAGGATAGGTATTGCTTGTAGCTGTCATGTCTCTGTGGTATTCTTTAATCTGGAATATTTCCAGAGCCTGTCTCAGTCATTAATGACATTGTTGGGTTTTTTTTAATAATCATTTTGTTTTAATATTCAAATAGAAAATTTATTGGGTTTCCAGTCAAGATAGCTGAGTAGGTAAACACTATGCTCACCTCCTCCTATGACCACATTAAAATTACAACTAAATTATAGAATAATCAACCTGGAAAACCATCTGGAAACCAGGTGAACGGAATTCCTACAACTAAGGCTATAAAGAAAAAGCCATATGGAGATTGGTAAAAGGGGCAAAAGGACCAGACAGGCTGGTCCCACACCCATGTGTGGCATTTGAAAATCAAAAGAGCTATCTCAGCTGCAGAGGTCCCCACTGAAGAGTTAGGGATCCCAGGCCCATACTAGACTCCTCAGCCCAAGGCTCCCATGCCAGGAAAAGGAGTCCTCACAACAGCTGGCTGTGAAAATCACAGGGGATTCCATCCATCTGCTGAGATGGAGGGCTGCTTGGAACCCAGACATCTTCTTAAAGGGCCCACACACAGACTCACTCGCTCACAAACATTCATCCTGAGATCCAGCAAGAGGACAGTGGATCAAGGGAGCCATACAGGAAGAGACGGAATTCTGTGACTTACGGGTGAAGTCTGCCACTGTCCCTGAGCCTTTCTTCCACACACCCTGCAGGCACAAGCAGGCACCAAATCTGAATCTGCATTAACCAAGTAAACAACACTCACTCCACCCTGGTGACTTCCATAGACCCCACTCCACCCAACTCACCCACGCACGGCCCGTGGCTCTTTCAGCAATTGTGCCTGGGCTGGTACTGCAAACTTTCTTAAAAACTCTCCAAAGACTGCAGGCCCCCGGCAGAAAGTAGCTGTCTTCGGTGTGCAGTGTGCCTTCTGCGGAGTGGCCCCTGACCCAGCGCAGGTGGCAGCCAACCTCAAGTCACACCTTGGCCTCTCCCATATTCCTCCTGGCACAGCACAGGAAACTACTAACTGTGGATCACTTTGTAGCTCCAATCAGGAACTACAAGCAGCAGCTGACCTCGGGCTGCAGTGGAGCCCCTCTCAAGAGGCCCCAGAACCAACACACCCCATTGCTGCCTTTAGACCACAACAGAGCACCACCTGATTAGCTCCACCACCCAAATCCTCACAGCCAGTCAGCCTGAGGGCATACTCCACCCACTGGCATGCCAATAGTAATCAAGGATCAACTACAACAGGAGGGTACACACAATCCACACAAAGGACACTCCATGAGCACCCCACTCAGATGACCAGGGAGACTGTACAACTAGGTCCCACGTGATAAGTACTACATAAGGCCACCCGACCAAGACTGGGAGATGTAGCAGAAGATCTACCTAATATATAGGGGGAAAAAAAAAACACAGAGAAGCAGCCAAGAGAAAGAGACAAAGATACATGTCTCAAATGAAAGAACAGGACAAAACTCCAGAAAAAGAACTAAACAAAATGGAGACAGCAATCTACCAGCTGCAAAGTTCAAAACACTGGTTGAAAGGATGCTCAACAAGCTTATGGGAAGAATAGATAAATTCAGTGAGAATCTCAACAAAGAGGTAGTAAACACATACACACAAAACGAAAAACACAGAGACCATAAAAAAGAATGAGTCAGAAATAAAAAATACAAAAACTGAAATCAAGAATACACTAGAAGAAATCAACAGCAGATTAGATGAAGCAGAAGATCAATTCAGCAACTTGGAAGACAAAGTAGCAGAAGAAAAATGAGAACAGCAAAAAGAAAAAAGAATTAAAAAAAAAAAAAAAAAAGGATACTTTAAGGGACCCTGGGACAACATGAGCATACCATCATTTGCATCATAGAGATACCAGAAGGAGAAGAAAGAAAACAAGAAGTTGAAAAGCTATTTGAAGAAATAATTACAGAAAACTTCCCTAAACTGGAAAAAGACAAAAAAGTTCAGAAAGAACACAGAATCCCAAACAAGATGAACTCAAAGAGGCCCAAACCAAGGCATATCATAATTAAAATGTCAAAGGTTAAAAACAAAGAGACAATCTTAAAAGAAGAGAAAAGCAGCTAGTTACCTACAAGGGAGCTCCCATAGACTGTCAGCTGCTTTCTCAACAGAAACTTTACAGGCCAGAAGGGACTGGCACAAAATATTCAAAGTGATGAAAAGTAAGGACCTACAAAGAGGACTATTCTAGCAAGGATATCATTTAAAATAAGAGAGATAAAGAGCTTCCCAAACAAGAAAAAGCTAAAGGAATTCATTACTACCAAATCAGTATTATAAGAAATGTTAAAGGGACTTCTTTAAGAAGAAGAAGGGGGGAAAAAAGAACATAAATATGAATAATAAAATGACAACAACTACGCACATACCAATAATCACTTTAAATATAAATTAAGGCTCCAAACAAAAAACGTAGGGTAATATATTTATAAAACAGAGAGAAAAACAAAAAGAAAAAAATATATATATATACATATATATGTCTGTGTGTGTGTGTGTGTGTGTGTGTGTGTGTGTGTATACACATATATGTATAGTAGCTGAATGGATAAGAAAACAAGACCCGTACATATGCCGTCTACAAGGGACCCACTTCAGATCAAAAGACACAGAAAGACTGAAACTACAGGAATGAAAAAAAGATATTTCATGCAAATAAAAATGAAAAAAAAAAGCTGCAGTAGCAACTTACATCAGACAAAATAGACTTTGAAACAAAGGCTATATAACAAGAGACAAAGAAGGACACTACATAAAAAGGGATCAATTCAACGAGAGGATATAACCCTTGTAAACATTTGTACACTCATTGTAGGAACACCTAAATTTATAAAGCAAATATTGATGGACATAACAGGAGAGATCGAAAGTAATGCAGTAACTGTAGGGGACTTTAACATTCCATTGACATCAATGGACAGATCATCCAGACAGAAAATCAACAAGAAAACAGTAGCCTTGAATGACACATTAGACCAGATGAATTTAATTGATACTTTTAGAGCATTTCACCTTAAAGCAGCAGAATATACATTCTTTTCGAGCGCACATGGAATATGTTCCACTATAGACCACATGTTAGGCCACAAAACAAGTCTCAAGAAATTTAGCAAGACTGAAATCATACCAAGCGTATTCTCCAATCACAATGGTATGAAACTAGAAATCAGTGACAAGAAAAAAAATGAGAAACATATAAATACCTGGAGACTAAATAACATGCTACTAAACAATAAATGGGTTAACAAGGAGATCAAGGAAGACATCAAAATATACCTTGAGACAAATGAAAACGAAAACACAATGACTTAAAATTTATGGGACACAGCGAAAGCCGTCCAAAGAAAACTATTAGAACTGGTCGATGAATTCGGTAAAGTAGCAGGATACAATATTAATATACAGAAATTGGTTGCATTTTTATTTACCAATAATGAACTATCAAAAAGAGAAATTAAGAAAACAATCCCATTTAAAATTGCATCAAAAAATAAAAATACTTAGAAATAAATTTAACCAAGGAGGTAAAAGATCCTGTACCCAGAAAATTATAAGACATTGAAGAAAGACTAAAGAATCTAAATTTAAAAGAGAGTAATAAAGAAAAAGCCTCCACCATCTCCTCTTTGATGATATCTCAATTTGCAGACAATGTCCTCTGTGCTATATTGGCCAATGAAAGTGGACAACAACTTTAAAAAAAAGAAAGAAACTGAAGAAAATATAAATAGATGGAAGCATATACCATGCTCATGGATAAGAATTAGCATCATTAAAATGTCCATACTGCCCAAAGCAATCCACAGATTCAGTGTAATCCCAATCAAAATATAAATGTCATTTTTCACAGAACTAGAACAAACAATCCTAAAATTAATCCTAAAAGATCCCAAATACCCACAGCAATCTTGAGAAAGAAGAACAAAGTTGGAGGTATCACACTATCTAATATCAAACTATACTACACAGTAACCAAAACAGCATGGTACTGGCATAAAAACGGACATATAGCTCAATGGAACAGAATATAGAGCCCAAAAATAAAGTCATGCCTATATGGTCAATTAATCTATGACAAAGAAAGCAAGAATATACTAGGTAAAGAGTCTCTCAATAAATGGAGTTAGGAAAACCAGACAGATACATGCAAAAAAATGAAATCAGTCTACTTTTTTACACCATATACAAGAATAAACTCAAAATGGATTAAAGACTTAAATGTAAGACTCAAAACCATAAAACTTCTAGAAGAAAACATAGGCAGTAAACTCTCTGATATTACTAACAGTAATTTCTTTTCAGATATATCTCCTCGGGCAAGGGAAACAAAAGAAAAAATAAATGGGACTACATCAGACTAAAGGTTTTTTGCACAGCAAAGGAAACATCGACAAAATGAAAAGACAACCGACCCATTGGGCAAAGAGATATGCCAATGATCCATCCATTAAGGGGTTAATTTCCAAAATTTATAAAGAACTCATACAACTTAACACCAAAAAAATAATCTAATTACAAAATGGGCAGAAGACCTGAAAAGACATTTCTCCAAAGAGGACATACAGATGGCCAATACATATGAAAAGATACTTAATGTCACTAATCATCAGAGAAATGTAAATTAAAACCATAATGAGATATCACCTCACTCCTGTCAGAATGGCTGTCATCAATACGTCAAAAACAAGAAGTGCTGGAGAGGATGTAGAGAAAGGAAACCCTCGTGCTTTGCTGGTGGGATTATAAATTGGTGTAGCCACTATAGAAAACAGTATGAAAGTTCCTCAAAATATTAAAAACAGAACTACCTTATGACCCAGCAATTCCACTTCTGAGTATTTATCCGAAGGAATACAAAACTAATTCAAAAAAATATATGTATCCCTATGTACAGTTCAACATTATTTACAATAGGCAAGATATGGAAGCAACCTAAGTGTCCATCAACAGATGACTGGATAAAGATGTGGTACAATGGAATATTATTCGGTCACACGAAAGAATGAAGTTTTACCATTTGTGACAAATGGATGAACCTAGAGGGTATCATGCTAAGTGAAATAAGTTAGAGAAAGATAGAATACGATATGATTTCACTTATATGTGGAATCTAAAGAATAATATAAATGAACAAATCAGAAACAGACTCATACAGAGAACAAATTGATGGCTGCCAGATGGGAGGGGGTCCTCGGTCCATACACAGTGCACACCAGCCATGCTGTGAATAAGGCAGTGGTGTCTAGGAGCATATCTTGAAGTGCTGGGTAATGTAAAAGTCTCTTTTGGAGGGGATTAGTGGGTGAAAAAGGTGAAGGGAGTAAGAAGGACAAATTGGTAGTTACAATATAGTCATGGGGATGTAAAGTACAGCACAGGGAATATAGTAAATAGTATTGTAATAGCTATATACGGTGCCAGGTAGGTACTAGACTAATCAGGGGGAATCACTTCATAAATTATATTAATGTCTAACCACTATGTTGTACACCTGAAACTAATATAAAATAACACTGCATGTCAACTGTACTTGAAAATTTAAAAATTAACAAATAGAATATTTGTTTTAAAAAGAACATTTCTACTTTAGCATGATATGTTTTAAGCTAAGTGTTTTTCCTTTAGTGGCTGGTACATAAAAATGTCATTTTTAAATTGATCTCATATCCAGCTACCTTGCCTATAATCTATTGTTTCCAATAATTTGTGTCTAGATTCTTTAATAATTCTATCTAGTCTATTATATGAAAATTAACATAGCGATTTTTTTGTTGTTTCCTTCACAATACTTATTTTTATCTCTCCTTCTCATCTATTGACCTGACTAGAACATCCTAGTGCTAACGTAATGACAGTGGACTGTCATTATAAGGGGAATGTTTCTTTTATTCATCAGAATAATGTTTACTGTGTATAGATAAGTACAGGTTAAAAATGTTCTACTACTTTCTGTAGGAGGTTTTTGTTGCTTTCTGTTTGTTTTGCTTATAAATCACAAATACATGTAACATTTTACCAAATGTTTTTTCTATATCTATTATGAGCTTTCACCTTTATCTATTGTTGTGATTAAATATGATTATTATGTTGAACCAACTTGTATTTCTGGAATGTACCCAGCCTGATGATGATGTATTATCAGAATTGTACATTGTGGAATTAACCATGCTAGTATTATATTTTAGGTTTCATAGCCTATCTTCTTCATAAGTTGAGGCTAGCTTGTAACTTTCCTCAGTCATTGTCCTATCTGGTCCTGGTATTAAGACTTGCTAGCCTGAAAAAAATGAGTTGGGAAGTGTTCCTCAAAGAGGGAAACTTTGAGTTTGTGAGGGTTGGAATTCAGTATTATTTCAATAATTTTAGAACTAGCCTGCAAAACCATCTGAACCTGGTATTTTCTTTGCAGTAAGACATGTAACTACAGAATCAACTCTCTTAAATGGTATATTTCTACTACTACTTGAATCCATTTCAAAATTTATATTTTTCTGGAAAACTGTACATTCAAATACATTAGCATAAGTTTTTCCTGGTCTCATCTGTAGTTCAGTACTCTTTTCAATCCTAATGCTCTTGTCCATTCTCTCGCCCGCCCCGCCCCCCCCCATCCAAAGGTGGAAATCTATAGCTCCCATCAGTCTCAAAAATACATCACACATGACTCAAAAAATAGTTAAGAATCACTGGACTAGAGCCACAGAAGTGGGCTGAGCTGTGACAGCTCCATCAATACTCAGAGGTATCACCCCACTAAGCATGTCATCCTTGTTAATGGTAACTCCTAACCATTAGGAAATTAAACAAATTTAATGTTCCTAAACACTAGGGTGCAGGGTTCTACCAGTTCATTGAAAAACAGGAATGAAAGTGCTCTGATTTTTCATAAAGTTCCATCTTTTATTCCCAGAGAATGCTCTTTCTGCTTTGTTGGTGTTTTTTGGACTTAACATAAGTTTTCTTTGAGAATTTTCATTTTAGAAAAAATGGGTAATTTAAAAGTTTATAGGCCTATGTAAGTCCAACTTTTTTCAAATCTGGAAGTCTGGGACGCAGTGAACTAAATCATCTCTAAGGTACTTCGTGGCCCCAGTGTTATATATGAGAGAGAGGAAGACAGAGTAGAGGGATGGAAGGAATTGATTATTTACATTAACAAAAATCAAGTAACTTACTCAAGTTCAAGTCCTTATTTAACCAATATCTTCCTGGTTTCCAAGTTTTTAACTACAAAACCCCAAACCTTTACCTAGATACATGAATCTTCCAAATGTAACATTCTTAAACCTTTCTTTGTAAAAATGCCTTCCATGTGCAAACCACTTTAACTTCAAATACATCAGCTTGACAAATCAGATAATTAGTCTTATCATTTTCATCCAAAACATGTTTTCAGACCTTTCTATACCTCCTAAATCATTCATTCATTCAAGTGATAACCCTCTGTTTCTATAGCTAAATACAAAGATTAATCAAAGAATTTTGCCTGATAAAATTCTTGACTTCAAGGACCCAGAGACAACATGGAGAAAAGAATATACAACTTTCTTTTTATTTTCCTTTTTTAAATTATAAGAATTTGAGCCAAACTGATAACATATGCTGGGAACAAGATTTCAAATGCTCCCAATACAACTCTCTTATCTAAGATTGGTAAAGATAAGAGAACTATCTCAAAAATGCAAAACACAAGCATTGACTATTGAAAGAGCCACACTCCCTATGGAAAAGATAATGGAGGCAGACCACAAAGTCATCTCAAGACTCTGCTCATCAATCCCTAAAGAAGTGTCCAAGCAAAAGCAGAAAGAAGAATCTTTGCATTACTAACAGCAGAGGCAGCTAACATTTAACATAATATAACAGAGGGAGCTAACATTTAACATAATATAACTAACAGCAGAGGCAGCTAACATTTAACATAATATAACATCAAGAGGCAGCTAACATTTAACATAATATAACATAATATAACAGCAGTTAACAAACTCACTCAAGGTCACACAGCCTTGAAGATAAACATAGGAGTTAACAGGGATTTTGCTGTAGAGAACTAAATAGGCAGGTAGACAGAAATGGAGGGTTGGATGCTTGAAATATGCTTCCATCTGGCCTTAGGTGCAGAAGCCAAAAATAAAAAGAATTCCTCCCAGGATAACTGCCTAACTTGAAGAAAATTAGAAGGAAAACAACAGTAATAAAGATTGGAAAATTGACCAGGAGTTCCTACCCCTTTGTCAGAAAGTAAAATTCCAGAAGGATGAGGAATCCTAGCAAAATTGACAATACAAGGCAGTATGTAACTCCAAACTCAAATTGAAGGTACAAACATAAATGCTCTAAGAGTGCCTGCGGGAAAGAAAAGACCACAGATGGACACTGTGGGGGAAGGCATAGAGAAGAGGTGAGTTTGAGATGGACCCTGAAGGTCAATAGGATTTAGGTCAAAAAAAAAAGTGAGCTATCCTTCTATAGGGGATAGGGAGTACAAATAACAGCTCTTAACATAGGAAATATTAACTCATTTAACTCTCCCAAGGGCCATACAAGGTAAGTATTAACTATCAAAGCGGCGTGCTCAAACTTTTTGGTCTCAGGACCCTTTATACTTTTAAAAATTATGGAGAAATCCAATATTAAGAGCTTTATTTACATGAGATATATATTTACAAAAACAGAAATTTCTAAATTATAAATTAAAAGATAAATTAAAAATTCTCCTATGTATAAAAATTTTTAAATAATTTTAAATTGTTCACAGGTCAAAGGCAACAATGGTTCTCAATCAGGAATGATTTTTGTTCCCTTAGGGTCACTGGCAATATCTGGAGTCATTTTTGTTTTTCACAAGTGGAGGAGTGCTAGTGGCATCTAGTGTCTATAGGCCAAGGAAGCTGCTTAACAGCCTTCAATGCAGAAGAAAGCATCCACAACAGAAAATTACCCAGCTCTAAATGTCAATAAAGCAGAGGTTCAAAAATCCTGCTCTAGGGCCTAGAGAAAATAGCATATGTCTACTAACAGTCATGTACAATACTGTTCACAGCAGCATTTTTGTGACAGCTGAAAACTCAAATGTCAATCTATGGGAGAATCAGTATATAAACTTCAGTATTGTCATCCAAGTAAAATATTATACAGCAGTGAAAATTAACAAACCAAAGCTACTCCCAACGATATGGATGAACCTAAGAAAGTTAAGTCTTGGAATATTCAAAGCAAATGTCCATTTTCACAAATCTAAAAAATAAAATTTAATCTGTTAAGGAAAAATGCATATAAAATATATCATTATTTTAGAGCATGGGAAAAGTGAACAAAAAATCAGATCAAGGTTGCCAAGGGAAAGCAAATGCGATAGAAGATCAGTTATATCTGGGTGAATTCACAGGGACTGTATCATGTCTTTTGCCTACTTCAGCATTACATAAAAATTTTTGTTTTAATGATGAAACAACCAATACAAGTGATATATTTCTTAAAATACCTGGAAAATTAAAATAAATTTTAAAATGTGGACCCTGAGAAGAAAGATTCATTTGGTAAGAATCCCAAGAAAGAATTTATTGGCAGAAATGGATTCCCCATGATCAACCGAGGGCCCGAATTTTATGAAAAATAGAAGTCTAGGGGCCATTTGCTCACACGGGCTCCTCGCAAACTCCAGGAAGAACCTCAAACTAAATTCAGCTTCCATCATTATGCCCTGCTTGTTTACCCATCCAAGCTGACCACTGCAGGGCAGCCCTGGTTTCATCTTTCTACCAATGCACTGAGACTTGCCCTGTCCAATAAGAACTACACAAATTGTTCCCTCATTTGCATCTATACCAACCATGATTTGGACTATATATTTTGGAAACCTCATTTGCACAAAACTGGGGACTTGGGTGGGAATTTTCTCTATAAAAGATGGACTCTCTTTTGTCTCACTGGAACATAATTTAGGTTGTTACCTGAATCGGTGTCTCCTGGGCTACGGCTACTTCTGCTCAAAAAAAAAAATAAATTATTTTTATTCTTTATTAAAGTCTAAAATTGTTTTACAAAACTAAACCAAAAATTTTTTTAATTCTATGCTGAAGCCATTCTGCAATACCAAACACTCCTAGTTTTTAATTATGGCAATCCCATATTTTTGTATATTAAATGTATCAAAAGCAGGACAGACTTGAATACCATGAACATCCCAACATAGGACTTAAAAATGCTTCTAACTGTATTTTGTGACATTATTTTAATTATAAAGTCTATGGTTGGGTTATATATTTGTATTCAAGTACCTCAAATGAAAATAATTTGCTTAGGTCTCTTCTTCTTAATCTTACACTGTTATAAAACCAATAAAAGACCTATAAATAACTACAAATTTACAGATTAAATGAACAAGGCTCCTTTGGTAAAATAGCTTTTAAGTAATCATCAACTACAACATCAACAATGACTTTAACACTAAAAGGTAACTTGTGCAGAAAAACATTTGCACACCAGGATAAAAATCTTTTCTAGCTGTGTGAACTGTGCATCCTTCCAATACTCTTTGATCTGGGAAGAAATCTTGACAGAAATGTATCATTAACAACAGGGAAAACGAAAATTTACAAATAACAGTAATTCTAAATAAATCTGTTTATCTAGGAAGTAGTTTGTACTGTTTTTTAAAAGCAATTTCTCACATGGGATGCAGGAAAATGTCATGTCTCATCTTATGATTCAATTTGTCAAAGATACAGAGAAGACAGTAAAGAAAAAAATAAAAACACTCAGTATAAATGCCGACAGTGCTAAATCCTCTTTTGAAAGTAAAAAGTAAATTCTAAAGTAATATAGAAAAGTATCTGATAGACAATGATCACTAGACAAAGAAAGGAAAGCATCATCTTGACATTAATTTTTAAGAACAGAAAAATAATTAAAAATGATCAATATTTTCCTCCCTGTCAAACTTGCCTTCTAAACCTATTTTTAATTTGAAGACAAAAGTAATCTCTAATCTGCCTATCAATAAAACATCTAAGCCAGGAACAAAAATGCCTTAAAACTTATGAAAAATGTAAAAATAATTTTTAAAACATACAAATGCAATGTATCTGATTATGAGAGATTCATGACCCTTAGAAAAGAGCTAAAAAGAGAAATTCTGAAGTTTTCAATAAATATTAGCTTTAAAAAAAACTTAATTAATTACAATTTTTAGACAAATTACAAAATTACACAAAAATATGGGTCTCAAGAGGACCAAAAAAAAAAGAAAAATGCAATTAATGCCAACTAATGATTCTACATGAATAGAAAAAAGGATTGTTGTCCTATGACTATGAATATATAAACCTGATTCACTTTCTAAATTCATATCATTATGCAGTGGAGTTGGTAAGGAAATACAAAATAGCCAAAAAAAGTAATTTAAACAGTTTCCAAACGTTGCATTTTACACGATTTTGAGTTCCAAGTAAAAGCTTACTGGGCTTGGATTGTCTCCCTCAAGAGGCCCGGTAAGAAAAAATGCTTCCTGGCACGGGTAAGAGCTACCTGAGTCTCCCAGGTCCCCCAGGTCCGGATGCCCTGGACCCACAGCACTTGCTGTGGCTTCTTGGCTGCCACAGCCCCGCTTCGTCCACCGAACACGCCGGCGGCCCATGGCCCTACGCGGCAGGTAGGCTGGCTGGCCAGCCTCTCCTGGACTTCTGGACTGCGCCACTGCGCACCCGCGGGTTCCCTGGCGCCAGGGTTAGAACTGCATCATCATTAACTCTCCACTGAGATAACATCTGAGATTATGGAAACTATTTAGGCCTATCGGAAGAAATCACAGGACGCCATGTAAATTACCCATTCTTAGTTTAAAATAGAAAAAAAAGGAGGCCCCAAATTTGAAATATTTTGAAAATATTTAAAGGCAATTTAGTATGCAAACTTTGAAATTACTCCTAAAGATTCACAATGGCGTATGCTCTATCAGCTATATCGGGGGAAAAAAATGTTTGGAAAACAGATACAATGATCTGACTGTCTTTGCTTGTTTCATTATTAATGAATGCAAGGAATACTATTTTAAAAAACTGTGATAATTTGCACATTTTTACTAACAACCTGTCCTAAAGACCAAGGCTGAGGGAAAGGGGTTTACTATATTTTCATCCTATATGCAATGTTTGGCACAATACCTTGCACAGGTAATTGCTGATCATTTATTCTCTGACTCCTGATACCAACACAGGGCTTCCTTGGCATTCAATCACATCTAAAAGTATTTTCAATGTCTACTAGATGACCTTAATTTTCCTCAAAATCTCAAATATTTAACCAAATTATAATAAATACAAATACAATCATGATACAAGCATAAAAGAAATCATAATCTGTTGTCCAAGGCTTCTCATTGATTATAAAAACTGGTTTCAAGAAATACAACAAGAAATCCTTACTAGTGTTCACCAAAAAAAAAAAAGAAAGAAAAAGAAAACTAGGCAACATTTTGTTTGTTTGATTCAAAATTTTTCTTTGTTAACAGCAAAACAAATGTCTCCATTTATCTGGTCTTTCTCCATTTGCCTGGTCTTTTGCAGGAAGGTCCAGTCTATGTGTTTAATAAACTCCTTCAATAGTATAATACTGAGAGCTATCTTCATGAACAACTCTTTGAATATCACCACCATCTCAATAAAAAGAACATTTGAGAAAAAATAAGCCTTGCATTTGCCTGGTTCTTTACTGTGTTTTAACATACAATACTTCGTTTTCATTCTTAAAAGTTTTCTGAGATTAGCAGGCTGTGATTACCATCTGAGAGATGATGAAACTAAGTCTCAGGAATGGAAATGACTTTCCCAAAGTCAGACAGCAAGTAGGTACAATAAACTGCATATTTAGTATCCCCCAGACTCAGGACCCAAATAACTGACCTCTTTGCAAGGCTTTCCAGCTACTATAAAAAAATAAAATAAAATAAAATAAAGCCCACTGAATTTAGAAGAAATCTGCAGCACCAAGCCCAGATGGCTTCACAGAATTATGCTCAATTTTTAAGAAACAAACCCAATGTTATTTAGGCTGTTCCTGAGCACAAGAAAAAAAAATAGCAAGCTTTAAAAATCCTTTAAGAAGCAAGCCTAAAATGGGTAACAAAACCTGACAACTGGCCCAAGAAAACTGCAAAACAATTTCATTTTAGGGCAATGATGAAAATTCCTCTGAAAAATGAGCAAGCAAAATCCAAAGCACAGTAAAATAACAAACCATGACCAAAGGTTATGCCAGGGGTGCAAGAATGGTTCAGTATTAGTACATTTGTTATACAATTCTTTGTATATGTGTGTGAATGTGTGAATATATGGATAAGTATATAAACACATACACAAATAAATGTATTTCTGAACATACACATATTCAGCTCTACTCACTAAGAGGGTATGGGAGCAACACCCCAATATCAGTAAGCACTTAGATCTTGGTTTCTAAATATTTGGGGTAAGGAAAGTTCAAGATGAGCCTTAATATTTCACTGTGCCTGAAAGGCAGTGCTCAAAGAGTGATGAGACATATCAAAAGTACACAAAATCTCGTTTAAAGGGTTCCCCTGGGCCAAAACTATCATAATTTAAGTATCGATATAAATAATATTAACAGATTAAACTCACTGAATAAAATAGGAACCCATAAATCCAAATTGAGGAAAATAACAGAATTAAAAGCTTAATAAAGAACAAGATATTTACAGTTTTTTTCCAAAACAAACAGAAACTTTAGAACAGAGAAACATGGAAGACTCTATCTTAATCAAGCAAAATGAACACTACCAGTAAAAGAACAAAATGAAATTGTGTGCCACCAGATAAGATGTAATTAAAATACTGCCAAAGATGCCTCAAGAATCTAATCATGAGGAAACATCATAAAAACAAAAATTAAGGAAGAATCTATAAACTAAATGGCCTGTAATTTTCAAAGGTGTCAACCTCATGAAAATCAAAGACAGACTAAAGACTATTTGAGACTGAAGGATGCTTTCCCAAAAACAAGAAAATGAAATGCATCATTCTGGACTGGATATTTTTGTTACCAAGAACATTACTATAGCAAATGGTGAAATGTAAAGGGTCAAAGGATTAGATGACAGCAATGTATCACTGTTAACTTCTTTATTTTGATGAGTATGCTGTGATTATGTAGGAAACTGTCTTTGCAGAAAATATAGACCGAATTATTGAGGAGTGATAGGGTGTAAAGGCAAATTTTTCAAGCAAATAAAAATTCTTTGTACTATAATGTAACTTTTCTAAAAGTCTGAGATTGTCTCAAAGTAAAAAAAAAAGGAACTTATTTTAAAAATAAATATGAAGGAAGAAATTACAAAATGTGCAAGATCCATGTAAAGACATATTTAAAATGCCCTTTATAAGGACTTAAGACAAATCACATATCATATTTTGTGCAAGAAAACTCAACATCTTAAAGACTGATAATTCTCTGTAAGATATTTCTCTATAAGTTTATTCCCAATAAAATTATCAATATGTTTTGAAACCTGACATATTGATTCTAAAGCTAAATACGATGAGGAAAAAATAAACAAGAATAGCCCAGAAAGTTCTGAAAATGTGTTATAAAGCTACAACAATTAAAACATTGAGGTAACGATAAATCATTGTTTGAAACACAATCAACCTAAATGACTTTCAATATTGCACTGGTTAAATAAATTATGGTACATGCACACAATGTAACACTGTGCGATTATTTTTTAAAAAGAGAACTCTATATCTACTCATATTTTAAAAATCACATGCAAGTTACATTGTTAAATAAAAAAAAATTCACAACAGTAAGTACGGATACTATCATTTGTGTAAAAAAAGTATACATATGTATATATGCGCTTATACAGGATGTCTTATATAGAATATATAGAATATCTCTCTGAAAAACCCTAAAAAACTGTTTAACAGTGGTTGACCAAAAGGCGGAAACTGGTTGTCTGATGGCA
Organism: Pteropus vampyrus; assembly: GCF_000151845.1. Taxonomy (NCBI): domain Eukaryota; kingdom Metazoa; phylum Chordata; class Mammalia; order Chiroptera; family Pteropodidae; genus Pteropus; species Pteropus vampyrus. The sequence goes on from NW_011888917.1 coordinate 4,119,474, forward strand.
AAAGGTGGGAATATGTACTTTTTATCCATTTATACCTTCTAAATGTTATACCTTGTCATATACCTTGCATAGCCTATTTAAAATAATAAATAAAATGCTATTTAACATACATTTATATAAATAAAATTATTTTAAAAATAAACAAAAATACATAAATAAAATTAACAAAAGGAATGAAAAATGAATTTACCTATATCAAGGTCAGATTCTTTCTGCAAATGAAAGCTGCCTGAATGTTGTGGACTGAGAGTTCTCAGTAAAAGTGTCCAAATTTCAGGCAAGGGTTTCTTTTGAAAGTAAAAACAAATAACAAAATGGTGAAAAGGGCTACCAGCAAAAAAAGAGCCTACACCATCAGTCTCCCACTCAAAGGGACGCCTGTTATATTTCTAAGTATCTGATGGACTTCCAAAACAGAACAGAAGCAACATGACTGATATTCAACCACAGACAAACGTTATGTCCTCAGGACTGGAATTTAAACAAATGTCTGGTGAAAAAAAAAAAAAAAATGAGTTAGAAGATGAAGATAAAGAAAGAGCAAAAGTGAAGGAATGTGTCGCATTCTTTAATCTCACTGAACAGGGGAAAATGTACGTGCAAAAAGAATGTTCTGATGAGCAGAACTCCTCAAAGTCAGAGAAGCCCAGCAGGTGAAAACACCTTGCTCAGATTACTGCTCAACACTGCCCATGTCCATCTGCGGAAACCTGTCTGTAATCGAAGGATGTGTGATTCCCTCATGTGCTTTCCCTTGGACCAAGATATTCTAGAAAGAGCCTTGAAAAGCAGATACAAATACTCTAGATCTGGGTTTTTGTTCCTCTTGTGAGTTAGATTAGAGAGCGACACTGAGGACATTAGTCATCCAATGACTGACATCCTCTGGATCAAGTGCTGAACCTGCAACGCTAAAAATGAGAACAGGGCTATAAAGTCCCCTAAAAGTGCTGTCACACACACACACACACAGACACACAGACACACACACACACACACACACACACACACACACACACCCACCCACCCACCCACCCACCCAAAAGGTCCTATCTGTTCAGCCAACTGTCTTACTTTAACATTTCTAATTTAAAGTTTCCCAATTCCTTCTTTAATAAATAAATCAATATTTAGAATACCTATTTTGTACAGCTATCAAATATATTTCCAAATATTTAATTTAATCTACTAAGGCTTGAGTGTTGAAAGACTAAACAATTTCAATTGGTTTAGGAAAATTACTGATGAATACACATTTTAACTATCACTGTTTGTTTCCTTCAATTTTGTTTGTAAGTCTCACTATAACTAGACATTTTCCAAAGTTAACAGAAAGAAGCCATCATCTGTGTACTCTCTAATTCACCCAAAATCCTTTCCATCTTGTCAACTCAAGCCAGACAGTTGGGTTTAATGAGGGATATTAGAACTTTCCAAATTATCGAGTAATAAGCAACCATAATTGCTTAAGCCAGGTAGGGAACAATGAAATCGTATTTTAGCAAGAAAAAAAAAAAGATGAAAAATGAAGCTCAGTAAGCTTTAATAGCTTAGACAGGAAAGGAAAACAATTCAGGCTGGGAGCAAAAACATAGATCACTGTGCACTGCAACTTTACATACCATAAAAGTAGAATGTGCATCCCACCTGAACAGGGGTCTCTAAAAAACCAGCTACTGAAACCTGAGCTCTAGACACCATTTTAATAAAGATGTTATTCTTCTTATTTTCATATGCATGTTAATGTATAGGAAATTTGGTTTTTTCAATCAAGCCTTTCTGATTATAAATGCAATAATATTGATTCTCAAAAAAATTCTTCAATGAAGGAAAATCAAAATTACCAGTAATCCCACTACAAGTTAACATTCCAGTGTATTTTTTCTAAACATACGCACATTTATAAATATGCTTAAATACAATTGGGGTCTTACAATGTATATGATTTTGCATACTTTTTTTTCATTAAACATAGGTTTGAAATTATCTAATATTTTTAAATATACTTCCAAGTTATAAATATCACAACACCGTGTTCAGTTAAAATAGCCCTTGTGCTAGACACTTAGGTTATTTCTAATATTTAGTTAGCAAAATAGATGATAAGAAATCTATATCTCATGGCAGGACCAAACAGCATCAAATCTTCTGGAAAGCGAACAAATAAGAACTACAGCTGTAAGGATCAGCTCTAGTAATCCACTGACTGTGTCACCCTCACCCAGCCAGGCTCCTTATTTCATACATTAACAAATACTTACTGGTTTGCCTTGATCCTCTTGTTTTCATTTTTGGAATTTTGTTTGGTGTGTAATAAATTGAGAAAACAAAACTGATAAGAGGCTAGCCTTAAAATTCAGTAACTGACCACACACTGGCAATGAGTTCTGTCAAGTAGGGTGGGAAGAGTACCAGTTATTAGTGGCCCAGAGAAACCTACAACATAAGACTTAAGGGAAAGTCAGGTTTAGATTTTTCTCAACCTGACCTTAACCAACCCTCCTTTGAGATCAGGCCCCAATTTCTAAATAGAACTTCCAGCAGTAGTCATTTCTTTTAATGGGGAAAGAGTAGGGAGGAGGAGGTGGTATTTAAAACTATACTTGTACTTTCCATCAGAAAAGACTGAGAAATAGCAATTGTGTTTCAAAAAAGGGGGGAGGGGCTAAGGGAAGTGAAACATTTTCCTTGTATTGCCTAGGGGCTGTGCTGTTCACACTGCAGACTGTAGTCCTACCCCATTTGTATATGTGATATAGAACAAAACAGAAATTATCACAGTAGAGCACAGCTGGCAAAGTATTGCTTTGTGAAATTTTTGTTTCAGTTTTATATATGCATGTGTGTGTTTGATCAAGATGGGTAAAACATATTTCTTATTGTGTGCCTTGATTTTAATTTCCTTAATTTTTTCATATATGTAAAAGTCATGAGTCTGTACAACAAATTTGGGCAGCTATAATGTAGTGCTGGTGAGACAATGGTGTGCTGGTGTGACATAAGTGAAAAAAAATACTTGATCCCTTACAGTTTAGAATTCTTACAGTTTAGCAACAAACAATTGAATAATCACATAAACATAAGATTAATAACTGCTAAGTGTTATAGAAGGAAATTTTTAGGAAATTAAGATAGATTATTATTATGGAAGCTGATTAGGATTGGCCAAGAGGTGGGAATGATGACAGGTCAGGATTCTGAGGAAGTACATTCAAGCAGAGACTAGAAAGATGTATAGAAAGGAAGAAAGTGGAAGGAAAAGTCTGCCTGGCAGCAAATAGCTCTTCAGCAAGGGCCTATAATTTGAGGAAAAGACAAGCTAGTGGGCAGAGAGGGAAAAGTAGACCATCTAGAAAAGGCTTGAGAGGAATTTGGGTAGAAGATAATGCAGGAATTTTAAATGTCCTCAGGGCAATGAGAATGATCTGATTTGCATTTTAAAAGCTCACTGAGTGGAGCAAAGATAGGAAGTCTGCAGTAGATACTGAGATGATGCCAGGTGGACACTACAGGATTGATCTGATACATATTTAGGAAGCAGAAGTGACAACAATTGGTGATGGTTTGGGTATGAGGACTGAGGAACCATGGGGTATCTGGGATAACTCTAGAATCAGCAATGAAATGGATGAGATGCATGAAAAATCTCAGAGAAGCAGAGCTGAGAAGAAAGCTGTTACAGTTACAGTTAAATGGTAGAGATGCCAAACTGTAACATTTACTTGATACAGTTAAATGGTAGAGATGCCAAATTAATAACTGGAACTGAATGAAAATATAAAAAAGGAAGTCATCACCAAAAGGGTTTTGATGACACATTATTCTGCTCCCTAAATATCTGTCAAAAGTATAGTATAATACAAACCCAAAAGAATCTAAAATAAGTTTTAAAGATTCTCTAGAGCAGCATAAATACCATAAATACCATAGTAGCTAAAGCCACTGTATATCTGAAAATATAGAGCAAAAGTGTAACTAAATATTCACATTAAATATAATCCTCTTTCATGAAATCATAGGGAATCACTTGTCTACTGTGTTCACTGCTGTATGCACCACACTTAACATTTGAAGAAATGTACCAACTACTCAGCAGAATAAACCACCCATCAAAAATAAGATAAATAATGCAAATAACAAGCAATATTCCAAAGAAAAACTCTGTAGTACTATGAGATGTACTAGTAAGGATATTTCTCAGGGAAAAAATGGAGATGAGTTATTGAGCACATACTAGTTCTCATACCCAAATAATAGATGCCAGATTCTGTTCCCTAAGAATTAGCTTAATTTCAATAATAGAAATTCCATCCCTTGGCAACCAATGTAAGTATCCTCACCATTCCCTAGAAGTCCCTAGATAGAAGAAAGAATCAAAATGTAATAAAAGCTTGACATTGAAGGTATAGAAAAATCTCATCTAGGTTATTAACAGAAACAGAAGAAGTTAGAAATAAATTTACAAAAATGAAAATGCTTATTACTGATGATTTTTCTTTTTCTTCTAAATTCTGTTTCCAGATTTTCCTATAAACATGAATTTTCTTTTTTCCCTGCTCACAAAGGTCATACTGATACAATTCAGATATACATGAAAGAGACGAATTGCCTGTAATTCCATCACCAAGAAGTAACTAACCACTTTCATTATTTTGTGTGGACCTTTTTCTGTACATATATGGGGGTGAAGAGCAAAGCATGATACATAACAAATAGTGTAATTGTTTAAGACTATGAAGATTACAGAATGCTGTTATGACAAATATACAGGATCAAAGAAAGACTAACGAAGTGATAACAGCTTTCTGAAGGATGAGGTGAAATTAACCAAAGCAGCACAGGTAGAGGTAGCAGTCTAGGCAGAGGGAACAAGAATATGAGCAGGGTATCAAGCCCAACCCAGCCAGAGAACTGGGGAGAAAAAATGAGTTTGTTAGAAAGGAGGAGATTGGCTAGATTTACTAAGAGCTGAGAGTTAGGACTTGATCCTCAGGGAAAGAATGAAGGCAGGACAGGAAGGAGAAGCAGGGTGGATAGGTTCCTTAAAGGGATTGCTCCCATTGCTTAAATGGACCTACTCCTTTCCCCTACAAGTGATTTAGATTACCAACATCTTCTCCCAAAGGGCAGGGAGGGTAAGGGCAAAGATGGAATCTTTGGGGGTTGGAGGGAATGAAAAGACAATAATCCAATATTTCAAATTTATACTAAAATATAAAAAGCTCCACAATCCCATCTAGACTGGTAGGGATAAAGAAAATACAGTGACTTTAACTATGGCATAACTCCCAAGAAATTCATATTAGAAATGGGGGTGGGGAGAAGAGCATTAGATATTCCCATTTAATGAAAAGAAACAAATTTTAAGATTAAAAGACCTGCAGTAGACACTGATTTTAATGACAGTATGGAATACACCTGTTTTATCACCATATCAATAATATATAATGAGTAAATACGAGGGAATAATCACTAATTGTATAAAGAAAGGCTGTGCAAACAGAAAGGGATGATCTTAATGATATCCAGACAAGACAAACACAGTACTATCCGAAAGACAAAGACCCACACAGAGAATTCTGGCCTCTAGAGAAAAGGACTTGGTAGTGGGGCAGAAAAGGATCTATAGGCCTCTCAAAGGCCTAGAGAGAGTATCCCTCAAGACTAACTTCTCCCTCCTTAATCATTCATTCATTCATTCAGGAGGAAGTGTTTAACCCAGCAATTCCATCCTAGTTATTTACCCAAGAGTAGAGAAAACATACACCCACACAAAAACTAGTTAATGAATGTTCATAGCAGCATTATTCATAATAGTCAAAAAGTGGGAACAACCCAAACACATCAACTGATAGATAAATGTGATATATCTATACGATGAAATATTATTCAGCCATAAAAAAAGGAATGAAATACTAATAATATGTGATAACATGAATGAACCCTGACAACATTATACTATGTGAAAGAATCTGGTCACAAAAGACATAATTATGTGATTCGGTTTATATGAAATGTCCAGAATAAGCAAATCTATTTAAAAAGAAAGCAAACTGCCTAATCCTGGAGGGGAAGGGAGTTGGAGAGAAACTGACAAAACTGCTAATGGGAACAGGTTTTCTCTTTGAAGTGATAAAAATGTTCTAAAATTAACTGTGGTAATGGTTGCATATACCATTGAATTGCACACTTTAAACGGATGGGCTGTATGGTATGTGAATTATATCTCAATAAAGCTGTTATTTAAAAAGACAACATATATTGTGTGCCTCAAGCACTGTGGTAAATTGTTGGAAATACAATAAAGAAAAAAAAAACGTACGGAACCTGCCCTCAAAGCCCTAATATTCTAGTAGGGGAGAAAAGTCAAGAGTTAATAACAAAACAATGAGAAAAGGAACCTTAGAAAAAAACTAATCTAACCTAGCCCTGGGTGATTCAGAAGGTGTCCTGAAGAAAACCCAATATATCACATTTTAATCCTTAACTAGAAATCTAAATCTAAAAAACTTTTTAGAAAAATTAAGTACCTGTTCATCTTATTAAAAAAATAATTTTCATGGAATGGTTAATGGACTTTTTAAAGAGCATTTGTGTACGCGCAACGTTTAAAACATATGCTTAACTTTAGAAAAGCAACCGATTAAAGTCTGTTAATGTGAAACACATCTCGGATTTAAATTGCATCGTATTACCATGTTCGTGGGGTGCTGTAAAGATTTTGTGCAAACTTTTCATAACACATTAAGTTGGGAGAAAGAGGGCCTAAAAAAAACGAATCCCCAGGCAATACATTCCAAAACAAAGCAGGGGGAATGGGAGAGGACCAGCAAGGTAGAATTTGAGTAACGATCTTGAAGGAGAACCGAGTGCTACGAAGTAAAATGGACCTTTAAGAATCAAAGCCACTAATTTTCAATCACAACATTTCGAAGATAGAATAATAGCCGTTGCCATAGAAACAATGAAGGCAAGTTTCCCGAGGTTAAAAACAAAAAATACTACAAATTCAAGTGGGTGAAGTAGGGTAAAGTTTGGTGGACAGAGCCTACCGGAAACTTTCGCCAAGATAAGATGTACCAACTGCAACTTCTAACCTACATTTCCGAAGCAGTGCTTGATAAATCACCTCGCGTGGTAAATTACCAAGTGCTAAAAAAAAGTTTGCCCTCCCTTCTCCCGGAGGAGGAACCAAACAAAACCCCACCCAGAAATCGCCCACAACCGAAGCCAGCCAGTGCAGAAGTGCACTGTGCAGCTCTCGGGGGAGATCGGTCGGAGTTCACCCGACAGGCATCCGAATCGAGTCCTGCCGGTTTCATTGGCTGAGCCCCGAGGAAAAACTCAAGCTCGAGCCCGAAGCCCCAGCCTGCCTGGCTCCCTCCTCCACTTATCCACCCCACGGCACACCACGTCCTTGGCATTCCACGCGACCTGAGCCAACTCATATTTATTAAGCACCCACTGTCTACGCCGCATCGTGGCGTCGGGCACTGCAGGAAGAGATGGCTCCATGCCGGAAAAACCAGAAGGACAGCCACGGGTACTGAGAACGAATTCCGAAGAGAGACTGGCTGCCTGCGACCGAGTGTTCTGGAGAGGAATCCCCCACCCTCACTCCGCAGTGGTGACAGTCCAGGGAAGAGATGGCCCCCAGGGGCGCAGCAGGCCCTGCCTCCCCGAGTCCGCTACAGACCCAGCTGGAAGGGGAAAGGATAGGAATCAGCATCCCTGGACCACCCGCACGCTCCTCTGCTCCAGTGAGCACGACCCCGACTCCGGCCCCCGGGAAAACGGCGAGCGCGGGCACCCAACCCCGGTGAGGGCCGGAGCCGGCTGTCACTGGCTCCCGCCTCCCTCCCCTGCGACCATGGCCGGCCGCTCTCCTTCCAGCATGACAGTCGCAGCGGCCGCAGAACGAGCGTCTCGGGTCCCGCGTCTCCGCTTCCTCCGACGCGGGCACCCCCCGCTGCCCCGCGCGAAGTGGGGCACTGCCGGGAAGACCGCCCGGGCCCCTCCCCCCACAGCCTCCATCCCCCGGACTCCGGAAAAGCGGTTACCTGGCGCGCGGGTGGGGCGAGGACACAACCCTGAGAAGGAAGACGGGGGCCTCTGACCCAGGGAGATTTGGGAAATTTGGAAGACTAGTTCCGCACTGGGGTGACAGCTGTTCCGTGCGCACGCGCACCCGGCCCCGGACGCCGATCCCTCCGCCGCTCCTCACCCTCCCGTCGAGGGGATGGGAGGCAGCGGCGAGGGCGCGCGCACAGCGCCAGCCGGCTCTCCCTTCGCGAGGGCGCGCGCGCCGTCACGTGACCGCCAGGGACCCGGCACTTAGTGGGTCACGTGAACTTCCAAACAGCTTAAAGGTGCCAGGCACCTTCTTACTTTGGGCTTAATCTTCCGCACTGTTTTTAACCTAGGTTAGCTGACGCGCCTATTGTTCTCTAAGGATGATCATGTCCACTTTTTCCCAGAACGAGAAGACACCTGAGCAAAAGGAAGGAACAGGTGCATAGAACCTTGCCCGGAAGCGCCGATCGAGTTCCCGCAGGACTGGACCTGATGGAGTCCACGCGCCACACGTCGTCCTGTGCCCGGACGCGGGCCTATGGCGGCCGCCGGCGCGCGACTATCAGAGTGACGTTGCTATGGGTGGGGCCTCAGAATGCCCAGTAGAGCCCAGCAAGAACGTCGGTGCTCGCTGCGGGGCAGCAATGACAGCGTGTTACCGCCGGGGCATCTGAGGGTCCCAACCATAGTGGGAATTCCCGAGTGAGCGAAGGATGTCCACCTGCCAACCTTTTAACAAGTAACTCAAGCAAGAAGCCGTGTGTCGTTAGCCTAGGGGAGCGAAATTCCTGTATTTCAGGCACCTTCGCGAAGTACATCCCGCCCTACACAGGTGTGCTCTTGAGCTGGAGACATCCCAGTGTGGCCCCCAATAGGAATCCAGGCTGGGGAAGGCGGTCTTCCCAAAACGGGATGAAAGCAGTTTGTCCTGAATGTAGTTAACAGGAAGTGCAGGTGCCTCCGGACCACTGAGAACGTACTCAAATTAGCTTGCCACACTTGTTGCTTCTGCGTTGTAATTCCGCTTTCCAAGGTGTCGAAAGGAACCATAAAGACCTTAAGGCTTTGTACTGCCAAAAACAGATGGCTGAGCACCAGATGTTTTGCAAAGCTGAACTTTTTTTTTTTTTTAAACTAGTCAGATTTCGCAGCTGGGTCTCTTGTGGCGTTTCCCCTAACGTCTTTTCCTCTAAGAAATATTGAGTAGATCGTTACACTACTGAGCACACTTGGGCTGTCTAATATTCTGGGTTTTCTATTACAATCCTCTGATTTCTGCTTTTTAAAATATCTCAACGGATTCACTTTCCACGTCCTTGATTATTGGACCACCACACTTTATTAAATTATAAGCAAGATTAAAGCTGTACTACCCACATACATGTCTGAAACTTGTTTCACATGTTCACTCAACTGGGAATTTTTCAAATGTATATACTGTAAGGATCCCGACCTTCCTTTCAAGTCAACTAGATGTGCTAAAACAATATATAACATTTCTTTAAGACTTACTGTGAGCTTGACATTGTTTTAAGAACTTCACATATATTAGCAATATTAATCCTTGTACTCATTAAATGAATAGATATTATTCTCTCCTTGCTACAGATATACAAAAATGAAGTATAGAGATTAAGAAGTATGTCAAACAACTATTAGAAACCTTAGGAAGCCATATGCTGTATTAGACTATGAACCTTGTACATCTGAATAAAAAGTCAGGAACAGTGTGTCTCTAATGTATCAAAATACCTCTACATTGTGAATTGCAATGAAAATTAACATTTTAGTTACATGGTTGATTATTTAGGCCCTATTAAAAACTTCAATTGCAATAAAGTGGAGACTGTATAATGGATACACAGATTCCCCTTAAAGCTTATAATGGATACACAGATTCCCCTTAAAGCTTATATGTTAAAGCTTATATTGTCACCTCAGAGACAATACTTGTAAATTTCTTATGTGTAATGCAGCAAATTGATACACTACTAAATAATATAGTTAATTTTGAATATATTGAATATAATATAGTTAATTTGAATGTATTTGCAAATGCAAGGAATTAAATAATACCTAATACTCATTAACCTTTATATTTATCCTTATCACATATATGTATGTTATTTATACAAGTATAATGTACACCAACCAATAACTAGATGTTTAGATGATGTATTAAAAAGTCACAGTGAATATGATAGTGAGTACTAATGAAATTAGAAGCCTTGGTGCCTGTTCTTCTCTGTGTCCTATGTTCTAAAGTTCAGATCAATTTAGCTCTCACCTGGATTATTATAATCACCTAATGATTTTCCTACCTCCAATGCATTCTCTATCCACCCCTTACCCCTCCAAGTCATCCTGTACTGCAGGCCAAAATTATCCTCCTAAAGTAAAAATCAAATCATAATTCCACCCAATTGAAAGAATTCATTAATTCCCCATCATTATCAAACTTTTCAGTCATTTCCATTAAAGGAGTCACAATGGCCAAGAAGAGTATGGTGGCCAAGAGTATAGGGACAGACTTTGAAGTGACTCAAGCCTCCTGTGTAAGCTAAATACTCATTCGATCAGTATGGATATCATTATATCTGTTTGTTTTAATATAAGAATGCCTAAAACTACATACCAGTTAAATTATTTAATTTTTCCATCAAAATATTTGAATAAAGTTAAGATTTGGAGAGAGATGTCATATTTTTCTTAGGGCTTCTAGTTCTCCCTGGGCCATTGCCCTAAACCTGTACATGTATGCATTTAGGAGGGAGGAGTACCGGGGAACTGATGAGGTAGTTTGTTTTTCATACCAAAAAAAATACTGGAAATGATTTATGACATCCAATCTTAAAACAATTTTAAAAACTAAACATTCATTTTAACAAAAATAAAACCACAAACCTAAGCTGAAGTTAAAAACTCTTGGATATAGTTTCAATCAATCCTTTTTATTATTTATTATTACAATTTATTATTATTTGTACTGCTTTATGAAGAGATATCGGATAGCGATACAGCCATGAACAGGCCAGATTTGGCCTTGCCCTTATGGAGCACATAGTCAAGCCACAATGAGATACCAATACACACCCACAAAATAGCTAAGAATAAAAAGAATGACAAATGTTGGTGATGATATGGAAAAACATGAACACTAATAGAAATACCTATGCACCAAAGACATGTAGAAGAAGGTTTATAGCAGCATTACTTGTGAAGTCCCAAACTGGAAACAACCCAGTCAGTGCTAGAATCGAGATATAAATGGTATATTTATATTAAGAGCAGTATTATTTGTAATTACCAAAAACATATTACTAAAGATAAAAGGTGGAGGTCAGTGTTTATAGATTTAGTAATCATAGAACATGGCCATTATTTCAGGTAGAAGTCAGGTGTGCTTTCTCTTAGGCCTGAGGTGGAGGCCCTCCAGGAGTAAGGTGTAAAAGAAAAGCTTTATGCCCATGAGGTGGTAGGGAAGGTGATCCAAACTGACCAGGAGGAGGTGCAAGTGCTCCTAGTGGTGAGCTTGTGATGGGCAGTGCTGAGAAGGGTTGGGATTTATACCAGAGTAACCAAGCCATCTATTGTGGAAGAGGAAGAATTTGAGGGGATGTTGATTAGTATGCATCAGGGTTCCAGTTTAAGCAGATCTCTTCTGTTAATGGTCGTAGAGTACCTATAATTTCACACGCTATCCTTCATCACTGAGAAGTACTATGCCTTTCTACCCCTCAGGCATGAACTTAAAAGATTTCTTCATTGAGGAAAATATTAGACAGTGTATCGCTATTTTTATCAAGTCTCTGATTACAATAAGAAACAAAGCACCTGGCATCTTAGAAATGAAATTGATGTATTAGTTGGAAAGAGACCACAAAATATCTTCTTGGAGTTGCTTTAACAATCCCTGGTTTTTAGAGTATTACCAACCTTCTTTTTATTTGTTCCTCTATTAATTTCTGTCACAGAAAGAAGGCTTCCTTCATCTCTCTAGCAACAGCTCTTTCATACTACAAGCAAAGTTCCAATTTTCATGAGCATTCCTATAGAGAACAAAACATCGCCTCATATTTTCATATTCTATAGTTTACCTCTATTTCATTGAATTCGCTAGTTTTAATATTCCCCTTGCTTTGCTAACTGCTCCTCATCTTTTCTCCTCAAGTTCTTCCAGTAAGATATTGTCTGATCAATAAGTTCAATTTTCAGCTTAAAACTTTATTATAATACATTTATTAGGGGCCTTGCACTGACTACAATGAAAATGTGTCCTTCCTTGGGTTCTCTTCCAATTATACATAATTGACATTTCATCACTCAGCTAAAAGTTGTAAATGCTTTCTCTCCTTGAACTATAGCTTGGGCCTTTCTCATATCCATTTCATTTCCTGTTGTGATAAATTACAAAATACAGCCACAAATTCCTCCCATGATCCTATGCAATATGACTTTGCACTTTCTCCCATCAAGAAATTATCTATTTCCTTTGTATCTGGGCTGATCTTGTGACTTGCTTTTATCAACAGAACGCAGCAGAAGAGATGTGTGACTTCCAAAATCTGGTCTTAAGAGACACTGCCACTTCTGCTTTCACCCTGTTATGATGCTGCCCTGCAAATAGGTCACAAATAAAAGAACTAAGGCCCCAATGGACAGCCAGTACCAACTGCCAGACATACAAGTGAGGCCACCTTGATATTCCAGCCCAACCACCTTACAGCTGAATACAGCTGCAAGAGTGAGTTCAGGCAAAATGGCAGATAAACTGTCACCCAATCCAGAGAATCATAAAAAATAATAGTAAATCACTACTGCTTTAAGCCACTAAGTTTGGGGTTTGTTTATTATACAATAATAGATAACTGATAGAACTGTCTTCTCTGTCTCTTTCTCACTTCGGTGATCCCCTGGCTCTCCCTTGTCTAACTCAGGAAATACGATTTCTTTCCTATTACTTTTTTCCTCAGCTTCAGAATTGATCTACACAAGACAATTCAAAACTTTAGCATCATCACTTTTATAATCAAGAGATACTTTCCTCTCTTTTGGAGACCTCTGATGTACTGTTAGTCTTTTTACACCAAAACAGTATTTTTTTCCCACTGCCTTTAGATTACTTTTTAATTTTTTTGGATTTTAGCCAGTTCCTTCATCAAAGAGTTACTTTTCTATTTTATTGGTTGTTCTCTTCAAGCAAGTTCTTAGCTTGCAAAATTTCTGTAGATATTCCAACATCATTTCAAGAATTTGTTTTTATTCCTTGAAATTGAAATTTATCCTTCTCAGCAACTGATGTTTAGTTACTCTGTGTAATCTGTTCTTTCTTGGAAAGGAATCCTTTCCAGACTGAAGGGCAAATGCTAGCAAAAAGTGAAAAGGACAACATCCCAGGCACTTCTTGTAAATGCCACAGATTACTACCTGGATTGCACCAGCAGCCTAGATCCTGATCTGGTCCACAGAGCTCTAGTCTAAATTGTTCAAGGAAGTGAAGGCCTGTTTGTAATCTGTGAGTTTTTTGGAACAGTAGTTCTCATAGTTTTTTACAGGAATCGGAAAGGTTAATAAAACTATTTTTATAAAAACACTAAGACTATATTTGCCCATTTTACTCTTATTCACTCTTTCACAGTAGAGTTTTCCAAGGCTATGGTTAGAATTGGTTTCTCCACTGCCTGAAGACTAATGGAACGTGTGCATCTGTATTAGTGTATTTTAAAATCTAATATGATAAATATCGATGGGTATACCCACAAAGACAATTTTCAAGAGTGTTAAGGAGGTCCTCAGACCAAAAAGTTTGAGAACCTTAAAAAGACTAAATTTTCCTTAACTCTTATCCTAACAGTAAGTCCTTCCTTGAGGCATTCTTTCCTTCTGTGGGGCCATGACCACGTGAGCTGCCACCCTAAGCCACTGCAGTGTGGGAGACCAGCAAGTTGGGGGAGGAGCGCATGCAGTGTCAAAGGCTAAAGGCCAGCAAGGAACAGGCCCCCGGGGGGGGGGGGGGGTGCAGGCGGCCATGCTCTGCCAGAGTGGGCCCACCCCCACACCCCCTACTCCACATCTCCACTGCCCTGCCACTGTCTGCAGCCCCCTCCCAGGGTCCCAACTGCTCTCCTGTTTCCTCTCCATCTCTTCCTCTGGAGCAAACAGGCACCTGGGGTCTGTCTGTGTGCCTAACTTTACCTCAAGAAAAATAGACATAGCCTTACTCTGGGGCAGGGGGCTCATTTTTAGTAAAATAGAAACAGGGAGATGGCCTTTCTACTGCGGGCGTTTCTGCAATACCTCCAAATGATATGGTCCAAACACAAAATCTCAAGTTCTCTGCAAGTGCAGACTTTTGGGGTAAATAGGATTGTGGTAGACCATTTAAAACTTATGCAGAGCACTAACAATTGTTTTCCATCCAGAACATTAACAATTCTGCTGCTTGCACAGTTAAAATTTCTGGGAGAGAGAAGCTGGCACCGTTAGTGGATCTGACAGCCTTAGACCCTAAGGAATCAGCTGCTTCTGCAGACAAAGTAGGTTCTTGAAAGCATTAGAGACACATTTCATCAAAAATTTAAATCTTATCTAAGGGATAGCATTCCTCATCAAATTTTATTATCATCTAGAGAAATGTCTTCACAAATTTTGTCTGCATACACAGCTTCCCAAAATAATTTAACATTGTGGGAAAGTGTAATGGGGTTTTTGCAACCACTAACCCAGCCACTTTTTCACCAAAAGGAGAGTTCTGTAGGATTTTCTTAAGGTCTTCCTACATTTTAAGTGTTTTTTTTTTTTCTTTAATTGCTCCCAAACATTAATGTTCAGAGAAAAATTCCACTTGAACCCACAATATTTCCACTATTTTACTGACTTAGGTCTACTTACCAATTTCCTATGAGCTAATTCCCCCACGATGTTAAACTAAAGATCTTTAATTTCCACAATTTAAGTTTTTTTTGTTTGTTTTTGTTTTTAAGTAAGGTTTTATTGAACCGAAAATGCTAGCCAAAAAGACGACTTGTCTTGTGGCATGGAGTCCAAACCACCAGCAGCATGGCCAGGTAGAAAAAATATGTCCATTGTCCCCGAGTTTTGCAAGAGTTTTGCAAGTGTTTTTTACATCAAGTAGGGGGAAGTGGGAAGGAAGAGATAGTCTAAAAGAGTTTCCATTAGCTATAGACAAGGGGTGGGAGAAGGTGAAGCAGGGCCAGCTGTAGAATAGGTGCATAGTCCCCGTAAACAAAAGTCCACTCCTGTAGACTGGCTGGGGTCAGCAGTCCAGAAAGCCCAAGAGTAAACAACCAATAGGGACTCCTGGAGTTAGATGGTGCCCAGCTAAAATAATCTGCGGAAATAGCCACCTGGAAATTAATCCGAAATGCCAACAGGAAAAACAGGAATGTGAGAAGTCTTTTGTTAACTGATCAGCATCCATTAACAAACATTTCTGTCTCATTCTCTCTCTGCCGTATGTAGTTTAATTTAAAACATCTCAGAATTTTCTCCTTGTCAACAGTTATAGCAGAAGAGACTGACACCTCACTTTACTTCCATTTTCCTGCGTCCTTCTTAATGTTTACCAGATCTTTTGCTAAAGATTCTTTCTCCATTCATCTCTTGCTTGGCAGAAGTTAAGGTGCTACTAGTTTTCCAAGGAAGTCACTTGTGGAACTAGATCCTGAGTTCTTCTGTTGGTAAATAAGTAGGGTTTTCCAAAGACTGTCCCTATTGAGACTGCAGAGGTCAGCCGCTTCCCCACCATACCCCACCCCTACAGGTAGCATAATGTTGTCTGGTGAAACTACTGTTTCACGTGGTCAGAGTTGGAGAGGATTTCATATTAATGAGTCTCTAACCTACTAGGTCCACCCCTACAAGTCAAGTGAACAAAGATTAGCTGTGGATTCCATACAGGCAGCAGAAAATCTTGTACTTTCCTTGTTGTAGTTTCCCATTATTTAACAAAAGCAAATAACAAAATAAAATAACCATGAGACTAAAGATGCAAACTCTAGGTAATCCTTGTCACCCAGTAACTCAGTAAATAGATATTTGACAATCTCTTGCCCTGAATTATTGAGATGCTAGTAATAGCTTTATATTAGGTAGATACGGCTTTGCCTACACAAAGTGTCTCAGTGATGCCACTGAAAAGCCAAGAGCCTCCACTGCCGACAAACCATTTCTGTCGACCTAATTTCATTAGCTATACTTAAGATTAGAGAATTAATTACCTAGCAGCTATATTGTTAGTCCTCTTGATCTCTTGTTTTCATATTGGGTAATCCTTTGTCAGCACCACTTTTTTTCTACAAGAATTTCTCTTGATAAAAGCCATATCTATGATGCTATTTTGACTTCATTTTTTTTTTTTCCTAGACTTAACATTTAAACTATTGAAAGATATCACACAAGCTCGAACTGAGGAACATTCTATAAAACCACTGGCTTGTATTCTGCAAAAATGCTAATGTCATGAAAGACTGAAAAAGACTGGAGAAGCATTTCAAATTAAAAAAAGGCTAAAAGATATGACAACTAAATGCAATATGTGGTCCTGGACCGATAGATCTATAAATAGATAGACAGGCACTATAATGGACATTATTAGGACAATTAAATTGGAATATAGACTGCAGAGTAGCTAAAATTGGAATATGGACTATAGATAACAGTATTTTATCAATGTTAAATTTCCTAAATCGGATATCAGTATTATAGTTATATAAGAGAATATTCTTTTTCTTAGGAAATACACACTAAAGTTTCAGGGGAAAGGAAACATTATGTGTTCAAGCCAGCCTCAAATAGTTCAAAAAGTATAAATAATAGATACGTATATGTGTGAATGTGTGTGTATGCATGCGTGTGTGCAGGGGTGCGGGGGAAGAGAAAAGGCAAACATAGCATATGTCAAAAATGGTAAACCTAAGTAAAGAGTTTATGGGAGTTCTTTGTTCTGGTCTTGCAACTTTTCCATATGCTTAAAATGAATTCAAAATAAAAGCAGAGAAAAATTACCTAATAATATGTATCAATCAACATTCCAAATATCTTTTCTAGAAGGCAATTTTGATATATGAATCAAAATCCTTAAAAATGCGCATTGCCTTTAAGCCAGCAATTCTATTTTTAGGCATTTTTTGCAAAGACTTAATTAGAGGTGAGAATCAGTTATGTGTATGAAACCTTATCCTCCCATTATTTTGATAGCTAAAATTTCGGAACATTAAATGTTCATGATGTTATTCTGACTAAATAAATTATAGGATTCAATGCTGCCATTAAAAAGCTTGCTGTAGTGTATAATATTTATTGTCACAGAAAACACTGGCCAATATGTCATTATGTTAAGGAAAAAGTAACAAAACAATATCTATAATATATTTCTAGCTTTATTTAAAAGGCGTACATATTTACAAAGAACAAAATTTTAACAGTGGGTCCTTTTTGTGTGTTAGGATTACAGAGATTTAAGTCTCATTTTAAACGTGTGCTTTTCTCTATTTTTCAAAAGCTCTGAATTCCACACATATTACTTTGGTAATAAGAAAAAAATTAAATCCCCATGATACTCCATAATATGGAAGTTTGTATGGTAATTTCATGCTTCATACAATTAAAAATGTAGGGTTGAGTTTAGAAAAAAAAATGTTAACATTATTGGTCATTTCATGTAGTAATAGATGTTCAACTCAGAATTCTATATCTAATGAAACTATCTTTCAGGAAAGAAATGAAATAAAGACACACTCAGGTAAAAGGAAACTAAGAATTTGTTGCAAAAAACTTGCTCTACAAAATGTGAAAGGAAGTTTAAACATAAGGGAAATAACATCAGACAGAAACAAGGAACATTAGAAAGGAAGGAAGAATAACATGAAGTGTGAATATCTGGGTAAATAATACAGAATATTCTTTTTTCTCTTGACTTCTTTAAAATGTTTGATGGTTGAAAGCAAAAATTATAACATTTCTTATCGAGTTTTCAGTGTGTGTAGGTATACTATGCAAAAACAATTATAATATAAAGGAGTAAAGGTAAAGGGACCTAAATGGCAGGCCATTTGCAATGATAAAATATTGATTCTAAGCAAACTGTGAAAAGTTAAGTGTGTACATCATAATTTCTGGTGCAACCAACCACTACATAAAACTGTGCAAAGAGACAGCTAAAAATGCAATCAATAAATTAAAATGGAATACCAAAAATATTCTCATTTCCCAAAAGATGGTAATAAAGGGATATGAGAAGAATGAAAAACATAGAAAATAAACAGAGGACATATAATAAAATGATAGGGAATTGAAATTTAAATATCAATAATCATATACTTAAACATACTAATTAAAGAATATATCAAAATGGATTAAAAAAATAACTATATCCTGTCACTAGAAACTCATTTCAAATATAATGATATAGGTAGGTTGAAATTTAAAGAGTGGGAGAAAAAAGTAAACACTAATAAAAAGGAAGCTAGAGTAGTTAATTTAAAAGTAGGGTTCAGAACAAAGAAAATTAACAGGGATAAAGTGGATGTATTAGTTATCTATTACTGTGTAACAAAATACCCCCCAAATTAGTGGATTATAAACAACACACATTTATTATCTCACAGTTTCTGTGGGTGAGGAATCTCATCATGACTTAGCTAGATTCTGTGCTTCAGGGTCTCTCTCAAGACGGTAGTCAAAGGTCATCCAGGGCTGTGATCTCATCTGAGGGCTTAACTGAAAAAGGATCTGCTTCCAAGTTCACTCACTGTTGGAAGGATTCAGTTATTCCCAGACTGTTCGGTTACGGGCAGTTCCTCCCTGGCTGCTTGCCATAGGCCATCCTCAGTTCCCTGCCATATGGGTCTCTCTATAGGGTTGTTCACAATATGGCATTATCAGAATAAGCACACAAGAAGAACTAGAGAAAGAGTGCAAGCAAGAAAAAGTCACAATATTTTATAAACACAGATAAACTTCTAGCAAGACGGAAAAAGAAAACAAAAGAAAGAACACTCAAATTACCAATATCAGAAATGAAAAAGGGGATTATCACCACATAGTGAAGGTTTGTACACTATTTCCAGCATTTTAAAAAGCACAGTAGGTAATTATGGAGTAGATGAAAGAGCATGAGCTTTGGAGTTGACAGACATGGGTGAAAATCCGGGAGCTTTCACTAATCACCTGCGATATAAAGCAAATTACTTCACCTTTTAGGTCTCAATTTTGTTATCTGTAAAATAGGGGTTGTAATATTTTACCTCAAAGACTGAAAGATGAGGTTTAAATGAGATTAAAGTAGGTAAAAAGTTTGGCACATAGACTGTGCCCAGCAAATGATACTTTTCTATTCACCCCCTCCTATCAGGAATGACATTTACCAATAATAAGTTAAACAAGGGGAATGTCTTTGTTTTTATTACCAATTATATAAATTAATTATGATATAGTTTTTATATATTTAAAGGTTTCTAATATCACCTTACCATGCTGATCAAAAGCTCTCTTTTGCACATCAGTATATTTATATCTACCTAGCTAGCTAGCTAGCATTCAGTGGTCCCTAACCTTTTTGGCACCAGGGACCTGTGCTCCCATGAGAATCTAATGCCTGATGATCTGAAGTGGAGCTGAGACGGCGATGCTAGTGCTGGGGAGTGGCCGCAAATACTGATGAAGCTTCGCTGGCTCACCAGCCACTTACCTCCTATTGTGCGGTCCAGTTTCTAACAGGCCACGGACGGGTACCAGTCTGTGGCCCAGGGTTTGGGGACCCCTGATCTATCTCTTTCTATATATATCTAACTTTGATTAAAACCAAATGGGAAACTAAATATAATGCACTTTGGATAATTTTGTTTGATAATTTAAATTTTTCAAATCTAATGCCCATGAGGAAAGCCCTAGTGGTAACCACGGGATTTCTTTCCAGGAATATGTATGTAATTTTACAAAGTCCACACTAGATGGCAGATTTTAGACAGGATTTTCTAGGTTGCAAATTAATTAGGGTTCTTTGCAGTACTGGAGCCTAGCCAGTTGATACAGAGGGTGGAACCTTCTACCTGATTTCCTCTTTGTAGGTGGTAGTTAAGATATTACAGATCCTTGTTGCCAGGTAGCCAAATTAGAACAGCCAAGTACCTATGACGGTTTCTGTGGAAAGAAAAGGAGTGAATAAATACCAACCACTGAAATTCAAATAGCCATATCCATTTCTGCAGTGTTTTTTACTTTCTTTAAAAAAAAAAAAAAGCTACATGCTATATTGTATCATCACAATTTGGGGGAGAGGAGTACATAAAAGGCAGATATGAGTTGGGAATCTTTCTGAGTCATTTTGATGACTTCAATAAATTTTTTTAATGCAACAGTCTTTATCTCTTCATTTTTTTCTTTGCTTCCAGTCTTTATTTCTTCATTTTTTTCTTTGCTTCCTACTTTTATTTTAATCATGTTTTAAACAAGTATTTAATAAGAACATACTTTGTATAAAGAACGTGTGTAAATGGGGGGTGAGGGAGTTGGCTGTATGGGAGTAGAGAGAGAGTGGATCATGAATTTCAAACAACCCTCTCTCCTTAAAGATAGTCTTATAGGGAAAATAAGACAGCTGCAGAAATACCTTAGTACAGATAGAAAGTGAGACATGCCTATGAAGTAAAGTTTCATCAGACATAAAGGAGAGGATCATCTCATTCTGAGATGAGTAGTGAAAAGGGAAGAAAGTAACATATATTGGGGACTAACTGTATGACAAGTATTGAACTAGATGTATGATTTAAATTAATATCACTACAACCCTGTTTGCTGTTTATTACAATGCCCATATTTCAGAGGAGGTAACTTAGTCTTGGGGAGGATAAGTAACCTGGACAAGTTTCTAGGTAGGAAGCAACAAAATCTGGGATTGAACCCAGGTCTGTTTAACTCTAAAGATTACATGTGGAAGAGATAGCATTTGTTACTGTTTTTATTTTTGAAAATGAATTATTGTATTTTTAAGAAATATTTTATGTATGTTTAATGTAGGCTAGGAGAATTGTAATAGACTAGAAGGCAGGAAAATAGACATCCAGGCACAGCATCAACACAGACATAGAAGTTGGAGGAAGAGATATGGTGGAACTCAGGCTGACTGGAATGGGGCTTCCTGTGGGCTTATCTTAAGTTCTCAGACCTAAAAATGCCTTTACAAAGAGAGGAAAATCACATATATGGCATAGAAAATATAGTCAATACTATAGTAATAGCTACATATAATGACAGATGGTTACTAGCCTTATCCTAGTGATTACTTCATAAGATGTATAAATGTCTAATCACTATGCTGTACACCTGAAACTAATATAATATTGTATGTCAACTATAATTTTAAAATAAAAATTTAATTTAATTTTAAAAAGAGGAAAGAAAAACATCATTTAAATCTGCACAGGGACCAAACATTTGTCAATACAACTGAAGGATTTCTCCATTTGACCTTGGTGTCCTGCTTCTGCTGAGCCTCTGTTCTGGGTTTCTCTCTGGTTTTGCATTACAATATAACCACTGAACTCACAGAGATGAACATACCAATTCCTCAGGCTACTGGCACTAATGCCTATCATTTCAATATATAGCTTTTAAGCCATTACTATAAACCTGCCCTAGGTCTTAACTGCCAACATGAGTCAAATGGAGGCCCCGCCTCATAATTATGTCTTACCTGGGCCTCCGTCAAATTCCTTGTCAAATTATTCCTTTGTAATTTTTTGTAGTAGAGCAGAGTGGTAAAGTGGCAGGAAAATAGACATCCAGGCACAGCATCAACACAGACATAGAAGTTGGAGGAAGAGATATGGTGGAACTCTTGTTACATGTACCCAACCTCACCAATCAACTGCCTCACCACCATTAGTATTTTCTGTGTGTTCTTCCAGAATTTTAATTAATATACCTATACATACAAATGTACACATGAATGTTCATATATATAGGAAATATACAATGGTTGCTACATCTACTTTTTTTGACAAGGAAAAACTTTTTAAATTATGAACTCACTTCATTTGGTGTATCTCAAAAGGTGAAATATTTTGCTTTATGATATATACAAAGAGTTAGACATTAACTTCAAAGAAAGAAAGAACTGGCAAACAAATTACCTTAAAAGTCGCAATCACATATGCATTGCATTCTAGAGAAGAGGGGCAAGTTGGGTTCCATGCACTTTCATGAGTTTCATCAAACGCTGGACCTATCAAGCGTGGAAGAAAAAGGCAACTTTCAAAAAGGAGCATATGTCATTAAATGAGGCACTTGCAGTACTCTTCCCTAAGAGCATCAGGGAGGGACTACGTTTTCTAAACTAGATCTGGGAAGTGGAATGTGGGATCCATTTGCCCTCCTCCCCTCAAAGGCTGTTCACTGGTTAACGAATGAAAAATCGAGATTAAAAAACAACAAAAATCCCAGAGACCCCATCAAAAAAGAAAAATCAACAATAAGATATCTTAGATTACTCTCTAGACAGGAACCAGTGAGCTTCAACAATTTGAAACTAGAATTAGTCTGTTACAAAGTTATCATGAGCATGTCTTACTTTCAAACACAAAAATGTATGTAACAATAAAAATAAAAATCTAGTTTTGATCACTTTTCTGACATAATTTACTCAAATTTAACTAGTATTTAAACTGAGTTGGGAGAAGGAAGGAGGCCATACTTATGGGCCTTGGGTGGGTGCAGAGCATTTGTCTTTGCTATCAGGCAAGGCCGAGAGATGCAGTTGGCAAAAAAACCAGGAACCCTTTTTACATCAGACAGTTTCTTACATACATAGACAGCAATGGCAAGATCAGCAAAGGTGCCAGCTCCCTGTGTCTCAAAACAAAAAAAAGTCAGATAACAATGCAACACAGGAAATGGAAAGCTCTGATTCTGAGGGGCCAATTTCATACTAAGCTATTTGAGTATTTCATGCTAAGCAGTTTTATATCATACAGTTATACTCCAAAGTGTGGGGAAGAAGAGTTTCGAGGCAGAAACCCTTACATCTCACTAGAATCCAGGAGGCAATGAGAAATTGTCTCATAACAGCTTCCAGGGAAGATAAAGAGGAGGGTGAGAAGTTGCCTTGTAGTAGTTCCTCACAAGCTTTCCTTTCTCTCAGAGGATTTGCGGGCATTTTACCCAGTCTTAGATCAGCTGAGGTTAAGCCTTGTCTATGTGGCCTGTATGGATACATGCAAGGACACCTGCACTAAGCATTATGCCTACAACTCTAGCTCCTAACCTTTTATATCTTCAATCAAGAGCTCGTTTTAGAAACATTTGATATCCTACTTCTACAAATACTTTCAATTTATCCTAGGCAATGCAGATACATTTAAATTAAGAGCAGTTGCTATACTCTGGGAATAGAATGAGGCTAAAGGAAATCAGATCAGGTTCACAAAGTTGATCTTATTCTGTTGTCTCCAGTGGAGGCTGTTAACTCCTGGAGTCAACAGCTACTGGGAGGTCTCTGAGAGTTCTTAGATTAAGATTCCCCATTGGCCAGTGATCAAGTTGGGGATGACAGTCTGCATTAAATTGGCCAGAAGTTCCACATCCCTACGGCCATTCTTCAGTAGTCAGGACTTAATCCAGTCTGCAGTTTCCTGACACTTTCAAATTTTGTGCTCTCGCTTCTGAGTCACTGGCACCTACATTTTATTAATGTATTTATTATTCAGACTTCAACAGATTTATTATTTTTTGAAAGGAATGCATTTTGAGGAGAAAAAACTTGGAACAGAGAGTGTGGTTTCTGTATCCTGAATGAACCTCAAATGATACATAACTTTGGAGAGCTGAGCCTCTGTCAAACCCAGTTGTACTCCAGGAAAACAGGAGCGACACCAGAAACATGGCAGAGTGAGAGATGTTCCTGGATCTCTCCCCTTGAAACAACAATAAGCTGAACATCTAAAACTCAACAAAAAACACCCAAACTGCACACCAGCACGTCTGAGCATGGGATCTGCTCATAAGAGCAACCACAGGTCAGAACCCCCGGTGCCGGGCAGTGGACTGGGAGAAACAAAGAAGCTGACTTTCTCAGCTGCTGGAGCTCCCTGTAAGAGGAGGGAGAGGTGTGGTGAGTTCCCTGAACAGCCCTGACTGGGAGTACTGCGAGATCCACGCAGCCAGTGGCAAAGCCCAATCATCAGGGCAGGAGGCAGAGAAACAAGGACAACAGAGAAACGACAGTTGATTTTTACCAGCCATGGCTGCAAAACGAAGGCTGAGCCACAGCCCCCATTCCCCAACCCATAGCGCCCCTCCCTCTATACCCTCCGAGACAGAATGCCATGGAGCCTCAGGGGAATCTGAACAAATGCTACCAAAACTGTCGCTAACACCAACAGGAACTGAGATTGAGGGTAGTGAGCATGATTAAACATCTAGAAGAAAAGAAAAAGACATTATTAAGACTGTATATAAAGCAGAGATCCAAGAGGCTTAGATGCCACCTACTGGAAACCAAAAGAAAAACACCTTCTTTGCAACAGGCTAGGGACCATTATATAATAAATCTTCTTTCTGGAAAAACAATCAGAATACACTTCATAATGCCCAGTCAGAGAAACAGTCCATTAAACACTATGAATAACCAAGGTGACAAGGCATCTCAGAAAGAAAGAGAAAAATCTCTAGAAAATAAGCTTACCGACATAGAAATATATGACTTAAATGACAGAGAATTCAGGATGGTACTTCTGGAAAAACTCAGTGAGATCTGAAATGAGTCATATCAAAAATTTCAGGAACTGAAAAAACAACTAGATGAGCAGAATGAGTTCTTTAGCAAGGAAAATGAAACCCCCAAAAAGGACCGAATAGACCTTCTGGAGATAAAGAACAAACACACTGCAAGAACTGAAAACTGAAATAGCAGGCTTGGGAAATAGAGTTGACCAAATGGAGAAAAGGATCAGTGATATCGAAGACAGAAATCTAGAAATAAATCAGGAGAAGAGAGAAAAAGAAAAATGAAAAATAATGAAAGAGATATACAAGAACTAGCTGATACCATCAGGAGAGGAAACATAAGAATAATAGGCATTCTCGAAGGGGAGGAAAAGGAGCAGGGACTAGAAAACATTTTCAGATAAATAGCTGATGAGAATTTCACAAATCTAAGGAATGAGCTAGAGCTTGGAATTCAAGAAGTCAATAGAACACCCAATTATCTCAACCCAAAAAGGCCTTCGCCAAGACACATTGTATTAAAATGATCAAAAATCAATGACAAAGATAGAATTCTCAGGGCAGCCAGGGAAAGAAGACAGTAACCTATAAAAGAAAACCCATTAGATTATCATCAGACTTCTCAGTACAAACCTTACAAGCCAGAAAGGAGTGGAATCAAATATTCAAACTATTAAATGAAAGGAACTACTAACTAAGAATAATGTATCCGGCTAAGCTCTCCTTAGATATAAGGGAGAAATAAAGACCTTTCCAGACATACAAAAACTGAGGGAATTCTCCACTATGAGGCCTGCACTACAGTAAAGTGACTAGTAGGCTGATAGAAGCAGAGGAGTGCAACCCTTACTAGGAATGGGGCATTATAAGCTTAAAAATAAGAAGAGAGTTACTATAACAAGATTGTAATGAATGTTCAGCATACATAGGGATAAATTGAGATAACAATGACTGAAAAGGGGAAGATTCAAAGATTCAAATTCTCAAAGGGGAATAGAGATAAGGCACACGCAGAAGAAAATGAATGACTGTATATATATAACTATCCTTTACATATCCGTAATGGTAACCACACAAAAAGATTCAGAACCAAAGTGTATAACATAAAACAAGAAAGACCAGAGGGAAAACCTACAAAAGCCAACCAAAATAAAGAAAACAGAAATACATGGACAAGGAAGCAATGCAAACACCGAGCTACCAGAAAGCAAAAGATAAAATGGCTGTAAGAAGACCTCATATTTCAATAATCACCCTAAATGTAAATGGACTGAACTCATCAATAAAAAGGCACAGAGTAGTAGAATGGATCAAAAAACAAAACCCGACCATATGCTGCCTCCAGGAGACACATCTTCGTTCCAAAGACAAATGCAGACTCAAAGTGAAAGGGTGAAAAATGATATTTCAAGCAAATGGCATTCATAGAAAAGCAAGAGTAACGGTACTAATATCAAATGAAATAGACT
The DNA here is from genome assembly GCF_000151845.1 of Pteropus vampyrus. Lineage (NCBI taxonomy): Eukaryota > Metazoa > Chordata > Mammalia > Chiroptera > Pteropodidae > Pteropus > Pteropus vampyrus. The sequence goes on from NW_011888917.1 coordinate 4,145,759, forward strand.
TCAAAATAAAAAATGTAAAGAAAGATACTGAGAGACACTTCATAATGATAAAGGGAATCATGCACCAAGAAGACATAACATTTATTAATATCTATGCTCCCAATTAAGGAGCCCCAAAATATGTAAAGCAATTACTAACAGAACTGAAGGGAGAAACAGACCAAAACACTATCATAGTAGGGAACCTAAATACCCTGCTGTTGGATATGGACAGATCATCCAAACAGAAAATCAATAAGGAAATAACATCCTCAAATGATACATTAGACCAACTGGACATAATTGACATTTACAGAGCCTTTCATCCCAAAAGAGCTGCTTATACATTCTTCTCTAGTGCACATGGAACATGCTCAAGGATTGACCACATACTAGGACACAGAGACAGCCTCAACAAATATAAGAGGGTTGAAATCATACCAACCATATTCTCTGATCATAATGCTTGAAACTAGAGATCTACTGCAAAAAGAAAGCAGGAAGAACCACAAAAACGTGGAGATTAAACAACATACTACTGAAGAATAACCGAGTCAGAGAAGAAATAAAAAGATCAAGAGATACATAGAAACGAATGATAATGATAGTACAACATATCAAAACTTTTGAGACACGGCAAAAGCGGTCATAAGAGGAAAGTTCACATCATTACAGGCCTACCTCCAAAAACAAGAACGAGCCCAAATAAACAACCTAACGCTTCATCTTTAAAAACTAGAAAAGGAAGAACAAATGAAGCCTAAAGTCAGCAGAAGGAAAGAAATAATCAAAATTAGAGCAGAAATAAATGAAATTGAAAACAAACAAACAAACAAAACAATAGAAAAAATAAATGCAACAAAGAGCTGGTTCTTTGAAAAGGTTAATAAAATCAATAAACCCCTGGCTAGATTCACTAAAGAAAAAGGAGAAAGGACACCAATAAACAAAATCAGAGATGAAAGAGGGGAAATTACAACTGACATTACAGAAATACAAAAGATCATACAAGAATACTATGAAAAAGTATATAACACCAAATTTAATAACCAAGAAGAAATGGACCAGTACTTTGAAAAATACAATTTTCCTAGAGTGAATCAAGAAGAACTGGAAAATATAAATATTGATCAGCAGTATGGAAACCGAAACAATCATTAAACACCTACCAAAAAGTAAAGTCCAGGACCAGATGGGTTCACCAGTGAATTCTACCAAACATTCAAAGACAATTTAATACCTATTCTCCTCAAACTCTTCCCAAAAATTGAAGAGGAGGCAATACTTCCCAACTCATTTTATGAGGTCGATATTACTCTGATACCAAAACTTGGTAAAGATAACACAAAAAAGAAAACTACAGACCAATATCTCTCATAAATACAGATGCAAAAATCCTAAGTAAGATACCAGCGAACTGAACACAGCAACATATTAGAAAGATTATACACTATGATCAAGTGGGCTTCATCCCAGAGGCACAGGGATGGTTCAACATACACAAATCTATTATGATATACCAGATAAATAAATTAAAAAATAAGAATCATATGATCATATCAATAGATGCACAAAAAGACTTCAACAAGATACAGCACCCATTTATGATCAAGACACTTAACAAAATCGGTATAGAAGAAAAATACCTTAATATAATAAAGGCCATATATGACAAGCCCTCAGCCAACATTATACTTAATGGTGAAAAACTAAAAACCTTCCAAGATCAGGAACAAGGCAAGGCTGTCCACTATCGCCACTGTTATTCAATATAACATTGGAGGTCCTAACAAGTGCAGTCAGGTAAGAGAAAGATATAAAAGGCATCCAAATAGGAAACAAAGAAGTCAAACTGTTACTATCTGTGGATGACATGATTCCCTATATAGAAAACCCTAACGACTCCACAAGAACAATAAGCAAATACAGTAAAATTTCTGGATACAAAATCAATGTTCAAAATCCATTGAACATTTGAAAATCCAATGTTCAAAATCCAATGTTCAAAATCAATGTGCAAAATCATAACGAAGTGTCAAAAAAAGAAGTGGAAAAAATAATTCCTTTTGCAATTGCAACAAAAAGAATAAAATTTCTAGGACTAAATCTAATGAAACATGTGAAGGACCTATATAATGAAAACTACAAGACCCTATTGAAAGAAATCGAAGAAGATACAAAGAAATGGAAAGATATTCCATGTTCTTGGATTGGAAGAATCAACATAGTTAAAATGACCTTATTACCTAAAGCATTATACAGATTTAATGCAAGCCCCATCAAAATTTGATTGGTATTTTTTAAAGAAATGTAACATTCCTAGGTGGCTGTGGAATGTTCGTTCCTTGCATGCCTGTACCACCCTAGAACACTTCCCATCTTCTGATATATGGGCAACACTAGGAGCACTTTAGAGTTGTCATTTCACATCCATGATCATTATCATCATTATCCATAATTACCAAAATCTAGCAAGCTTGGCTAAGCAGCAATAGAAACACAATATTAGAGTCTCTCATCCCCTGGCTCTTCATTGCTGCTTACAAACCCCAGTTGCCCATTTACATAACCTATCTGCCAAGACAAGCAGGTAGAGTGCCCTCGACTAAGTGCCCCCGAGTTCACTTGCTACTTGTCTATGTAGTTAGCACTCTTGGTCTTAAGTGATGAAATCACTAGAGTTATTTTTAGGCCCAGTCCTGACTTATAGATCAATTGCTATGCCCTGTAGTAGTGTACCCAGGTGGCTACGGTCCTTACCTGGGAAGTTCAGGTCAAATTAGCTTGAAGATTCCATTGATGTTTATCCACCAAGAGTCCTTTTCCATAGGCATCCACATGGGTCATAAACAGAGAGCACTGGTCTTGTGTAATCTTCTGCCAGGCACCAGATGATACCGCTAGCCCATGGCCCAATGCCACAAGTCAATGAAAATGGAACAAGGTACATTAAGGGTGGCATTTTTAGAGCAAGCACCACAAATCATAACTATGCCCAACGAGCAGTTATCCATTTACATTTTTATTTATTTTTAATTTTTTAAATTTCTTTTTAGGCCAGGCAACCCTTGGTTGACCTCAGAGATCGTAAGGACCTTGTCAGCTTACAATCCCTTATTTTTTACGCTTACAGCACCTGGTCTTCCTAGGTGGTCTTCCATCTAAATACTAGCCAGGCCCGACCCTGCTTAACTTCTGAGATCAGATAGGATCGGGCATGTTCAAGGTAGCATGGCCGTACACGCATTTATATTTTTAAACAATTTTTTTCTGTTTATATTTTTAAACAATTTTTTTAGAGTTGCACAGCTGCAGCATCCCAGTAGCTTCCCAAGACCACCCCCAAGATCCTGTGATTTACTAGGACTAACAACATTTGGCATATAGTTGCACTCATAGCTAAAATTACATCAAAAGGATACAAAACAAAGTGAGCAAAGGGAAAAGGCACATAGAGCAAAGTCTAGAGAAACCATGTAAAATGTCTACCAGGGAAGCTCATTAGAGACTCAGTGCCCAAGGTTTTTACAGGGGACTGGTCATGTAGATAGCCTCTGCCTAACACATACCAAAAATTCAGTCTTCCAGGAGGAAAGCAGGTATTTGGAATAAACAACATCGGTTGTGCAGTTTAGGTATAATGAGCTACTCTTATCAGTTCTGTGAATTGTAGGAATGCTCCCCAAATTACAGTTCCCAGAATCCAGCCAAAGGCCAGTCTTGTAGGCAGAACTTTCTAAGGATAAGCAGGCTCTTGGACCTTGGCCAAGGCATCTTTACAGCAAAAATATTATCAGTAGGACCTCATGCAGCAGGCTGACAACATTCTGCAGTATTGATCTCAGCTATGCCCTTTAGGGGTCCTTTACTTGGTCAGTTAAAACAAATTCTATTAACTATACAGATTTAAGAAAGCTGGGTAGCTTTATTCTTAAGTTTCTGTATTAATATTTTGTTTGTTTTTTTGTTTTGTTTACCTGATCCAAGACAACAGTTAAGTTGAAGCTAACCAGAAAGTCTTCTAGGACTGAGGCACATAGTCAGGGCATACAGATGAGAAATGCGATCTCAAAGGTTACACATGGTACCCATAGAAACAAAGGGCTTACAATGGGCAGGACATACATTGGGCAGGCAGTACAGGTTAACAGGGCCCCCAGTGTGGCCTTCTGCTCTGGGGCCTCCCACCCTAGGTTCTCAGTCCAAATCATGCAGTTCAGGTCTTGGCTTCAGAGGGACCACCTGAGACAGTTTCAAAGAGTTTTGTCTATAACATCAGTTCAACAGTTTCACAAGTATGGAGGACATCTGTAGGTGTTCTGCAGCAAAGTGCTAGTGTTGGGGTCACCCCCTGCTATCTCAGGGTCAATGCTGGTTAGGTTTGAGTCTAGCTCAGCAACCAGTTTGAATTCAAAGAGCTCACAGCTTGAACGGGCACACAGTGAGCTTTCCTTTAGGCAGAGGGCAAGGCTTCTAAGAATAGTTCTGAAATCAAAGATTATTAATGCCCTTTCCCCTCCCCTATTCTCAGGTGGTAGGGTTTTGTTTTTTTCCATCATTACAAAATCAGTTGTGTCCCACTCAGCAATCATAAGTTAACATTTTTTCAATCATCCCCTACTATCATCTAGACCTTTTGTCTAAAAGGGTTGTATGCGAGAGGCATAAAAGCATTTTCACTGAAAAAATTTTGTATAATTTAATTAGAAAGATAAATCATATTCAGAATTGGTCAGAATGAAATCTGAAATTTTAAAATAAATTTTAATGGATTTACATAACCTCCCATCCCTTTTGTCCTGATCATTTATCCAGAGAGCAGCCTAGAAAAGATCAATCCCTGTCTGAGGACTGCTGTGTTTAATAATCAGACTGCCTTACTAAGGTGTGTATACCAGGAAAAAGATGGAGGAAGAGTCAGGCCATCAGATCACTGTTGCAAACTGTAACTAAACTGGAAAACTAGACACAAGTCAACAGTAGGGAGTCAGCCCTGAGATAGGGCCCAGAGTCTGAACTGTCAGCACCCCTTTGGAGGGGTCACACTCCCTATGATGTGCCTTTCCCCAACTTGCAAATTTTGCAGGAATCATAAGTTAGGACTACTGTCAGTCTCTGTATCAGAAATATACTGACAATCAGAAGCTCAATTTCAGACGGTCCCATCAGAAATTAGTCCTTTTCTGTTCTGTGGGCATTTGTTGGTGACTCAGATGGTCTAGCCAGCACCCATGATGTTTTCACAACTTGGCCCACAGAAAGATGTCCTAATTCTGCAATTGTCCTAGAGTCTGAGTTTTGTTTTTTGAGATTGTAGTTTAGCACAGCTAATGTTGAGGGTGAAATAGCCCATAACAGAAAGTATCAGCTTAACGTCAGGTCTAGCAATTAAAGATCAGGATTCCAAAAAAGCCAGTGGCTTTTCTTCAGCAGCAGCAAAGCCTAGATGCTGCAAGGCCAGACCGCCATGTTCCAAGTCCAACTGACAAGCAAGGCTTTTTAAAATCCTTTTTATCTTGTCAGTCTTAAACTTCAAATAGATCCATTCAAATATATGCACATCAGGCTGGCAAATCATTAGTCTTTATGGGTCAGACATCTGATTTTACAAAAGCTCATTAGCACCTAAAGTGTGTTTTGTAAAACTCTAAAAGTGTATTTCCATCTGGAGAATACCTCTTTTTTCATGCTGTTTCCTTTTTCCAGAGGTTCCAAAAGGCAAAAAGGATAACAAATGTCATAAGTTACAGAGATTTATTTTGTTTTTACACTCAAAAAATTTAAGTTTCAACCCACTTACCAGTGGCAAAAACTAATTATTTGTATGTCTCACTAAAACTTTTTCTTTGCGGCTTTCCATGATTGGGATGATCTCGTCAGCATTTATGAAGTTATAAGCATATAACATTTTACATTAATTTTTATCCTACATCCAAAAGGAATAGTCAAAAAACTCAAAGCCATTGCCCTTTCTCTGCCTTTTAAATGGAAATCCACTCGACCCTTTACCAATAAATTTAACACTTACAAGGTTAACGGTATAGCTACCAAGGAGGATGCTCAGCTGGAATGTAGGTGGGGGTGGGGTGGGGTGGAGGTAGGGCTACTGTAGCAGTGATAGCAACTAGGCTGAAGAATGGTTGGAGTGGTTTTCTCCCCCTCCTTTTTCTCTCTGGTTTGCTTTGCTCCAGTCCTGGGAAGTGATCTAACATTCTTTCCCTCCACTTGGAGGAAAGAGCAATACAAACTTCTAATATTTTTGGCCCCCTCCAAGCTTACCTCTGGGGATTTTGGGGCCTTTCTATTTTCACTGGAGGAGAGAACAATACAAAAAGGTATCACAAGGCTGCACTTTCCCCCCTCACCTTAGCTGGTACAGCCAAAAACAGCCAGAAGATGCAGGAAGTCAACTCTCTGGGAGTTGGAGCTATCATTTTCAAATTCCATAGCTAACTTCTACCTCTCATAAAAGACTGCTTGTTTCATACCGGAGATGACTCCATAGCCAGCCAAGCACTAAAATTTTGTCATCCTTTACTCTTTCATCCTTACTTTTCCCAAGCAATGCTTTTGCCATATTTCAGTGAGTCACAGTTAGGCTAGCAAATCCCACTCTGACACTAACTGAGTGTTCAGTTGGCAGATAACACTTCTGAGACCAACTTAAGACCACCACCTGCCCCTAAGTTTGATGGTTCACTAGGGTGACAACATTCAGCATATAGTTGTACTCACAACCAAGATTTATTACACTGAAAAAATATAAAACAGACAAAAAAGTCACATGGGGTGAAGTCTGGAAGAAATCAGACAAAAGCTTCCAAAACTCCTCTCCCAATAGAGTCATACAGGACACAAGTTGTGACAACACATGGGAAAAGTTGTCTACCAAGGAAGCTCATTAGAGACTCAGCGCCCAAGGTTTTCACAGGGGACTGGCCATGTAGGTACCCTCTGCCTAACACATACCAAAATTCCAGACTCCCAAAAGAAAAGCAGGTATTCAGCATAAACTACACTGGCTGTGCAAACAGTTTAGGTACAATAAGCCACTCTTGTCAATTCTGTGAATGGTGGGAACTGTTCCCAAATCGCAGTTCCCAGACACCAGCCAAAGGCCAGCCTTGTAAAGAGAACTTTCTAAGGATAAGCAAGCTCAGACCTGCTATGTTAATTCTTTCCTATACAACCCTACTGGCCTTTAATTTAGCTGGTACCTCCATGAACCAGGTTCAGGAATCCTCAGTAACCTCAGTGTACCCAGGCCCCCAAGAAGCCTACAGTAATGGCATAGACTCTTCATCTGAAATAGCCACAGCTTAGTGGTGACTATATAGCTATGAGATTCCATTAAAGCCCAGTTTGGTAGATTGAATAAATAGTCCTCAGCTATTTCTAGGTTCTAATCCCTGTAACATGTGAATGTTACTTTATGTGGTAAGAGGGACTTTGAAGATGTGATTAAGTTAAGGATCTTGAAGTGGAGAGATTACCCTGGATTATTCATGTGGGCTCTTAACACAATCACAAGTGTCATTATAAGAAAGAGACCAGAGGGAGATTTGGCTATAGAAGGAGATGTAATGATGGAAGCAAGAGATCAGAATGATGTGGGGAAGTAGTCACAAACCAAGGAACAAGGAGCCCCTCCAGAAACTGGAAAGGCAAGGAAACTGATTCTCCCTTAGAGCCTCTGGAAGTAGTGCAGCCCTACTAAAACCTTGATTTCAGTCTATTGAACCCATTTTGGACTTCTGGATTTCAGAACTATAAGACAATAAATTTTTGTTGTTTCAAGCCACTAAGTTTGTGCTGATTTTTTACAGCAACATTAAGAAAGTAATACATCTAGGTTACTTCTTTCCTGAATATACCATTTCCATTTGATAATGCATGCTTGCTGGGAAATATCCACTTTGCTAGTGTTTTCATTTTTGACTCATTCCAGAATGGGCATGTCAGAGTATAACATCATGTGCTGTTAGTTAGTTAGCCTATCAGTGTCCAGCATTCAATAACAAGCCAATAATTACCCCTCATATGGAGTATACCAGGCAGTAATGTCAGGCAAACACTGTGTCCAAAATCCTAGTTGGCACCACTGCCTAGTGCCACAGGCTCCAGTCTACATAAATGTCAATCACTGACACTTATAGCTTAAAAGTCTCATTAGAACTAACTGGTCCAAATAGGAGGGCAGTTTGGATAGTTTCCTTACGTATGTTCTTTCTACTAGCTCTTTAATCAGTATAGTGATCTCCTCATCCTTTCTCCTCCCTTCACTTGGCTTCCTCTACTGTTCTACTGGTATCACATAACTGAGATGAAAGATCCAAGTGGGCTCCTAGTTATGTATTCATCCCACTGGGAACATTCCAACATTCCTTACAATCAAGAGAAGTATATTACACATACACATGAGTTCTCACAGTATATTCAGAGGTATCAGTTACAACTGCTTGGGTATGTGAACTGCTCACCAAATAACATATAATACAGATAAGTTTCAAGGGCCACAATGGTATGACCTCTTTTACTGTAGATAAGCAGGTCAACTTTTTGCAGGAGTTACAAGTCTGTCAGGACATGGTAGCTTTGTAAGGAACACAGTCCTTTAGTTGGTAAGAGGCATCATTTTTTCTTTGACAGCTGGAAGGCTTCAGTGTGGTAAATTCATCCATAAAGTCTTCAACTTTACTTGGCAGGAAGACTCTGAATTTTGTCAGAGTTTATTAGTCATACCTGCTAGAAAGCATCTGATAACATCACAACTTTTGTCAACCAACAGACATTATTTACACAGCAAAAATGGACATCAAAAAATTTTGCTCTAACACTTTATAAGCATTCATATTACAAGAAAGTAATATACCATTTAAATTATACATTTTTCACAATGGTACATTTAACTGGTTCAAAGCTCTCACTCACTAGCTATTCTCTCTTTACTGTAAGTTTGGCTCAAACTCTATAAGCTGAATTCGGACACCTTTTAAAGAAACACAGACCAAGGAGTTTAACACAGGCACTTCAAGAGTTACAATAGCTGCCCGAGACCATGTCATCTCCTCAGGGTGTTCAGGGCAGGGCAGAGGAAGTCAGCTGTAGCAGAAGAAAAGCTTCTTTTCTGAAAGCAGTAGAGGTCAGGGTAAGAGGGAGGGAGAGATCAGGGGGTATGGCAGGAGCAGCTCCAGAACAGTAAGCAGAGGTTTGCACTTACTTTCAGATTTAAGTGGCTGTCTGTTCAGTTTCCACAAACGAACAACTAAGGGCACAATTCAGGAAGCTGGCTTCAATCCTACCTCTATAAGCCTCCAAATATTCACTAACAAGAAACATACACAATCAGATCCCAGGGAGTCTTCTCATATCACTTAACTCAACCCACACAATTAACAGGTATGACAGTAGGAGAAGCCTTACTCCTTCCTCTTGTCCACCGCTTAGGTAAAAGCAGGCACTACCAGATACCAAGGATTCTTATCATAGCCTTTAACCTGGTTCATGTGGCTGTCCTTCTTCCAAAAAGACTTCCTAACCTTACCAGCTCCAGGTTGGATGCCAAATTTGTCAAGAAAGGCTGACAGAGTAACAAGGTATTAGGACATCAGGGAAATGGCATGGAACAGTGCCCCCACTGAACAGCAAAAATGAATTTTAATTTTTAATTTGATTTAAACATTGCTTTTAGTCTGATGACACCACCAATAGTGCAGAAAGTGCTCTGGAGGTATGTTTGAAGCAGTACTCACCTGCGCTCTTCTTCAGTTCTAGAGGCTCCTGGACAGCCAATAGTGCTTTGTTAACTACGTACTTTCTTTACATTTTTCCGTGTGAATGCAGAATGCTCCACATATTGGAAAACCTTCCGGTCATAGACCAGCATTTCAGCAGTCTGTGGGGTGAGAGGTTTCACTGTGTCCTTGACAAGTTTCTGAGATCAATTTTGGTTTCAACAAACAAGTAGTCATCAGACAATGGTGAATTATCTCAGGTACCCACTTTTCTTTCACATTTTCAAATGAGGGCAGAAGACCACTAAAAAATAGACTATATCTGTATATAACTGAGGGCTTGTTTTATCAAATTTTTCTTGTTCTGCAGGATCAAAAAGTCCAAGAGTATATGGTTCTCACCAATAACTGGCTGCACAGTTGTCAGAAACCACTAAACATATTTCAGACATTAATTTGTTTGTTGTTTGTTGTATAGGATATCAAGACATATCTTACCAACAGCACCATCACTCACAATTATCTGCATTGCTGAAATATTTTTTAATCCACTTGAAATATTCCAAATTTAATTATGATTTCACCTTCACCACCTGACTTTAAGACCTGCACTGTGTCTTATCAGCCTGAAGAGTGCCTAGTAGAAAAGGAAGTGGAGGAAGGGTTTAGGCCTGGGAAGCTCTCATAGCAGAGAGAGTGGACCAAACTGAACCAATGATGGTGGTGGGTAGCACGTGCCAGGAATCACTGCAGAAAAAGTCTTATATAGCAGGAAGGGTAAAGGTGAGCTGGCAGCTCACTCCACCACAGGGACAGTTGCAACAGGAATGGAGGACACGGGTGGAAACTGCTCTACTGGCCCCCGCCTTCCCTAGCTGCTGATGCCTCCAATATCCACTGTGGAAGAAGCGTGCTCAGACTGTCCCAAGGTTCTTCCTTAGGCCTCCACCCCACCCACCCGAATAGCGATTTTCTGGGTGGACATGTCAGGACCCCAGCTAAAAGATTAGTGGACTATTGTACAGGCAATGACAGACGGCTGTCAGTTACAAAAAACATTCCCCCTGGGAGTCAGCGGTCTCCGTGCGTCACATGAGTTTACAGAGGGCCACAAAAGGTACAGAAGAGTGTATCACTTGACTGTCAACCGCTGCGAACCTGGACACTCGGAGCCACCTGTACCTCTATGGCGTAGAGGGTTCCAGTAATATTCCTCCCTCCAACTCCATCCTTTACACTTCACCTAAGCAAGCTCCACCTTCTCATAATTTTCCGCCCCGAGTCCTGGGAAGTCCAAGTTCTCGCACGGTGAGGAAAAGCCACGAGGAGAAGGGAGGAATGGAACTAAAGAGGGCTGTGGGACGAGCCTCCGGTTGGGCTGGACCTGACAAATCCACGTGGCTACCCAGGCCTATGGGAGTCCGGCAGCGTGGTGACATCAGAGACAGCGCCATCAGAGCTCACGCTGTGGGCGTAGTGCTGATGCGCAGTGGCGCAGGGTCCGATGCTGAGTATCTTTTCGTCCTATGGCGTCCTACAGGCTATCGTCTTACCCCTCTGGTCTGCTTCCTCTAGGTTCTGCCAACCCTTACCAGGGGCCTTGTAGCATCCGCCGCGCTTGTTTGTGAAATTGCCTTGTTTTTGTGGTACCTACGTGGTAGTGCAGAAGCATACGCTCTGCTCAGGTAGATGGTGCTTTTACATGGAGAAGTGGACGAGGCTCGGATGGGAAATGGGGGCTGGAAGTTTGCCAGGAACACGGAGACTGGATGCCTGTCGGCCTGAATTGGCAGTACTAGATCTGTGGGTGTCTCCTGCTCCTAAATGATTTACCAGAGCCCGCTTTCAGCAACCTGTTGTAGCTGAACATTAAGCTCTGCCCATCTAAGGTGTCCAAAAGACCTGTACAGACCTTAAACTTTGGTGCTGACCAATGAATGGAAGAGTTCAGCAGGACTGAAAGAATTCTTTAAACAGTTTGCACTGTTGCAGCTTCATCTCCCTGGGGCTTTAACTTAAAGTAGTTCATGCTAAGAATATTAGATGACTTCATATATTAATCAGCGGATTTGGGCTGAGACTAATTGCTTAGTTATTTTAAGTTATGTTACACATCGATTGGTGTGTCCTTTTTCAGTGTTTCAATACTCTTGGTTTCAGCTTCTTTAGTAACTGAAGGCCTTGATGATCTCCAGTCCCAGGCAAGTGTTCTTAATAGTTTTTACATGTTTACTTTGTTGGAAGGACACTGTGGAAATAAAAATTAAGCCAAAGATAATTGGAATATTGGGAGTAAAAAGTAAGGTTTACTCTCTACTCTTCCCACACCTACAAAACTTCTGAGATGTGCCCTACCTGTGTGCTTAATTGGGTGTTTTATTAATAAGGTGTATGGAGACTTCCATCTTATTAGGAGTTAAGGTGATATGGTAGAATTGCTAACATTTATAGAGATTATTATTTGCCAAGCACTGTTCTAGGTGCTCTGCAGGTATTAGCATCTTTTATCCCCAGTGAAGTATTACCTAGTGAAGTAGGTACTATTTATGATTCCCATTTTACAGAAAAATTGTCCCATGGTGAGGTTAATTTACTCAAAGTTTCAGAGAGCCGGGGTCTGCCCTCTTAACTAGTATTTACTCTTGGTATAATGGGAGATTGGACTGGAAATTTGAAGGTCTACATTCCAGACCCATTTCTTGTATTTACCAGTTGTGTGATTTTTCTAAGTTAAAATTACTTAACAAAGTATAACTGAGTCTCAGTTTATTCACCTGAAAAATGAGGGTGCTATGCTAGTCCTGTTGACCTGAGTTGTTATACACATCGAATAGTGTTTTTTTAAATGAGAGCATTTCCAAAGGTGTAAAATACTATACGATATATAACAAATGTTATATTGTACTTGTTTCACAGTCTTGACGATTGAAGTAGGTGAATTAGGAGACTGACTAAATATGACCCAGACAACTGTATGTATTATGTCCCCAAAGTAGAATTACCTTTAATTGTAATTAAAATTAACAATATTGTTGTCTGATAGAATGATTTATTTAGTTCTGATAATGAACTACAGTTGCAGGATAGCTGTGATCCTTCTGAAACCTATTATGTAGATGAATTACCTTTGAAATTACTTTAGGGACACTAACTACTTGTAAAAAATGAATTCCTCAGTTGCTGATAATAGTAATGATATAGCAAGTTACAGGTTCAAGTCCAATTTTCCTTTGCATTCTGGAAAATATAGACATTAAATAACTAATAATAAAAATAAATCATTAAAAAATGATTCCTTATTAAAAATATTTTGCATTTATGTAATCCAATAAATTCTTTTTCTTAAGCCAGTTTTTATTGGGGTTTCCATCTGTATCCAAAGGAGTTGTAACAGTTATACTGAACTATGTCTATGACCAGTCTCTGCTCTACCTAGCTTAGAATTGTGAATGCTAACCCCAGCTGACATGGAAAGTGCTCTGTATCTAGCAGATGCTCATTATTTTATTTTTTTAAGTTTACTGGGGTAACATTGGTTAATACAATTATAAAATTTTCAGGTGTACTATATAATTTGACATCTATATATTCTATTGTGTGATTACCAGAGTCCAGTTTCATTCAGCTACCATATATTTGATCTAGCAGGTGCTCATTAAATGACAGCTGTTCACGAGCTAGGAAAGGTGTCTTCTTAGCATGCAAATACTTGTGTAAATTTTACAGGAGAGTAACAAATTTTAATATTCTGCCTTTAGTTAATATATTTTAACCTCATTAGATTCTTTGAAGAAATGACTCTGTAGATTTCCTCTTTTGCTCTTTTTTAGAGGCTGGCTGTTGTGTTTCTGAGCATATAGCTTTGTATTTCTTGTGTTCTGACGGATTCTGAGTAGGTATTACCATGGCAGGTTACAGTAATTTGGGCTGACTCACTATGTGAGACTGTGTGCTTCATATTTTATTATCAGCAAAAAAAAAAAAAAAAAATAACTGATATGACCTCTGGAAGAATGGTGGGGTACATGATGTAAAACATCACTATCTTCCTTTATATTACAATTTTGATTTTCCCTGTGTCTTCCCTTGATGATCAAGAGTAGAGATGATCAAGATTTTTTTCCCTGCTTTTATTGGGATGTTGGGGTAGTTAAGGAACCAAGATAGATTTTTAAAATTCTGCTTTTGATGTGAGGAGATTCTCTCCATTAACTTCACAATATTGTACATACAATTATATTACAGAACCAGTGCCTTTAACTTCTAAATACCTTCAAGGATCACTGTCAAAGTCCAACACATCATGATAGTTTTTGATGTTTTCAGAAAAATAGAACTCTTTGACACTCTTTGGTTTGGTAAAAATTTTTGCCTGTGAGGAATCTCCTTTTAGCCCCATTTAACCACTAGCTTCCATATTTTGGGGATATGATTCACTGAGGTTACTATTAGAACATTTTCATTGTAGTTATGCCAAGACAGACCAAACACTTAGCTGGAAATATTTTTTTAGTTCCAGGATATTTGTTTTCCAACTATATGCCAAAGCTCTTTTACTTTTTTCCATTAAGATATAATTGACATATAATAGTGTATCGATTTAAGGTATACAACATGATTTAATGTATGTATATATTATGAAATGATTACCTCACTTATTGTTATTGTTATTGTCAAGATGGTTTTCCATAATCCCACGGCATGCAAAATATGCTTGTTCATCCTTTTGAGTATGCAGGAATAAATGCTCAGAAATAACGGCTATACTGTAGATACTGAGAAGAGTATTTTGTATATACCAAAACTTATTAATGAGGTTAAACGTTAAGAATAACATCTTAAATAAATGCATTTATGCGGGCTCATAAAAGCTCTATGAAGCTCAAGATTTTTTGTTTCCTATTCATATAAATAGTTTCTTAGGTGAACAAAAGTGCAATAAGAAATCCATAGAGCTCTATTTGCTCATGATCCAAATTATCCCTTAAAAACTGCTGCTTTGACTGTAAACTTCCATGTTCTTCATGATTTGAGTGATGACGAATTAAGCTGTATATTTAAAGTAACCCAATGATTTCAATTGGGGAAATTTAGGATTATTTATCAAGCCCTTTAAAATAGGAATACAAAAATTACCATGAATGAATGAGTCTGGTGAATCATAAAATCTTCTGAAATGTGTAATTCTTAATGTAAAAATTAAAGTTTTTTTAAGTATAATTTAATAAGTGTTAAGCATTTTTTATATGCTCTTGTATGATGGCTCTTCAAGTATTTAGATAATGTAAAAAAGCCTTTTTAAAACCAATCACCTACAACAGGTGATGGATAGCCATCTTTCTGCCACAAGAGACCTGTTTAATCTTTGGACCTAGCCACCCACTCTTCCTGGTATTTCCCAGCTCAATATTTATGCTTATATTGTCACTTTATCTTAATAGGTGTCTTCTTTGCTCCTCTTGCTGTCTAGAATGTCTACCTCAGGGGGATTCTATTAACATTCTTCCCTTTCTACCAGCTCTTGCTTACCATTCACTCTCTCTCCACTGCAACATACCAATTAATATTTGTTTTTCCCAAACCTCACTCATGTACATCTGGAAAAGGACTCCATTTTCTGAGGTGCAGAAGAAAGAAGGTCCCAATGACTGCCCTCCCAAGGCTGGCAGTTGGGGAAGCTCGGCCAGGGCTGTTGGCAAAGTTCTCAGTTCTCCATATGGGCTTATTTGGGCTTCTTTGCAGCAACAACTGACATCCAAGCAGGAGCATCCAGAGAACAGACTGAGGTAATCTTCAAATGCCAAACCTATTCTTTTGCTATAAAGATCAGATATGACTTGTTTGGTTCAGAAGTACATGATGCCAAGATAGCACAAAGAGAAAAATACTGTTTCATAAAATTGCTAAATCTAAACACCAAAGGAAAATTTATACCTGATTTGGGAACGTTTTAACAAAACAGACTGAGGAAAGAATGCTAACAAACCTCTACTTTGTAAAGGAGATGGTCAATTAGTTCCTTTGGACTTAAGAAGGATTGGTAATCAAAGACCACGAGGAAAGGACAGTCTGAGCTGGAGCACTAAAAGGTCTGAAAAAGATGGGGTCAGTTTAATGTGAACAGTCTTAAAGGCCAAAGGGACAATTCATTTTTACAGGTAGAAGGGTATGTAATACCTTAAGCCTGAGAGAGAGCCTACCATAAAGGAGAGGTGGAAAAAGGCACATAGGTTTCCACAAAGGAGGAAAGATCCTGAACCACCAGTTGGTGGTGTAGGTCCTCCTGGTGGTGAGATATTCTGGCTTGTGTATACTGTAGAAAGTACTGGCCCCAGGAGCTAAAAATGGAAAAGCTGACAGCAGAGCCTGGGGAACATCTTGGGGGAACTCTCTGGGGATGGTGATTTCTTAAAAAATAAATAAATAAATAAGGGGGGGGTGCGTTTAGGGGTAAGGGACAGGGCTGGGTCTGGCACCTAGTGACTTCCGCAGACACCACCGCTGCGCTGGGCAGGATCGCCAACTCTGGTCCTCCAGAGAGCTGCGAGTCTGGGGATCAAAAATCCAGCAGAGCCGGGTGGGTTATGTGTCCGCAGTTTGCTCAACGTGACGGCGAGTATACCGCAAAGAACGCGAATATGTGAGAAAACGTCCTAGTCCCAGTGGTCTTGGGAGCTTTGGGCTGTCTGGTCCCAAACCCTCCACCAGCAAGCACTAGGCGCTGAAAAGTACGGTTATTTAGGCTCAAGTGTCCCAGTCTCGGAGCGGAAAGTAGAGGGTCAAAGATAGCGCCATTTTAGAGGTTATCCCATCTAGCTGGCAGTCGATTGCCTGCGCAGGCGCACAAAGACATGGATGCCAACTATCTGATTGTTTTTTAGAACGTCACGTGACCCGCTGGGGTAAAGGCGCCTCATATTACTCTGCACACACCCGAGACGGTGAGCACCAGTAGGCTGAGCCCTAGCGAGTCATGTGGATCAAATGACTGGGGGTGACGTCTAGGTTCTTCCGGCCCAGTGAGCACCAGTAGGCTGGGCCCTAGCAAGTCACGTGTACCAAATGACTGTGGTGACGCCTAGGTTCTTCCGGCCCAGTGAGGACCAGTAGGCTGGGCACTAGCAAGTCACGTGAATCAAATGACCTGGGGGTGACGTCTAGGTTCTGTGAGCACCAGTAGGCTGGGCACTAGCAAGTCACGTGTAGCAAATGGCTGCGAGTGACGCCTAGGTTCTTCCGGCCCAGTGAGGACCAGTAGGCTGGGCACTAGCAAGTCACGTGAATCAAATGACCTGGGGGTGACGTCTAGGTTCTTCCGGCCCAGTGCGCACCAGTAGGCTGGGCCCTAGCAAGTCGCGTGTACCAAATGCCTGCGGGTGACGCTTAGGTTCTTCCGGTCCAGTGAGGACCAGTAGGCTGGGCCCTAACGAGCCACGTGAATCAAATGACTACGGGTGACGCCTAGGTTCTTCTGGCCCCACTCCGCGCAGCGCCTGAGCTAAAGCCACAGGTTCAACGTTTCCTGCTGCTCTGAAGCTGGATTGATCCAGTCCCCACAGAACGCGGAGATATTTGGGCAGTCAGGAGGCACTGATGCCCAGTCACTGGCGGCATTCCTTTGTGGACGGACCTACGGAGTCAGGGTGCTCCACTCGTTAATGGGTGTCCACGCCCAAGCACGGGGCTTTCCGGAGTGGTGATGTCAGAGGCGCGACCTTGGGCTGGCCTGGATCTAAGAGGTCGAGTCGTGTAGCAGGTCTCCCTCAACCTCGAGCCTCTGTAGCCTTCGTTAAGTGAGAAGGTCCTGGGTGGGCTTAAGTATACTTGTTTGGAACCCTTTCAAGGGGGCAGTGAAGCAATGACTGTTGTAAAATTCAGGGAGAACAAGTGCGGTGTTTTGGAGGCACCTGAGTGTGGCATGCTCTGTCCACGCAAGTGCAAATCTTCAAAAGGGGAAACAACAAAAACTTCCTGAGGAGCACTTGGACCAAGCCCATTTGGGGCTGAAATTGAGAAAATTGGAAATGCAGGTGCACCCTGGTTCCATTCACCATATCAAAGTCAGGTTGTTGCTGCCTTCGTTTTTACTCTTAAACATCAGGCTTTCAAAGTGTCAAATTTAGGTCTTTTGGTGCTGCCAGAGGTAGGCGCAATGTGCAAATGTTCAGCAAAGGTAAAATGAATTTTCTTGACTGCCTGAAAATGTCTCAATTGACACACCCCTCGGGACTTTCTTCTGTTGTTTACAACTAAGAAAAATAAGCCCAATCTTAATGCTAGTTATACTATATATTGGTGAAAAGACCTGATTTCAATGCTACGAAACTAATTTCAGTTTTTTTGGAAAACCTCTGTGGACTATAGTCCCAGATGTTTTATTGGTTTTGAGGGGGCACAATGAGGATAAAATGAACATGATATTTATTCATGGTTGTAAGGTAAAATACTCTTTACATACTCACAAAACTTTTGAATTTGCCCTATGCAAGCACACAATTGAGTATATTCTTAATAAACCTGTAAAATATCAGGCTTCTAATTTTCCTTAGGGGCAAGGTGATATGAGTGATTACAATAAGAGCAATGAATAATAAACATAATGATCCGGCACGGATAAATTGTCTATAATTACTGTCTCAGTGACTCATCTCCCAATTCACCCTCAAAGCCATTTCACTAGGTTTTTCCCTCCATCAATTCATAAGATCACTTTCTTCTCCCTGGCATACTTTCTTTACTTGACTTCCAGGACACCTGTTCTCTTGGTTTTCTCCTACTTCACTTGCTGCTCTTTCTCAGTATTTTTTTCTTTTTTTTTTTGCTAATTCTAATATGCAGCTGTTCAGGTGTTCTGGTGATGGACTGTTGATGCTTGGAGAAGTAATAAAATTAAGACACATAATTCATAAACTATTTTTTATTCCATATTCTTACCCCACTTAAGTAAAATTACTAATTATGTTGTTATAATTAAGATTTTAATACTATTTAGGTTCTATTGACAGTAATAATCTAAATCAGGTCAGCAGATTATAGCCAGGGGCCTCCAGATTTCCTTTTGGGATCGTCAAAAGAAGGGCAGAAATCGTCCCCTAATACCCCTTTATATATGACTACAAATATATTATAGTTTGTTAAATTAAAAATAAATGTGTTGTCTACGGCCATGCCACTCTGAACAAGCCCGATCCCACCTGATCTTGGAAGCTAAGTAGGGTCGGGCCTGGTTAGTACTTGGATGGGAGACCACCTAGGAAGACCAGGTGCTCTAGGTGTAAAAAATAAAAAATAAGAGATTGTAAGCTAACAAGTTCCTTGCAATCTATGAGGTCAACCAAGTGTTGCCTCGCCTAAAAAAATGAAAAAAAAAAAATGTGTTATGGGAGATGAACAAACAATGTAAATATATATATGCCTTACTGTTAAAATGTACCGCTGAAATTTATCAGACTTTGTTAACCGATGTCATCATAAAAATAAATTAATTAAAAAAAATTTTTTTTAATTAAATGTGTTTAAGGTGTCAATAACTATTGCCCATTTGCCAACTTAAAGTATATATACACAGATATATCTATATACAGATACATTTTCAAAAGTGACGTCATGAAACTTGAATTCATAAAAATGTATGAAATATGAAGAATTTGTTTCTGAACATTTTGCCTGAATATATTTGTGGAATGTTGCCACAAAGATAACTTGATGGTATGGTGTCTGATGCTGCATATTTTATGAATTAAATTATTTTAAAGTCAAGTTTAGAAAAGTACATTTTAGGATCAGAAAGAGAAATCTAACTCTAGGTTAATTAGAATAAACCACAGGCAAGGAATGGATATGAAGCTAAGCCCCAAAGCCAGACTTCCAAAGGGGAAAATATTAGGATTTCAGGATCTTACCAGCTTTGAAGGTGGTAGAGCACTAGACAGAAGCCTGGTTCCTTGAATGAATGCATGGTGCAGAGCCATCGCCAATCCATGATAGACTGTGAAATGAACAATAAATAATAAACCTTTATTGTGTTGAGCCCCTTAAAATTTGGGATTATTTGCAACAGTAGTTTGCCTGAATATCACATAATTATTATAAACCTTACAGCATTATTGTGAGGATTAAAGAAAAATAATCTTGCCTAAGGAAAGAAGCTCGGGTTCTAAAAAGATGGGTATCAAATCAATGTCCTCTTTTTTTCCTTAAGTGATTCATTAATGAATCATATTGCTTCTCTAAAATATTTATTCCAAACCAGGGAATTTTGTTAAGTACTTGTCAAATTTCAAAAGGTGATTAAATACATTATATAAAGAACCTAGGAAATGTAATATTTTGCTCTAATTAAAAAAATAATTGTTTTTTTCTGTAATAATGAATATAGTTTTTAGACAAGGCAAAACTGGAATTTGGTGGGCATAGCATATTTAAGTGATTCCATGCAAGCATCTGGATTGCTGAAATAATATGGAATAGCTAAAGGTTTAAGTAAATGTAAAACATGGGGTTTCAGTTGAAATGTTTTACAACTGAAGTGAAAAACAATGTATTCTAAAATTGTGGGTTTTTTGGTAATCAAATTGTCTTAAAATTTGATACTAACAATAAAACATCAATAAAACTGGTCCTTGAAAAAGAGAACCACAGGAGTAGTAAGTCAGGAGGTATTCCCAGAAATGAATATGAGGTGGCAGATTTTTGACAAGATTGGGTCAATAACCACTTTTTTCCTCCCTCTCCTGACAAAACCCAAACCAAGTCTTTTCCAAAAGTGGAATCTCTTACCCAGGGCATTCTGCTTCCCCAGGGGCCCTCCCACTTGCCTCTAGTTTAGCAGTTACTAACCTAGAAAATGAAACATCTGTAAAGGCTTCTGGAGAGAGAAGATTAAATAAAAAATAGAAATAACAACAAACTAACATGCAAGCTTCTCACTCCATTATATGTTACTTTCCTTTTGAAAGAATAAACAGTGATTCCATCTTTGTAGTGATGAAGAGGGTGGAGCAGGGGGACTAAAGACCTCGTTACACTGTTCATAATAACAAAAGTTTTTTTCAGCCTTTTTTTCTTCTTTTTAAAAGATCTCTCTACTCTCTGCCTATTTTTCTTTCATTCATGCCTTCAACAAGCATTTACCAAGTGTACAACTTGTTACATGTATCAGTCTGTCACTGAGGGTGGGAGATGAGAAAACGAATTTGGATAAGGTCAAAACACAGTCTCAGAGGAGAAATAAGACAGTGATGTAAATGTCAGAGCAAAGTACAATTTATGGCATGCACAGTTTTGGTAGCACAGCACAAATGAAATCTTATCAAATGGCATTTTATCATCTTATATTGGGTTAAGCAGGAAAAGGAGGCAAACTAATGTATTTGAATGCTTACCATATGACAGGCAGCAGGATGGGTTCTTTACAAAGCCTGTACCATAATAGGGTAGTTAATAGGTTTTACTCATTTTTTGAGATGAGGAATCTGTATTTTAGGAAGAAAAAAGGCAAGGAGAATATGCATATTAGGTTACTGTTTGTGTAAAAAAAGAAAGTAGGAAAATAAGTCTATTTGTATTTCCTTGGTTACCAGTTGTCTTTGGAGTGCACTGGGAAATAAACAAAAAGGTTGCAAGGGTATGAGACAGATTTTTCAGTATATACTTTTTTACATTTCAAGTTTTGAATCATACGAATATAAAACCTTTTACCAAACTTCAGTTTAAAATAGATTGGATTTTTTAAAAATCACTAAAGCTCTTACCCTTAGTAGCAGAAGTTTTGAGAACAATTCCTTAGAATTAAGTTTGCTTAACTATGAAGGAAAAGCAGGAGGTCCATTTATAACAACTGATCATGTGATAAAGTGCATTGAATGCTTTATTCCATGGTTCAGAGTGAAAGCAGAACACTGTTTTGAACTGCAGACAAACAGCATTTGTAAAGGGCTACCAACATGTTCACTGGTCAGATAAATCATGTATTTGACCTTTAAGCCTCAAATAGAGGTGCCATTCACTCATTCATTCATTCAATAAGAACGTATTCCAGAGTGTGCTAGACTGGTTCACAAAATGTTTTTTTCAACAAGTTAAACCTACATAAAAGACAAATAGGCAGCTATTTGTTTAAAAATTTTCTTAAAAGTATTACTTACTCATGACATTTGAAATGATTAAACAGCTTCATCTGTATTTGCTAAAACAGAAATTTCGCCGTTGCATGTCTGAAGTGAAGACAACTTCACTTTGAAATGGTCTTGCCGCTAATAAAAATATTCTTGTTCTTGTAAGGAGGATCACGTGTGAATTGTTTGGTTGAGAATGACAAGGTAGTACATGGAGAAAAATATGTCCTAATGAAACAGCGAACGTAGTAACCACAGAAAAATGTTTTTGTGATTTTTGAAGTATGTGTTTCAACAAGAGTAGCCAGGGAAAATTATGTCAAAAATGAGAGGAGCGGAGGGAGAATGCTAGATACAGAAGCAAGCGTCTAACAGCGATGGATAGTTTTACTACCCTGAAGTGGGGATGGAAATCAGGGACGAGGAGGAAAGTATTTCTTGAATTGGGTATTTCTTGAATTTATCTTTTATATTCCCATATAGACCATGGGGCAGGTCCAGCACCGGTGGAAGGTCAGTTTTGAGGTTAAGCCTGGGGTGGGGATGTACAGGCT
The DNA here is from genome assembly GCF_000151845.1 of Pteropus vampyrus. Classification (NCBI taxonomy): domain Eukaryota; kingdom Metazoa; phylum Chordata; class Mammalia; order Chiroptera; family Pteropodidae; genus Pteropus; species Pteropus vampyrus. Next base: position 4,168,142 of record NW_011888917.1, read on the forward strand.
ACCAGGCAGAAATCCAGAAAGAAGTAGCATAAGGCCCCAAGAAACCTTAGCGGAGAGGGAGGCTATGATTTGCCTAAGGGTAGGAATACGCTTGTGGAATGCCTGAGGCGTCTGGGATGCAGGCTCACGCCCAAGAGGGCCTAAGGCAGAGGGAAGGTGATGGAGACTAGGCCGCATTGTGCGTCACTAGCATGCGCACTCCTTACTCTACCTCCGGATCTCTCGAGAGCTTCGGACGAATTACCAAATCAGGTGTGCCGTCCGGCCTGTGGCGCCCACCCTTCCTCCCACCCTCTGTGTGGCAAACGTGACAATCTCAGCAGATGTGAACGAAAACTTGTCCCGGCTACCCTGACCGCCAGTTCCGGGATTACCTTCTCCCTTAGAGCCCAAGAGAGGCAGACAGCTGGGCGCGAGTCTCTGCACCCCGGAGGAAAAAATGGAAGTGGGGTTTGGGAGACTTAATGCAGGATGCAGTCGTGTGTTGTACATGCTGTATCTGCATACGCCAAGGGACAGGGACCAAGGCGGTTAGGGAGGTAGAGCGGCAGTGAAAACACACACGCAACCGAGAATGATACCCTCAAGGGATAGGTCGCGCGCGACGCGCTAGTCACGTGACACCTCGGGGCGGGGCCTGGCGGAAGACTGTAGTAGTACTTAGTGAGTCACGTGAGCCTCTGATAAACTACAGGCCTGGAGACGGGTGCCATTATCCTTGTGGCACCTCGACTGGCGCCATTTTCTCGCATTTTCTTTTTCTCCGATACAGAGGGTAAAGGTGTTTGAACAGGCGGGAGGAACAGCAGCCCAGGGCACCTCCGCACAGATGCACTAGCCCCTGAGAGTATCCACGCGTGTCCTACAATGCAGTAGGCTCCGCTGAGGTCCTGTTGGGCGGTGCCACGTGGTACGTCAGAACACTGCTTCCGGGGGAAGGGGCTTTGGGGGGCCCGCTGCCCTCAGATTGCTGACGCCGCATATTCCCTGGCTAGTAGAGATCTTGTGGGCGTTTCTGTGCTCTGAGGCCTCTGCAGTCCGATTCCTGGCGTGGAGAAATCTAGGGAAATTAAAAAACAAAATAATTTAAAAACAAATTGAAAGAGTGAGTAGAACAACTTTTCATAAAGAAAACACGTACTATGTGCTTGATTTATTGCTTTGAACATAAGATAGCAGATATAAGTCCTTGATCTCATGGAGCTCACCGCCAATCCAAAGAGCTAGATTTTCAAGAATAACCAAAGAGCTATTATTTAACTGAAATCGTGCTAAGTGCAGGCATGACAAAGTACAGGGTGTTAGGAAAGCATAAAACGTAAGACCTAACTTAGTTTGGAAAGTTTGGGTAGGTTTCAGAGAATAAATCACAAATTAATCAGAGACCTGAAGGATAAGAAGGAATTGCTCAGGTGAAAAGTGGAGTAAACCTTGTGAGCAAAGAGGACGTTATGCACAAAGGGCAAAGGTCCTGGGAACAAAGCTCTGCGATTTGTAGGAACTGGAAAACAAAAACAAAACTGCTACTGCAGCATTATGAGCAAGAGGAGAGTTGCCAAGATGAGTCTGGAGAGACAGACAAAACCCAGGTCATACAGGCTTCGTGGGCAACGTTAAAGAGTCATAACTTCATCTTAATATTAAGGAGAATTATTAGAAGTTTTTAAGATAGAGATTTTACCTTATTTTTGTTTTTATAATGGAATATCACATTAGCTGCAAATGGAAGATGAATATGGGCACAAGTAGAAATGAAGATTCCAGTTGGGAGATGATTGTAGAAGTCCAACAAAAGACGAAGGCATTTTGAACTATAGTATGATAGCAGAGACATAAAAAAAGCATATACATTCACAAAACACTCAGGAAATAGGAACCTTGGGATGTGGAGATGGCTTAGATGTAGTAAGTAGATTGAGAGAACTGCTCAGCTTTTCTGAAGAAATCTAAGGTTCTTCTTCTCCCAGGAAAACGAAGCTTTATATTCTCTTTTTGGAATAAAGCTTTACTCTTCAGAAGGTGGTATACATTGAAAGTTTGGTCAGTATGAAACTTTACAGAGGCAAACCCAGAGAGTTAAGGCGGAGAGGGAAATTTCTGTAAAAGGAGCTAAGTAAAAACTGTCTAGTTTTGGAGGCTCTTAGGTAAACTAGAGAAGTTCCATTTGGAGACCTGCTTCCTGGACTCAGCCCCTAGCTGTGCTCTCACATGGCTTACCTTGCCCTTCACTAACTTCAAGTGTCACCCTGGTTTCTGGGATCTAGCCTCCCATGATATGGACTTCACATGAGCCAGACACTTCCCTTCCTTTGGATTGAGCTCTATCTAGTTCTGGCCTCTGAGTCTAAAGCATCGTGCATGCTCTCCCATGATTAGACAAGATTCTGTTTCTTGATTAATAGCTGCCAATTCTTGAACATCCACTCCATGACATCCACTTTACTTTGCAAAGAAGCTACATTATTTCATTTAACCCTAACAACTCTGAGGAAGAAGCATTATCCCCTTTTCCACCTTAAAAATGAGTAAAATGTAGAAAGTGAGGGTCAAGTAGTTTAAATGCCAAGCCCATGTTCACAATTCCTGTAATTGGAAGATCTGGGTTTCCAACACTGGCTCGCCCCACTCCAGAACCCTGACTTTTGTGAGGTGCTGTCCTTGGTTTAGTTTCTTTGCTTCATTTCAGATTCTTACTTCTGCCTGTGTTTGGAAGCCCAGTCTTGAAATATTCGTTGGTCTTATAATGGTTTCCTTTCTATAAGCATGTGGTTTGTCATTCTTTACTTTAGACTCCATCTGATTCTTTCTAACTTTGCCATAATGGTACACAGAAAGGGCCAGAGCCCCACCTCTGAGAAAGCAATTTCTGTCAACTTCATTTGGAACATTGAGGACAAGAGGATTAATTCTAGGACAACTTTGGTGCTTAGTAAAATCAATCATTTGTTCTTTCCCTGTTACTTCTTTGGCTGCACTCCTTGTTTTCTGCAAGACTCTTGATTAAAGTCACTTTCCATTTTCTCTGCTTATCTTCCTTTGAATGTTAAACACAGAGATATATGTTAAGTTTAAGTATGCAGTTGTTTACCCAGCATTATCTTGTATTGGTAAAAATCTGAAACACAATGTCCGTATTGAGTCTGGTTAAATAAAATATGATTGTCCATAAAATGGAACTTAATGCAACCATTAAAAAATTACAGAACAATAATTCTGTCATGTAAAACTGTTACCAATATATCTCGGTTTAAAAAAAAAAACTGCATGTTTAGTTGCTGCTTTAAAAATTATATACACATGCTTTCAAATATACATTTAAAACTTTAGATATACATCAAATATTAAGAAAGTTTGATTAGATTTTAGAGATCATTCTCATTTTTTAATTGTTTCCCCTTTTTCAAAAAACTTTCAACATTGAACACAAACTTATTTTTTAATTAAAAGTTATTAAAAATAACACCTCCATGATTTCTACAACAATGTAGACTATTATTTGGTTTTAATTCTCATAAAGACAAGGATGTAGGGTGCTTTTGGGTAGGTCAGTATTTTATTTATTGACCATTTCTCTTTAAATCGCTATCATCTAGTTCAGTTCTTGAAAGCTGAATCAGTTGATTTGCACTTAGCATCTATTGTTTCTAACTTAGATATTTGAAAGTAGTCATTCAGGTCTCAATGGTACAATTTATTTCAAGAACATTAATATGCAGAGGGTGTGGTGTTTATTTAGTGTAGTGGTTCTCAAGCAGGGACACCGTAGGAGTTTATGAGGATATTAACCAGAATTTGTGGGCTATTTCTAGGATTTTCAAAAATTAACAGGTACTGGGATATAGATGAAAAAGCACAGTTTGACATTGATAGACATGAGTTTAAATTGTGATTCTTTTCTCAAAAAAGAAGACAGGTTAAAATGTCTAGGTCTCCATCTTATCTTTGAGATAGGAATAACAGTATTAGCTCTCCAGTTCCACAGTTACCACCAAAAGTTCTCTGTATTTTTGGTTATCAAAATTTCCCCAAACCTGGGATCCAATAACAAAACAGTATTAAAATGGTCTTTGATGAGAGGAAGTATGTGATTGGTCTGTTAGGACAGGTCTAGCTTTATAAAGTAAACACTAGATGGCAACATTCTGGCGGGATTTTCTGTATCAGCCCAATTGGGATTTTCCCGCCTCCCTGACAGAACAAAAACCCAGAGATCTCCCTGCTTGTCTCAGCTCAAACAACAATTTGGGGACCGTATTTGACAGTATTTGCCAGTGACCAAACTAAAAGAAGTACACTTGGGAGGGGAGGGGAATAATAGTGAAAGCTTACGTAGTATTTACTTTTGATAGGCCCTGTTCTAATTACTTTAATATAGTAAAACAAAGAGTAAATAAATTAACAAAATCCTAGCCCACAAAACCCCTAGATATATGTATTAAACTTATTAGAAAAAATAAACAAAAAGTGATTTCATCCTTAACGTTGTGGATGAGGAGGTAGACTATTTTTCAATTTCTTCCTGTTTTCCTTTCCTCCATTATTATTTTCATTCATGCTTTCAACAAAACAAGTATTTTTAAAATATGTACTGTGTTCAAGATACCAAGTGGATCAGTTTAGGGCCATGATGGTAAAATAATTCACATAAAGTTAAGCCTCTAAACTTTAAGGGCACTACAAATTGAAGAGGGCAGAAGACATGCATGTTAATGCTATAGGACAAGGTAGGCCATATGATGTGCTCATCTTGTTCTCACAATAGTTTTATTGTACAGCAAAGGCAGTATGAATCATTTTATGTTGGGATGAGCAGAGAAAGAGAGAAAGGGAACTGACATTTATTGAAAGCTGACAATACGTAAGGACCCTACTAGGTAGGCACTTTACATACAGCATTTCACCTATGAAAATGTATTACTTATTTTTAATTTATGTTAGGTGGTTTTTAATATTCCCATTTTCAGGTGAGGAATTCAATCTTAAGGAGGATAAGTAACCTATGCACAGGTACATATATAGAAAGGGATAGAATAAGGCGTTGTGGACGGGTAAAAATTGCTGCTCTTTGTTTCAGCGTGAAAGGAAAATACAGATATAGTTTTAGGATATCAAATAATAGAAGTGCATTACAGGATGATAGAGTTTTGATATAAGCCAGATGGAAGTAGAAAAGAGGTCTGGGCACAGCATGAACAAAGACACAGAGGCCAGAGGAATGTGTGTAAGTCTGACAGGAATGTGTGTAAACAGTTTTTTTTTTTAAAGGGGAAAAGGACCGAGTTTAAAAATCTGCCCAGAGGTGCAAGATACTAGTGAAGTAGCTAATGAGGAGACTTCTCCATCTGACCCAACAGCCGCTATCAGTTTAGTTCCTGTTTGTGTTTTCCTGTTGCCTTCAATTTCTGATCTTATCTACAGAACTCAGATTGGTAAGGGACATCAAGTTCTGGTCCCCCACACTTGAATAGTTTTGACTTTTTTACTTCAACACACATTTTATGACTCTAAAGCTAATGATATGCCAAACACTGGACAGTAAGGTGAATGTGCAGATGCCAGTTATATCGGGTCCTTGCTTCCGGTTTCTTCCCTCCAAATTCATGTTGAATTGGCCATTCTTAGGGGATAGGAGTGGATGTGTAGTCCACTTCCTTTATATTTCTTGCACATATAGAGTGGTTAAGCATGACTTTAGAGTCAGACACACATTTGATGAGATGGGGTAAGAGAAAAATAAAAATCCTAGCAGTGGGGCCCAGATTCTGAAAAGCAAGTGCTCAGGTTAACAGCAATGCTGTGCTGACACTTTCCCAGTCTCTGTGTTTTAATAAGTATGCGGGCCTGGCCTCAGGCTGCTAAAGCCCCTAAAGGTACATGGTAGTGTCTGGGATGTCTTCAGCCTCTGACTGATGCCTGACGCCTCCTGACCATGAGTTTTTTGACCCTCAAACAGTCTACTTTCATGCTGGGTTGACTAACATAGGGCAGAGTTGGTTAAAAGGAAGACTGTATGCTCTGGGTAAGGGAGTCATGAAGTAATTAGCAATGAAAATGTTATGGGAGCAGGACTCTGCAGGGGAGGGAATGAAATCAGTCTGCACTGAAGTGGAAATTGTAATTAAAAAGAGAAGATGTGATCTGCAGTGTGGGGCTCCTGGTCACCCTTGTCCTCAGGTCAGAAGATAACACTCATGGTGTTTCTGCGGAGAGAAGACTGTCAGGGAGCTACTTTTGGAAACTTTGTCAGTTCTTCTTAAGACCTACTTATTACTCCTTAGAACTAAGAGGGAGAGAACCCAGGCTAGACCCAGTTCTTCTCCAACCCTGCATCTGCCCTTAGGACCCATTGCCTAGAACTGGAGGAGAATCTTTATCCTGGATTGAGGTCAGAATCAGCGACCAAGGAGTGCCAAGGATTCCCAACTGGATGTTGAAAAGCCAGAATGCCACAGTGGAATAGCCCACGTTGATTCCACATGAGGAGTTGTGATATAATAAGAAATATATTTCGTCTTTGTCCCCAGTTCTTGGCACAAAGCTCCTAAACCCTTGTAAGTTTCTGAGTGATAGGAGTGTCTTTTTTTTTTTTTTTTTTTTACTCATAAGAAGCCCCTTTTGAGCCCTCTTGAATTTATTCTGATGAAGCCTGGGGCCCCTAGATTGCCTCAAAATGGGCTTGGTCACCAGAAAGACCTAGAGATTAGAGGGTTGGAACTTTCAACCCTACCTACTGACTCCAGGATGAGGAAGGGTTGGGGATGGCTGCAGATTAAGCTCTATGAAAACTCTTGAATAACAAGATTTGATGAACTTTTGGGTTGGTGAATGCAAGGAAGATGAGCTCACCCCAGTTCCACTGGGACAGAAGCGCCTGCATTCAGGACCCTATGTACCATTTTATTTTGGTATTTATCTAATCTTTTATAATAACCTTTATAACAAACTGGTAAACAGGAGGAAGTTCTGTGAGCCACTCCAGCAAATATATCAAACCTGAAAAGGGGATTGTGGGAACCTCCAAGTGGTAGCTGATTACTCAGATGTACAGGTGACAACATGGACTTACAACTGACATCTAGAGTGGGAGATGGGGAAGGGCAGTCATGTGGGAACCCTTAGCATGTGGGATCTGATACTATCTCCAAGTAGATAGTGTCAGAGTTGAGTTAAATTGTAGAACACCCAGTTGGTGTCCCCTGAAAATTGGGAGAGAAAGATTCTTTCCTCTACCCTCAAGGTTTTTTTGGCTGGTCTTATAACTAAATCTACATGAAGCAGATTAAGAAAAGAAAATAACCAAATTTCATTTCATATGTATGCATGGGAACCCCAAATATGTGAGAGGTCAGGGAAAGTTAATATGAGGTATATATAGCATTCCGAACTAAATAAGGTGAGGTATCTTGGGACTTCAACGGGTCATTGCAGGATAATAAGAACAGGTGTGCAGTAATTAGTAGTTTGCCTTGCTATATAGATAGGCCAAAAAAGTTATGTAGGTAGTTAAAGAGGTGTAGGCAGAAATTTCTCTTAAACCTGCAAGTTGTTGGTTGCCTTTAGCTCAAAATAATCCACATACAACAGAGGCACATATTGAGATGACTCGTTCTGAACTCCTGCAATTGCTTGGTGGTATTGGAAAACACTCTAGGATTTAGTGCCCAAGGCTAAGTCAGTGCCCACATGGCTTTGGCAATGATTGACCTGGTTCTGGCCCGAAATCTCTCTTACTTCTTCCTTTGCTGCAGGCCTTGACCTACCCCAGACTGAGAGTAATCCACTACCCTGTTCTCTAAGCAGGATAAATACTTAAGGGCTTAGTTTTTCTGTTTAGCCCGGGGTGGGGATGGGTAATAATCCACCTGCACCTAATAACTGAGATTTTGCCTGGGCTTTTAGTAATGGGCATTTTGTACCATTCAATGACTGCCACACAAATTATTTTAAGTTTCAACTGGGTTTTCTATTACTCCGGTGTCTCTAGGTCCTTACAGTATTGAAGTTTATCCTCAAATTCAAGTGGCTGGACCTTTCTTTGGAGTTATTGTGTGCTAGAAACTCTGCCTACTATAGCTTAAAAAAATTTTTTTTAAAAAAAGGTTCCTTGAGGCGAAACTCTGACTGCTGGTAGTGAAAGATCTACCCACCCTACAATGGCTGAACTTCCCAGATTCCAACATCCTGAAGGATCTCGACTCCCACCCTTATGCCACACCCTGAACTGTGAACTGGCCTCATGACCCTTCCTATCTCGCAGGCTCTGCAGTCCCCTCCCCAGGAGGTACCACCAACAACAACAACCAGTACCAGCTTGATAAAGTCAGAGATTTTCACCTTATGTGTGCTTTCATCTCTGTTCTGCTCAGCCCCTGGGGGCTCCAACTTCCCCAGACATGTGGGTGAGCTGTTCACTTTCTGGTGCAGTGTCTCTATATCTAATATGCTTTCTTTTCAAAATGGACAGAGGAGGTTCTACATGCTATTCCAGAGTCCATTTTTGTAGAGATAATGGGATTTGAGGGAAAAAACACCCATGGTCTGTTTGCTCTTTTCACAAGCTAGCCACTGAGTGAACTTTGGAATTGACTCTGATACTTGTTGGTGTAAAACCCTGGTGAGGGAGTGCTGGATTACACCCCTGTGGCCAGCACCATCCAGGAAATCCTACATGGAAAGACATCAGAAGAGCTGACCCATGTGACTGTATCACCCAATGCCACAAGGGTCAGGGTCAGCCCACTTTGAAAACTCTCTGTCACTATTCCCTTGAGCCACCAAGGGATTTTCGCCCCTCACCGAGACTCTGAGAGGGGAGAAAATGTCAAACACAGGTGTGGACACCGTGCCCAGATTCCCCAGAGAGGTCAGAAGAAATGGAAACTAAAAAGAATTCTTTGGAGTTTGTGCAGAGGAGAACCCTGTGACCTCTGAGAGAACAATTATCTCAGGTCTAGAACCTGTTATGAAAGGCTAGAGTTGAGAGAGTGGTAAGGGGAGGTATGCAACACGTTCTAGTCATCAGCTTGAGATGTCTGGTGACGAAAGAAGGGGGTGCTTCTTATTCTGACTATAAGGGTGTCCCAACTTCCTTCTCCTTAGTTTATCTACAAATACATAGAAAAGTGGGACCTTCCCACCATGCAGAAGTGGCTATGAGACTGAGTATGACCAATGGGATTCAAGAGAAAGTTTGCTGCTGATTCATCCATTATATGAGGCTTTATATATATGATGACTCGATTTCTTAATCCAATTTTTACATTTTCTTTTTTTAAAGTTGAGATAGAATTGGCATGTAACATTTTATTAGTTTTAGATGTATAACATAATGATTTGATATATGTATACATTGCAAAATGATCACCACAAAAGTTAGTTCATATTCATCACCACACATTTTTTTTTATTGTGATGAGAACTTTTAGATCTACTCTCTTAGCAACTTTCAAATATATAACACAGTACTAATTTTAGTCACCCTGCTGTGCATCACATTCCCAGGACTTATTTGTCTAATAACTGGAAGTTTGTACATTTTGACCACTAACGCTCATTTTGCCTACTCCCGTCCTCCACCTTTGGCAACCACCAATTTGTTCTTTTTATCTATGAGTTCATTTTTTTTAAAAAAGGATTTTACATATAAGTGAGATCATACAGTATTTGTCTTTATTTTACTATTTCACTCAGTAATGACAACAAGGTTTATGCATGTTGTCATAAATGGCAGGATTTTCTTTTTTTTATGGTTGCATAATGTTCCATTGTGTATATATATACATTTTCTTTATCAATTCATCTTTCAATGTGCACTTAGGTTGTTTCACTTATATTTTTTTTATTAAAGATACAGAATAATTTCCCCCACGGAGACAGCACTTCAGCAATGTTCTCAGGGTGGCTTACATTTTGATCTCTCTTCAGGCCAGAGATATGATTTTACCACCTGCATATCTCCAGGGATTTTGTAGAGAGGAAGTGACAAAACAGAGTCCCATGGGTGCAGAAAGCAGATTGGTGGTTTCTAAGGCATGTGGGGGAGGTAGGAAGGAGAAATAACCAATTAATGGGTATAAAGTTTCCTTTTGTACTTATGAAAATGTTTTGGAACTAGATGGTGGTGGGGTTTGTATACATTGTGAACGTGCTGTCACCAAATTGTTTACTTTAAAATGGTTAATTTCATGTTATATGAACTTCACCTCAACTAAAAAAAATGTGTCCCATTTATAGAAGCATCATCCTTCCCTACTCATTCTTCCCAGGAAGAGGAGGGATGGGGAACTGTGTGGTAGCAGCAGCATGTAGGTACATGGGTCACAAACTGATGAGGACCAAGAATTCTCCACCTTATTTCATTCTCCTCTCCCATGTTTTACTCAGGGGTATTGACTGTGAAATAAATGGACTAGACTCTCGTCAGACCCAAGACAAAGGAAAGAAGTTTGTAGTAACTTAGAAAAAGTATGTCATAAAAATATTTCCATTATTATGAAGGCAGACATAAAATATATGTGAACAAAGTTATTTGATACAAACATAAAGCTCATTATTATTATTATTATTATTTTATTATATTTGTTTATTTTTTACACCTACAGCACCTGGTCTTCTTCCTAGGTGGTCTCCCATCCAAGTAATAACCAGGCCCAACCCTGCTTAGCTTCTGAGATCAGACGAGATCAGGCACATTCAGGGTGGCATGGCCATAGTAAAGCTCATTATTATATAATTGTTTTTTTATTATTAAAAATAGAGTTCCCAAATAATGTTCTGGCTTGCGTAATTCTGAGAAAGGATTCAGCGATTCAACCAGAAAAATCACTGCCATGATTGCTTTCTTTTTGTTCACACCATTGAGACCACTCTCTGAAGCCCTCAACTTGAATCATTGTAAAGACTCAACTGTTCTCCAGATCATTTCCTTTCACCAAGAGACTGTTTGCAAAATGTCCCTGCAGGCTGAAAGAAAGGTCCCAACTGAACTAAAACTTTTGGAACTCTTCTCACTGTAGCTGGGACCAGCCACCCTGTACCCACAGCCTCAGCCTGAGTTCTTCAAACATTAGGTAGGCAGGACCTGTCTGATATGTGATGGCATCTCACTCAAGCTAATAATTTGGAGTTCCTTTTGATATTTTTTTCCAACATTTATGTAATGGGAGCTGCAGTGGTGCTTTTAGGCAGTATTTATTGTTAGTATTCTTTCCATTTTCTCTCAAGGGGGTGGAACTGGTTGGGTTTTGGCAAGTATGTAAGTGGTACCTATGGAAACCTGCATGAAAGGGTACCCTGGTGCTGGCTTATTCCTGATGGCTCAGTTCCTTAGGACTGGTGCTCAGGCCATGACTTGAGTGGCCTGTCCCCAATCTGAATCTTGCAAGAGGAGTTTGGGGACACTTTACATTTTGTTCAGTGCTTAAGAGACTCGGCAGCAAATCAGCAAATCAGCTCTAAGGCTGCCCATCCATGGTATTTGACAATGAAGACATGTATTAGGGAGTGGGGGCGTGTTTGTGACTAAAGCACCCAAATATCTTACCAATGTCTCCCTGACATCTATTATCCTATCCTGTTCCTAACATTACTCTGAATTTATCATATTCTTAGGTCTTTTGAATGATATGGCTTTTGCCATTTTGGATCCTGTTGGCACGTATGACAAAATTTCCTCCCAGCAAATGGCCCAAGGGGTCTTATTCCTATTGCATCGTGTTGTTACCAAAGTTAGAAAGTTATGATGCAAGCCCTAAAAATAACAATCTCTTTAAATATTTAGGTTTGTGAAGATTAATACTTTGGCAGTACAAGAAGAGGAAAGGAAAACGAAAATTTCATTTATGTATAATTAACAATGATTGTATTTTACTAATGTGAAATAGAGGCGGAACAAGGTTAAGATCTGCTACAACATAGAGGTAGAGTCAGGGCTCAGCCGGATTGCCATCAGAGAGCTGAGTTTCTGTTCCCCACTCACCACAAATGGTTATTTGCTTAAGGTGGCTCTCTTGCTTGCCCAGAGCACTAGTGTCTCCTGTGTGATATTTTTTCCATTACAAAACACATTGCATTAAAAAAGTTTTATTAAAAACAATTAATTTCAAAGAGAAGCAACAGAACAAGAAAAGTCTATTTTTCTATTGGATTTACAGAAAGAGCAGTACTTATTTATGCAATGAAATTTACAATCTGAGTGATTCCATTTGGGGCCAACTGCTTATGTCGAGCTGGTGGCCAGTTCTGCACTGAAATCCTATTATGTATTCAAGAACAGTCTAGGTCTGGAAACAAATGCTGTGTGCACATTGCCTGTCCTTAAAAGTGAATTATTGCTTTTCTGGGCTTTATATCAGTTAGTCTTTTGCTTTTTGTCCTTCTATACTGATGTGTTGGCCAATGAGAAAGACTTGAAGGATGATCCTCTTCCAATGTGTTTTCTCTACCATCCGTTGCCACAGTCATCTTTCTGAATCTGCCTTCCATCTTCAATGATAATAAATGGAGACATGAATCCACTTCATAAATTTGCTCTTTGGTAAATCCAAGGACTCATAGATAGACATTTGTAGGGCCTCAACTGACAGGTAAGTGGATTGTCTGTTTAAAAGAATTCACACTGAGTTGTTAATGAGGCTTGGCATGACAGTAATTGCTTTAAAGGAGAAAGTGGTTAACACAAATTTATCTCTAATTGGTGTATAGTGGGAAGGGATATTTTTGGACAGAGGCCACTGGTATTTCTGCTTCCTGCTCCTCCATCCCACTCTTAGTCAGCTGGGGAGGAAAACTGAAGTACCAAGCTTGCATCTAAATTCCTCTACAATTCTGCTTCTCTCGGAAAACAAAGCATCACCTGGGAGCCAGGCCTGCTTGGCTCTCTTACTGGGAATGTAGAATCCATATATACCTTAATTCTATCTTAAGTAAAAAAGCCCATGGGTTCACAGCATAGCATTAAACCTAGTACTAAAATGCTCGCATTCATAGTGCCAATATCTAGACCCCGTTTGGATAAGAAGAAATACAGTACTGTTATTTCAGGTTTTCTGTCACTCATAACCTAACCTAATCCTAACTAATAAAGTCTGTATATTCGCAAAGGCAGGAATTTGGGTAATGAGTCCTTAAAGTAATACAACTAGTTCCTGCGATTTCCATTGAAATAAGATATTAGATGCTAAATTGGGGTGTCATTTAGTTCTGGTTGCAGAGTGAATCCTGAACATGGATCCAAGCATGTCATATTTGTAGGACTAAGCTACTGTAGGGCTTGAAGGATGTTTATGAAATGTTGATTGTGTGCCAAGCTCTGTGCTAGGCATGTCAAAGATACTGCTCTTCATTTATTCTGCTTTGTGATTTCTGTGGGTTGGATAACAAAGCATAATGCAGTGGAGGAGAGGGGGAATATTTCAGAGCATTTTCTCAGATGCTTTTTTTTAACCCCCCCCCCAAGTATATTCCTTTTTAGTTCTACACGGATGCTCACAGATTGATATACCAGTTAATAATGATCTGACTGACAAGGACCCATTTTTGTGGGGATTACACATCTTTCAAGGTTTCTCCTCCCAATCACAAAGCGACTGTGGGCACAGAAATGCTCAAAAGAGACATATTGCTCTTTCCTCCCCAGCCTTTATTCCTAACTCAGTTACACAAAGCACTGCCAAATAATAGCAGTTCTGCATTTCTCAGAATATCTCCCTCATGTTTTAGAAATTAGTTTCATCAACTGCTCTACTTGCAGTATCTCATTTACTCCTCACAGTAATTGTATGAACTGAGTACTATTCTCATCGCTGCTTTATAGTTGAAGAGTCTAGGGTTTAAATTCATCCCAGGTCACCAAGCTAGTGTGCAGTGGAGGCAGGATTTGAATTTGGGCAACATGACTCCAAAATGTATATTTGACCACTAAGCTTTATTACCTCCCTAATGTAAGTGCTGAATTACCGTTAATATATACCTTTATGTCTAAGCACTACCATATTATTCGGTTTGGAAGATACTAAAGGACCATGAAATACATGAGATTTTTCATAAGAAACATTTTTAGTGAGAAAGGGAGAGAGAGATGGGAGGGAGTTTGGTTCACAGTTAAAAGCGTTCCTGCTTTCAGGTATGGCTGGGTCCAGGTTCTCAAATGATGTCATTAGGACTGGATATTTCTTTTTCTTAGTCTTTTCCTCTGTGATTAAGCCACTTTTGGGGAGGTTGTCATGTGCATTGAATCTAATCCTATCTGATGGGCAATCTCAATTCTCTCAGGAGTTCTAGTCAAAGTCCTGGGCTGACTGGGCTTGGCTTGATTAGCTGATGTGTAATGGACACCAATGAACATGGCCAGGGGGTCCACCACTCTTCCCTGCAGAGCCTGTCTCTCATACCCACACCTGTGGCCTGGAGTGCAGTCAGCTCATCCAAACACAGCCTGATGATGTGGGAGAAATGGTTTCCCAAAGGAAACCATTGTGATATTACAAGAAGAACACAGGAAGAATGGTTAAAATAGGAACTTCAGATATTCATTGCAGCAATTAAACGATCTTCTCTATTTATAAGATTCGATAAGCTTTTTTAATGATCAAGCTCACTGCTCTAATAGGGAAGGACTTGGAGTTAGGACCAGAAGACCTATGTTCTAGCCCTGCTTCTACTGAAACAAATGATCCAAAAGTCAACTCTGACTTCAGTAAATTCTATAAAACAAGAGATTTGAATAAATCATTTCAAGGATCCCACTCAACTTTTATAAAGTCCTATACCATTTTAAACATCTTTTCTCCTATCTCCCTCACTATGCTCCAGGCATATTAGTCTTTCAGTTGATCATTTATGGCCATTCTTTCCTATTATTAAACATTTGCCCTTGTTGTTTCTTCTACCTAGAAAATGCTTTCCTCTCTACTTGTCATCTGATTTGATATTTGGATTTCAGCTTAAATATCACTTCCTTAGCAAAGCGTTCTATGCATCTTCTATCTAAATTAGGTTGCCCTTGTTATTATCTCTCATAGCACCTGTTTTTTTCCTTTAGATTGATTACCAGAATTTGTATAGTATAGTATAGTATAGTATAGTATAGTATAGTATAGTATAGTATAGTATAGTATAGTATAATAAATACAATACAATACAATACAATACAATACAATACAATACAATACAATACAATACAATACAATACAATTTAATGTATTATGTCAAGCACATACTAGGAATCAGGAAGCATTCTAGGGTTTGGGGATACAACAGTGAAAAGGCAGTTGTTTCTGACCTCGTGGAGCTTAAGGGAGACAGTTGGAAAATAAACATAAGATCATGTCAAGTAAACATATAAGTGTGATGAAGAACACTTAAAGCAAGGAAGGGGATATAGCATGACTTGTTTTAGTGCTATTTTAGATTAGGTGGCAAGGACAGGTCTCCTTGATGGTGTGACATTAAAGCTGAATGAATTGAGAGAACAAGCCATATCAGGAGAAGAATATTCCAGGCAGAGAAAACAGCAAGTATAAATAAAGAAAGCTGGAACCAAAGGATCTGAGAGATGCATATCTACAAATAGGAAAATGGCTAAATGAATTATGTTATATATTAGAATGTTATAGAGCTATTATTTATTACTATTACATATATTTACTTTTTCCCATTATTTTAACATATACAAGGCATTTCCCCTCCTAGAGATTAAATAGACACCTCTTTATTATTTTTGCTTGTGTAGCTATATTTCTATATTTCTTTTATTTAACCAATTTAGTTTATGTAAAGTGAAATTCTGCCTTGAGCATTTTCTCAAATCCTTCCTTTTTTAAATTATTTAAGTTTTTAGATATACTAGAATATATCTTGGCATCTTGGTTCCATTCATCTAACTATCGTGTTTTGGGCCAGTGTCCCACTGCTTCCTCTCCACTGCTCCCATTTTATTACAAGATTCCAAACAAACAAATAATAAAATATATGATTAATGCCTGTTGCCTTGATTATATACCACTTGCCATTTTTGCTTTATATGGCTCTTTTGAATTTCTGTACCACTTCAGAATAAGTTGCAGATATAACCTCTCCCCCTAAATACTTCATACACATCTTCTAATAGAAGTTGTAGATTATATAGAACACTGTTCTACATAATCATTAGACAATTGAGATAATTAATAAAAATTCCTTAATGTCAGGTAATACCCAGCCTTGTCTTTTATAGTTAGTGTTTTGAGCCAGAATTGAATTCGGGTTCTTGTGTACATCACATT
Organism: Pteropus vampyrus; assembly: GCF_000151845.1. Classification (NCBI taxonomy): domain Eukaryota; kingdom Metazoa; phylum Chordata; class Mammalia; order Chiroptera; family Pteropodidae; genus Pteropus; species Pteropus vampyrus. Next base: position 4,184,404 of record NW_011888917.1, read on the forward strand.
GTTGTAATTTTTAAATTTCTATCCTCCTTAATCTTTATAGTTAAAAAAAAGTTCTAATTCTTGTTTATTCTTTCAAATAAAACTTAGACCTATTTTGTAAAGTTCCAAAAATTACTATTAGATTTTTATGATACTTCGATTAAATCTACACATTATTTTGTGTAGAAGTGATTTTTACTATATTTAGGTTTTCCTTATAGGATCGTCTTATGTCTTAATATTTACTAATATATTACTTAATGTCTCTTAGTAAAGGTTTATGTTTTTATAATATAAATCTTGAATATTTAGTGTTAGGATTATTCCCCGAAATTTTATCATTATGAAGCTATTATGAATGCAATTTTTTCTCATTGTATTTTCTAAGTGGTCATTGCTGATGTAGAGGAAACTATTGAAATTCATATATATTCAGAGAGAGAGAATGAGGAAGAGAATCTGCACCAACGGGCTAGCAAGCTGAAGATGCAGAGAAGAGCCAGTGTTGCAGTTTGAATCCAAAGGCTGCTGAATTCCTCCTTGCCCAGGGGAGATCAGTCTTCTGTTCTATTCAGGCCTTCTACTGATTGGATGAGGTCCACTCACTTTATGGAGAGCAGTCAGCTTTAGTTAGTCTGCTAATTTAAATGTTAACCTCATCCAAAATCGTTCTCACAGAAACATCCAGAATAATGTTTGACCACATATCTGGTCACTGTGGCCCAGAAAATTAATATAAAATTAACCGTCACACTTGGTAAATGGCCACAGGTATCTTATATGTGTGTATATTTATAGCAGGGTCATAATAAGATCTCTTCTCAAGGATTCTTCCTTAAGGTCCCTTCATCTGAGAGGATCTGGGTCTATGAACCAGCTAAAGTAAGAGAACTGATTGAGAGACTGGGTCTCTCCATTTGGGTGACATAATCAAATTTTGGTTCAACGGATTAAGATTTTCATAGGCTGCTCATTAGTTAGTGAGCATCAAAGATCCCTGTGGATGAAGCCTGATTATTTCTCTCTCTGACTCTGCTGTCCATTACAACAACCTTGCCCACTTTTCTCTCTTTCTAATGCTGCTACGGACCTCCATCACTCTGGAATTTCATCACTACCACTGAAATCAAGAAGCCATTTCAACAGTGGCATCTTCTACTATCACTTTACATGCGCCAACACAAAAAGTACAAGAATACTGCTGCTCCTCTCTGAATTTCTTGATGTTTAGGTGAAGTGATTGTCCTCTGCGCTCCTAAGGGATACACTGAGAGGGCTGAAGAGATGAATCCATTACAATATTTCTATCTCACCAAGCCTTCGATTCCTTTCTTCTCTATTATACCAAGAAAGTTCTAGTATCTTAACTTAGTACTAATTTAATGAAGGCTATCATTGAGCCTGGTTTCAGTTAACCAACTCTGCAAATCCTTAGAGCCAGTCCTGGCTGAATAAGCTAATACACTAAATCCAGAATACCTGGTGCTACAAACGTATCAATAATTTTAATATTATATTCCTTCTTCCTTGGTCTAGAACTCACTCCTACACAGAAATCTCCCATGCCACTATACATTAGCAATACTTTGCAATTCTTTCCCTGTGTAAGCTTCTCTTCTGGTGTCAGATGCCTTATCTATCTTCCTGGGGTATGCAGAGATCTGATTCTGGTTGTTGATCTAGAGGTAAAGAAACACTGGCGTACCTTTACAAAGTTAATGCTTTAGTGAGCCATTACAGGATCTTTAAGCAAGGGATGGCTAGCATCTCAAACAGAGGAAGAGGGACTGCTTCAGCTGGCAAGGGGGACTCAGTGGGATTTGGAGGTTGAAGATAATAAAATTCAACCCAAGCTACCAAAATGTCCCCATTTCAAGTCTTAGGATTTTAAATTAATCCCAAAACTTTCACGCTTGAGACCTAATAAGGCTGTGAATTCAATTTGTGTGATAATTTGGCAATCTGCAAAATCGAACATTGGGTCTGATTTGTAAATACCTTCTTTCTGCAGCTACAGAAGAGATTCTTTTAGAGCACTGGAGCTTTCTAGTTCTCCGAGCTATCATTTTATTCTGTAAACTCTCCAGGGCATTCAGAAGCCACTAGTCCTCTCAATGGTCCTTGTAGGCATCCTCCCCACCAGAAAGGTCTACCCTAGCAAAGATCTGACTTCAATAGGCACTTTGCTCCCCACTGATAATTTAAATAATTGTTTCCACTTCATGCCTAAGACCATCATGACCTCATTTTCCACTAGCAATAATGTTATCATTGACTTCAAACAGAACCAGGTTAGATAGCTAGTCTTGGATTCCTATCTTTGGGGGTTAGTTTCCTAAAGCAACTTTTGGCCTCAGTTACAGTCTCTGTTAAGGTTTATTTAGGAAAATAAACAAAAGGCTCGTAGTATTTCAAGCAGAGGAAGATTAAAATTCCAGGAATAGGTGCATATAAAGCAATTGGAAGAATTAGGAGAGCAAAAGACAAGACAGAAAGACCACCACTATCTTCAGATCAACTACTGAAGGTGTAGTCCAAGACAGTGAGAAATTCTTGCTGCCTCCTACGTTGGAAAACCACAGGACATTTCCAAGGAGAGACACGGCTTCCCCGTTGTACCAATGTGAGTGCTGGTAAGGAAGCACTTTATGTCTGCCGCCACCCATGCATCTGTCAGATGCTATCAGAGAAATAGAAAATGGTTTCTGCTTTTATTTTCCAGTTCTCACACATGTGTATCTTGTCGACAGAAGACAAATAACATCCAGAACCCTGGAACCAAAGGAATCTGGGAATTATATAGTTCTCTGGCTTCTAGTCTCTGTGATATATAGAAAGAGTATAGACAGCAATGGGGATAAATGCAGGTTGCTCCCCTAACATGGTGTCTAGCACTGAGGGTATCTTCCAACTTTTATGAAGGCTGTAATTTCTATTCCAAATCAATGAAAACACTGTTTGTTCATTCAGCCTAGCCCTTCTAGCTCACCACCCGCTCTGCCTGCCACACACACTGACACATACATTTTGCCTATTGTTCTTTGTTTTACACTTTTTGCCCCTCTGCTAGTCTCTGTGCCTGTTAACTACAGAACCCAGTGTGCAGGGCATGTATGAAGGAAGAAGCTTAGCGGAGAAGAAAGAGGACAGGTTCTCTTTTTCTCTAGTCGAGGTACAAGTGATGTTCTGATGACTGCTGTCCTCTCTTCCTCATATTAGGACAACTGGAATTTTGCAAGTTCATTCTTTTGATAAAAAGCTCAAGAGATAGCTAGAGAGCTTAGATTTACAAAATATCTGGGTATACATAATTTTCCAACTAAGACGATAGTGAAAAATGTATAACAATATCTTTTACATTTTTAGAGAGAGAGGAGAGAAGAGAAGAGAGGAGAGGAAAGGAGCGAGAGCAAGTCTGTTATGATGGCCGTGCTTTCAATATATAATCTCTTTTTAAATCCCATTAAGCTCTGTGAGATGCGAAAACTGAAGCTCAGAGGTTGGGTAACTTGCCCAGGATCCTACAACTGTAAAAGAACTCTCTCGTCTGCTCATATTGGTTTCCATGAGATATGACAGGGAAAGATACTCTAGAATTAATGAATGGAGACTAACCAACTCGAAGTGTCTGGCCTCGCGGTCAGAATCTTCTTCCACCCCCGCTGGGTTCCCCAAGCACTTCGCCCGCAGCCATCCACCCGGATCCCGCACCAAGTGAGGTCCCAGACTGGCGTCGGGCGCATGGTGCCCCCTGGCCTCTGCATCAGCCAGAGATGGAGTAGGAGTAACTGAGGATGCCGGGAGCAGCAGGATTCCACGGGGGCCCCGAGAAGGGGGTAGGGAGAGGGGGCGGGGGCCCGGGTCTGCCCCGCTCCCGCCCCTCCTTTCACTCCCATTGGCCAAGCATTTGCTCTGTTCACTCCCATTTGCTGGCCCCATCCCACCGCCCGCCCCCAGGGCGACACTTAAAGTGTGCCGAGCAGGTGCCTCGCGTGGAGCAACAACTTTGCGCGGGGTGAGCGCGGTGCCCGGGTGAGCGCGGTGCCCATTCATTGCGCCGGAGCATCCATCCATCTGTCGCACCAGTTGTCCCGTGGGAAGGGGCTCCAGGCCGGAGGCGGCCGCCACCCCGGGGGTCCGCGACCGGAGAGGGGCCGAGAGCGCAACTGACTCTCGCGGGCTGGGGCAGGGGACTGTGGCCGCGACCATGCAGACGTGCGCCAAGGCCTGCGGGCTGCGTCTGGGCTGTGGAGTCGGGGGCAGCCGCCGCCTGGCTGGTGGTGCGGGGCAGCATTGGGCGCTGCGAAGCCGTGACAGCAGTAACGGCGGTGGGGACAACGGCGCGGCCGGGGCCTTCCGCCTCCTCGAGCGTCTTCTGCCCAGACACGACGACTTCGCTCGGAGGCACATCGGACCTGGGGACAAAGACCAGAGGGACATGTTACAGGCCCTGGGGCTGGCGGTAAGGACCCTCACCCGGGCCTCCGGGCCGCCCCGCCCCGCCCCGTCCCGCCCGGGTTCTGCTGACGCGGCCTCCCCGCCCCAGCCCCGAGCTCTGCTGCGCTCCGCGTGGACCCCGCGCCTCGATCCTGGGCCTGGCGTGGACGCGAACCTGCGCGCTCGGTCCCCGCGCCCCAGTCCTCTCCTGCCCTCGTACTCTCTCCTCCTCCCGCTCTTCGCTCCTCAAACCGTTTGTTTTTCAACTCAAGTCACCTTGCTTGCTGATGAGCTCTAACTTTGCTAGAGGAGGACCTCGTGGTTTATCCGATTATCTCCGGTTGCCGATTGAAATTCAACCCGGAGTGGGTGGATCACGACCCCGCTTCATTATTTTCTTCCCTCCAAGTGATTTCCAATCTGATCAAAGTTATTCTTTTTCTTTTAAAAAAGAAACCCTAATTAGGCGACTTAAATGAGGTTCCCACAAGTCTTTGTAGATGCAAAACACAGAGGTGACTATTTTCACTCAGAACTTTACTCACACTTTCGTGTTCACCGAATTGCGTTTTAATTTTAGAGCATCGATGAACTGATGGAGAAGACTGTCCCCGCCAGCATTCGTTTGAAAAGACCCTTGAAAATGGAAGACCCTATTTGTAAGTGGCCGGGAGGGCTCCTTAGACGCCGCTTGCTTTGGCCTATTCGTTTTCTGCGGTTTCTGAAAGCCTAGCTCTGTGTTAGGATTGCTCAGGACTGCGAATGAATATGTTTATTAAAATAAAATGGCGGGTACCTCAAGGGGCGGGAGACGGTGGAATGTTTAGTTTCATGAGCAATCAGGTTTGTACCCTAGACTGGAGTCTTGCAGCGCCTTTCTAGGTTTTTCTTTCAGGGTTCCGGGAGGTGCCAGCAAATTTCTGCGGGGTAAGTCAGTGCACAAACACGTGTGGAGAATGCCCCACTTTTCAGGCACCCATCTGCCCCACAGTTCTCTCATCTTTTGAGTTGGGAGGTGTCATCACCTCTTTGCAGATCCGAATACTCAGAAGGGAAAAAGGAATTACCTACGGTGATACAACCAGGGAAGTGACAAAAATGAGGAGACCCAGACATCTGGCCTTCAAGCCCAAGGTTACCACAATAGCTTCTAATTGTTCTTCTATCTCACATTCAAGTTTTATTTATACCTACTGAAAGGCAGCAGTACTTTTCAAGTCTGGATGATTTTTATGAAAAAAGAAATGAGATTAATGCTTGGTTCAGAGAGCTTAGTTTACTCATAGACTTTCCAAGAGTTTTGTTTTATATTTAAAATGTTTTTACTGGTCTGACTGCCTTTCAGGGATCTTCCAGGACTGAGGCAAGAATCCACAAGTCAAGGGACCAGGCGGAGCTGAAGAGCCCCCTCCCCCTTTTTGTTTTTAAACAGGAAAGAATTCTCATGGGGTTATCTGGTTTTGAATACTGTAATCTCTTTTACTTAAGGAGTCAAGTGAAGAGAAGTCAGTTGGTTCATTTTAGGTTTTAGGACAGGATACATGGAAAGCAAGCATTGTTTTAAAGTAGACACCTTGAAACAGGAAGCCAGTACAGCACCTAGTGTAACTCGAGCTATGCCGAAAACTACTCCCATTGTTCATTTCAAATCTGAACCCATTCACTTCATGGCTTATAGAGAACCTTGCTTATAGAAGGGACCTTGCTTATAGAAGAAAATCTGCACGTTGTGTTCTGTTGAACTTGTTGAGACCTAGGGATAGCTAGAAGACTTATTTATTTCAATTTCAGAAAATCAGAATCTTGATTCATTGGATGTTTAAAGAGTGAAGAGTTGTATATTTTTAAAGCAAGACTTAGGTGACTATTTGAACAAATAAATTCCTTTCTGAGACTTTCAAAGTCAGAGAATGTTTAGCTCAGCCCTTTTTACAATATAATCTAAAATAAGATGTTCTCTACGAGCATTAATGCCTAGGAAATGTGTCAAAGTTGTCTATCCTTTTTTCAGTTCAGCTACTTGTTTCCATCTGAATAATTTGAACATTGGAGAATTCCATTTCTTCTCTCTTGGAAGCTTGCCCCTGCTAAGTAATTTGCAGATTAAGTGTAAACTTTAACTCCAGCAGCTTTCGTGAGATTTGGGGCTGGTTCTATCTGGTTAGTCTGAGGTGACTCAGAAAGTACTGCACAGTTAAGAGCCCCCCCTTGCCCTGAAGTGGACTGGCTCGCTGGCAAAGAGTGAGCTGGGGGCAGGGGAGCAGAATGCATCAGAAAGGCATCAATATTTTACTCTGTAGTGGGCATATGTCATGGTTAATTAACATTCTCCACAAACGGAGAGCAAGTTTGTACGTGTAACCTCCAGTACTAGCATTTCCATTTAATAGTGTGACAGTGTTATCCAAACTTTCACGTGAGCGCTTGTGTTCTATTGTAGTCAGAGAGGAATTCTGAACCAAATATTTTTTTGCCATGTATAGAGAAAACTAATAAGAACTAATTAGTCATATGAGTCTTTAGTGCCCTCATAGCTGAGTAAAAAGATTGTGAGAACTATGAACAACATGTAGATACTTGGGTTAGTTCTTATGCATAATAATCTCAAGAGTTTATGTAGTGCTTACCATGTCCCAGGCACTTTATAAAGTACTTTTCATGTGTTAGTTCAATCCTTATTACAACCCTATGAGGTAAGTACCATTATCACTTCCGTTTTAAAGATGAAGAAACCATAGCATACAGAGGATATGTCATTTGCCCAAGGTCATAGCTGGTAAGCGGTGAAGACAATTCAACCCAGACAATCCAGCTCCACTATCCACACTCCAGCTACCAGTCTACACTGTCTTCATTGTGTCCTCTGCAAGGGAGTGGGTGTACAGAGTAGAAAACTCCTGTTCTGACTCTTCTGAAGTATCCAGTTTATAGATGTGCACAAATTCAATCACACTGGAATCACTGCCATTTGCCAGTTGCCCTAGTGGAAATGCAGCAGCATGGTAAGAGCACAGGTATGGAAGCACCCCGCTTGCTGCCAGTGTGCAGGACTATGGCTGGGTATTGAAGAATGAGTAGTGACGCTCTGTGGGACAGGCTGGGGGAGGCCGCTGCAGGCAAAGGGACCAGCATGTACAGGACAGACTGGCTGGACAGGATCGGACGTAGAGATGATTCACCTGTCGTGCAGGACGCTCCCCCTCTCCTTGGACACTTCAGGAAGTGTCTTGGAAAAATACCTTGATTACCACTTAGCTTCTCAATAAGTCATACTTCAGAGAAATAAGCAAAGCTATTCAGTTCAAAATTCTTATCAGTTTCATCCTAATAAGTGAATCACCCCTCCCTCATCCACATATACAACCAAAAAAGATTGGAAGGATGTATGCCAGTGGGAACATTTGTTTTTCTGGGTGGTGCCATTATGGATGATTTTAGCTTCTTGTTACTTTTCCCAGATTTTTTACAATAACTTTTTTTCATTTTGTAATTAATACAACATTTGGAAGTGCTTTAAAGATGAAGCCAATCACTTTTAGCTATGGTATGCCTCAGAGTGTATTATTTTCAGGAAAGTCAGCTCAAGTTAACCAGACTGAACTTGTCCATAATTTTACAGAAGCTGCATGGTTTAAGGTTTACACAAAATTGCACATTGCTTATTGTGAACATGCTTAGGAAGAGAGAGGAGGAACTAAACTTCTTAATGTTCAAATTGGTTAACCGGAACTGAGCAGCTGAGCTGTTAGAATGAGTCCTGATGGACTTGTGAGAACTTAATGTTCCGAGCTACATCGCTTAGAGTGATTTTAATAAATGGTTAATGTAGGTCTGTGAGCAGAGGGGAGAGGTGTTGTGTAACACAGCTGTAGGTGGTGACTCTGTCACTCAATGAGGTTGGGCACTCCCCTGAACTAACCCCAAGGACGCCTAGATAGGGCAGCTGTTCCCAGGCTGTGGACGTCAGTTTTCTTCTAGCCGGATGGTGCCTGTCAAGTCCTGCCTGTGGACTGCTCAGCCTCTGACAAGGAGGCTCTCCCTTGGCCGTTCCTGGCTCCTTTAGTTCCCAGATTAAATGAATTGTATTTCATCTTTAACTAGGATGATTCCAATGGATTTTCATTACACAGTTGGGGAAATAAACGAAGACCACCCAAGTGAGGAAAGTCAACACTATTCTGAACTTGCTGAAGAGTTAGCCTTTTGTTTTGGCAGAGAAGCGGAAAGCTTCATGATGGAATAAAGGAAAGGCTTTCAGGTGTTGGAGGCTGTTGGCATGAAGAAGCTGTAGGCAGGCTAATCATGTGATTGGTTAGGGGTGCATATTTAGCTTTATCTGGTTGGTCCTGAATTGCAAGTGGGGACCAAAATTAAGGAAGCTATCAGTTATTAATCAAGTCCTGTCCATTTTGGACCCATCGTTACAGAAGTTATTGCGCAGATTGTCACTGGAGATAACAATTTGGCTTTCTGTAAGTCTAACTCATAGCAGGCTGGCTTCTTTGGTGGTTTATTGTAGGTAAGGGGGTTGGTTTTCTAAGCAGGTTGCTGCAGGTCGTGGGTGAAAGTTACACATGGTCTGGCCACTGTGTGTATATTCAATCTCTCATCACAGTCTGTCCTATACTTATATATTTTTGTCATTAATTCTTATTGGGCAGACCACTGCATATCTGTGGAAAGTCAACCTATTGCCTATATTGTTAAATATTTATTGCCCATTTACTGTGTGCAAGTTATTGTGAGGATAAATATATGAACAGACGTAAATACTATCCTCAAGGAGTTTACATCTTACCTTCTTAATATAAATTAAGTTAGAAAGTTAAAAAGTCTCAAGTACCATGAATAAAATGCTGCAAGTGTTTAGAAATTATGTGAAATTGGATAGAAAAACAGAGATTTGTGAAATAACATAAAGTTTAAATATATCTTCCATTAGAAGCAAAGACAATGTCTTTACATTGTTTTTTTATGTGTGTAAATATGTTATTGTAACATACTTACAAGACAGTACCTTCACCAAGAAAAAGAAAATGGCAAAATACAACTTGCAAAGCATAATTAGGGAAATATTTGAGTATTGTTGCAGTCTCATCCTTGATGGAATCTTATCAGAATAATTATGCTGTGAATCATTTTGGGATTCTGGGGTGTTTTTCAATATCTCTAAGCTATTCTTCAATTCACAAGGGACACCAACTTGGTGCCCTAAGATTTAACGCAATTCTGACACTACCTGAAGATAGCATCAGATCTCATAGATTAAGGGTTCAGTCCCCAAGACTGCCCCCACTTCAGATGCTAGTAGCAAGCCTCGGTTGTTGCTTGTGCTTCTGACAAGCTATAAGTTGAAGGTTTTCATGACCCACTCCTTGGGTTTGATTAATTTGCTGGAGGGGCTCACAGTTTATTATAAAGGATACTATAAAAGGTACAGGGGAACACTCAAATTAAGAAGTAAGTAGGACGAGGTCCGGAAGGGTCCTGAGCACAGAAGCTTCTATCCCTGTGGAACTGAGTTGGGTTACTGTCCCAGAACAGGGATGCATTAGCCATCCCAGAAGCTCACCAAATTTGTTGTTCAAGAGTTTGTAGAGCTTATCTGCACTTCCTTCCCAGAGGTCTGTGGGTGGGGCCGAAAGTTCCAACCTTCTAATCACTTGGTTTTTCTGGTGACTAGCCCTATCCTGAGGCTACTAAGGATCCAACCCTAAGTCATTTCATTAAGCTCAAGTGTAATCAAAAGGGCTTATTTTGAATAACAAAAGACTCCTACTCAGGAAGATTCAAAGACAAAGACCAAATATAAACTTACTGTATCATAGGGATATTTCAGCTAGATATATAGTGCCGTATCCTGATAGAAGTGGAGAGGCGAAAATATCTTAAAAGAGATGAGTCTGAAAATAAATTAAATCAGATTGTCTCCCTTTTAAATTTAGAACACCAGACTAGAAATCTCAGTCTTTATAAAGTATCATTTTTATCATTAAAATATTTTGGACTGTCAACCTAAATAAGCTCAAGTTACCCCAAATTTGAGTTTATCTGAGAATAGAAGAAGAATTGCAGTTCAGAAAACATGCTGTATCTAGCTACAGGCAAGTCCAGTTCGTTGAGTGTTTGGGACAGGCTGTATTATGGGCAAGGAGTGCAAAGAGGGGCAGTCAAGCCAAAGTCTAAGCAGTAAGTTCATTGGCTTGAGGATGGGAAGGGATTCTTTGTAAATGTTCATTGATCAAGAAGTATCTTCTATCCAGCAGGCATTTATGGGAAATCAGTCTCTCAGTTCTTAAGTTCTGTTCTTCTGAGTCAGCATGCATGAGAGTCTCCATTTCATATACTCTGATTCCATTTTAGATTGAAATTTACAACACCAGTCCTTTCACAGAGCTTATTTTTTGATGTACAAAGGATACAAACATGCTGACATATGGTGATGAGGGAGCAAATAGGTCATGTGATTGGGACAAAGAACATAAAAGGTAAAACAACTTTTTCCTCTTATTTTCATCTGTTAAAAGATCATGGAATTCATCCAGCATTATCAAAGATATTTTATATAAACAAAATTATTTCTTTAACAATATCTTTTAAATTGGCTTTTTTTTTTTTTTTTAGAAAAGACAGTATATCAATTATCTGCTATATAAGAAATTACTCCAAACTCAGTGGCTTAAACCAATCATGAACATTTATTATCCTCCCAGTTTCTGTGGGTCAGGAATCCAGGAGCAGCCAAGTGGGGGTGGTTCTGGCTTGGAGTTTTTCCTGAAGGCACAGTCGTACATTGGTGGATGCTCAGCTGGGGCTGGAGGAGCCACTTGCTCGGTGGCTCACTCACATTGCTGGCAAGCTAGTGCTGGCTGTTAGTTGGTGGCCTTAGTGCCTCCTCACATGGGTCTCTCCACAGGCTGCTTGAGTGTCCTCACAATGTGGCTATTGGATTTCCCCCAGAGCCAGTGACTGAAGGAAGAAGGAAAGCCAGGCAGAAGCTATCCTTTTTACAACCTAGTCTTGGAAGTCCTATAGCATCACTTACACCATATTCTACTGATGAGAGTGAGTCACTAAGTCTGATCCAAATTCAAGAGGAGGGCAATTAGTAATATAAACAAAATTGCAGATATTTTTAATAGACTTTATTTTTTAGAGCAAATTTGAGGGGACGATATAGAGAGTTCCCAGTACCCCTCACCCCCATATATACATAGCTTCCCTCATTATCAACATCCCCCACCAGAGTGATGCATTTGTTACAACTGATCAACCTACATTGACATGTCATTATCACTGAAAGTCCATAGTTTACATTAGGGTTCACCCTTGGGTTTATACATTCTATGGGTTTGAGAAAATTATAATGAATTGTATCGAACTTTTAAAAAATATTCATTGCTATCAAAATTAAATGAATTATACTGTGTTGTAAATATAATGTTACTCTTGAGGACTGTTAAGGTACATAGGACCTTTTGCCCATATACTAAATTCCCAAGCCTATTCACTTTTGTCACCATTGAGTTATAAGCCACTATATCACCAAATCTACTTCTACAGCTTTCCCCATTTGCTTTCATTCTTCATTTATTGAGAGGCACTTATGGAAGATAAGATACTGTTTTAGCCATTGAGGGTACAGTAGTCATGAGGTAAAAGATGATAAAGATATGATCCCTGAGTATAGGTTACAACTGATAGGGAGGTAGATATTTAATAGCTCTATGGGTCTGCAAATAAAATGAATGCTTTGGCTGAGGTTATGGCATGAGCAGAAGCATGGAAGTATGGCTGTAACATGGTTATTTGAGGGACGGCGAGTAGACTGTGTGTAGAACAATAGGCTACAGAAAGGCATGAGAAGCAAAGTATGGAGGACTTAGAGCCATGATAAGAGGAGACATTAACAGTCACTACAGAGACAAGTGACATGACTGAACATGTGTTTTGCAGAGTGCCTCTGAGATCAGAGGCAAGGAGGCAAACAAGCTGGGAGGTTGCTGGAGAGTTTAGAGGTGAGGTGTTAAATGTGTATTAGTTTAGGTCTACCGTGAAGTAGTCACCAAGATGATATTAGATATGTGAGAAATTCATTGGTGGTGGGAACTCGAGAAGGTAGGGGAACCTTTAGACTGTGATGCAGTTTTGACTCTGATGGAAGGGGAGAGACAAATGGAAGTTTTAGATAGGAAGGATTTTACATTGTAGCACAGATCTAAGAAAGTTTGGTCAGTCCAAAATGGGAGTCCTTGAGCCAGAGTCGCCCATGGGAGGAGTGCCACATCATGCAGGAATGGATCTGCATTAGTTCTGGGAGCAGCCTGTGGGAAATAGTGTTTTGGTACAAATATGATGGTTGATCCAGAGGGGCAGCAGGTGGGGCTGTCACTCATATTCTAGGCTGAGTGTCCTGGTGGGTGATGATAATGTCATTAACAGGAGAAGTAGACGGTCCTGGAAGAAGGCAAGATCAGGAGTCTTGTTTGAGCAGAATTGTTTGAGGTGCTTGTGGACCATGAATTTGGCAACGTTGAAGCAATAGGTGGAAATATGAGTCTAGAGCTCGAGGGAGAGAGATAAGAGATAGTGTTGCAGATGTAGTGAGTCTACTGAATTAATTTGGTGAGTAAGATTTCCTAGGGATGGAGGAATAAAGTGGAAGCTAGGATGTTGGGAAATGGAGCATGTATAGGGAGGGAGACAGCAGTCTGAGATGAAGTAATCCAAGAGGCTGGATGATAAAATTTCAGGCAGGGGGTTGCGGGCCTCATTGTTATATTTCTGGACCGTTATTAGGCATAAGAAGCAAGAAAATTCACTTGAAAACATAAGGACACTCTGAGGTGGGAGGAGTTGAGGGACTGCCTGTCTGCTGAGTGAGAGGCAGGAAGGGTGAAACTGAGCATTAGAGGAAAGTGCAAAAGTTCCTTAAGAGCTATTGTGAACATCTGGGTAGTGAGGAATCCATATCAGCGTACTTGGCTTGAACTGTAAGGTCTATTAGGGTCCCCACACCCCAGCATCATTTAGTGATCTGGGAGGAGGAACAGAGAAATGTGGTGACTAAATTTTGCTGAGGTTGAGGACTGGCAAAGTCAAGAGATCAAGGACTTCAAGACCCACTAGTTAGCACAGGCCAGTTGGGGTGGGAAAGGGGCGAGACAGTCCCCACAGCCCACTGGGATGGAAGCTCAGTGACCACCTCATGAGACTGAGAGTTGGAGCTGCTTACCTCCGGGTTGATTCAGGAGCTTTGGGGCAGATGCTGGACTATGGAGGTTGTGAGCTGCTTGCAGGCATGTCTGTGTTTTGACTTACATTTATGTACTTTTTCCACTATACCTTGATTTAATAAGTCTCCATCATGTGATGTGTGAAAAACTGATCTCATGTTGACTGAGATCACTTTTTTTTTTTTACTTATTAAACCCAAAGTATTTTTATAAAAATGCAGACTGATAATTTTAGTAAAAATTTTCAGTATCTCTCATTAACATACTAATTTATTAAACAATAATGAAACAGAACTTTGGAAAATCTGATATTGTAGACACTGCATTATTGCATAGGACTTGCTTAATAGCTGTCAGTTTCCATTTATAAATGTTTCTCTGAAGCCCATGCTTTCAGATATGAGAACAATTTGTGCATTGGTTTGTCATCATGGATTCTGTGATGGGCGAGTTATTGTGAATATTGAGCTAGCTGTTTGGGAGTTTGGGTAAATTTCATTGCAACCTTGATTCACATGTATTTTCTGAGCATCTTCTATGTGCCTAACAACCCACTATGCCCCTGCCCACAAAGAGATTATAATTTAGTTGGCGAGATTCTGGGATGGACTACAAATTTTTTCATATGCCTATTCCTTTGATCATAAAAAATTATTTTTCCTGCAAGCATGTTAAATTGCTTGAGTTGGACTCTTAGAACATATCCTCCTCTTTTTGTTCTTGCTCTGCTTGCCATAACAATGTACCCACAGAACAGCAAAGAAGAAAAAAAATATTCTAGAATTTTCACCCTGATTCTCATTTCAAACTGACCATTTGACCAGATTACTTAGGTCAACTGTTGTTCCAGATAAATATTATGATTTGTAATGTTTCTCTGTATGTTTCTCTAGAAAATATTTATAGACTAACTGAAGAGAGGCGGTGGAGGAGACCTCCCATAGAAAGCGACTCACATTCAAAGTGTAAATAGCATACATGGCTCCCCTTGTTCCTGCTTCCCTGCCGTGGGGAGCCGTTCTGGTTTTCCTACAGCTGTCATGAAGATCTTGAACTTGTATCTTTTGGCAGAGCAGAAGGAGCTGTAGGAACTGTACATTTTTTTGGAGATGAGGGACGAAAGAGCCATCAGAAACACAGATTGGACATGCGTCAGCTCCTTTCAGCTAGAGGTGACCATTGGAGAGGTCTAATCCCTGAGGGTCATGAGGGGGTGGGTGAGGTGGAGCATTATTTGGCTGAGCAAGAAGACGAGGAAAAGCCTGGCAGGATTAGGGCGAGGGGGTCAGGCAGGCATGCGTGATGCTGTCCCGACCACATCCTGTCATATGGGGTGGATATCCCCTCTGCTAGTCTCGAAGGGCTTTCAAAGAGTTACCATGTCATTATTCTACACTACACAGAGCTTATGGATTGGTTTGCTTCCTGGAATGAAGGAATTCTGTGATTCACAGACTTTGGTTTTGAAACCCTCCTTTATTGGAGAGGAAACTTGAGGGAGTAGGGCTTATGCTCTGTGTAAGTGAGTTTAAGACAGACCGTTCAGTGGGAGAGAGAGGGGTACTGATTAGGCGATGTTACAAAAAGCCTTTACGTTAGGATGGAATATGTACACAAGTTCTGGCTTCCATTCAGAAAAATCAGAAAACCCTGATACATGCTATCATTCATGGTCTGTTTATTTTGAGACCCTCAGCCCCATTCCGTGGTTTCCCGAGCAGCTCTGAAGCCAAGGATCTACATGTTAGCAAGAAAAATAGTAGGCCCTGTCCTCACATTCTGGCTCCAGCTTCCCCTGTAAGCCTCTGGCAGAAAAAAAGCCTTTCTGGGGAAATCCAAATATGAGTGTATTGGTTTCCAGTCCCAATGATTTCCTTAGAGACCTTTTTCTTAGTATCTTGCCAAGCACACCTAGGGCAGGGAGCGGGAGAAGCTCTGACAGTGTGCTAGGTGCTACTGGGATGTCCAGAAAATGCTGTTTGAACTGCCAGCCACTGTGAGTACTGAAAGGTGTCTGCACCCATATATTTCACAAGGAGGATTTTGTTCTGGGCATAACCTTTCAATTTAATTTAAAATTTTGAATAAATAGCATAGGCACATTGTCCAAAATTCAAAAACACAAAAAGATGTACAGGGAAAAACAAGACTCCTTCCCAATTACCAGTTTCTTGAGAATCATCTCAGAGATAGTCTATTAATATACAGCATATGCATATATATTTATTCTTTTTAAAATGGAAATGGCAGAATAATATATGCTCTCTGTGGAAACTTAGGCATAATTTTTTTAGATTGTCAAAAAAGCAAAAGTAAAGCATAGATACATTTTTCCATATAACTGAGTTGAAAAAAATCATAGGGTTGTATGTTTGGGGTAATGGGTTAAAGGTGGGGAACAACGTGTATCCGTGTGTGTTTAGGTATAGCAGGCATCTCGACTCTACAGCCTGCCTGTCCTTTCTACTGACATTTTTCTAGGCCCAGCAGTGCGTACAGTATTTAACAGCTGAATCGGCTTATTCCTATTGCAAAGTATTTATGTAGCATAGTAGTTGGTCCAAAGTTCTCCTTGATATTTTAAGTGCAGGTGACAAGAGAGTTAGTGTTGGAAAGGCTCTTATGTGGAATTATGTAAGGAAGGAGAGTGCTTATGCTGAATTCTGAGAAGCAGGAGAAGTGTGAGACCCACCTGCGATTCCTATGGAGTGGTGTCATTGAACTCTGTTCTTGGTACATTAGAACCAGGGTATTATGCAATGCTCCAAGGCAGAAGAATAAATAAGGTCAGAAGCAGGCATTTCTGTCCTCTGGAAAAGAACTTACTGGTGAGATTCCTGAAGGCGAGCTTGAGGATTTTCATGGCTGGGAATGTGCAGTAATGCACAGCGTCTGGCTCCTCCTCCAGGCTTGCCAGGCAGGCATCTAGAGAATGACAGATTTTCTCCAAGTTTTTTCTAATGGACACTTCCTTTCTCACTCTGTCTCATTTTCCCCCTGATGAGTTTTCTTGCCATTCACATTAAGGAAGAAAGTTACTGGAATTGGGCACCTTTACAGGAGGAAGCTGTTTTTGTTCAATGGGAGGGGAAAGTGTGAGGAATGTGCACTCTTGTGGGGTTTGCCCTGGGGGCAGTCTGAACTCTTCTCTGCTTGGTCCACACAGCTTTCTGGCGTCGTGCTGTCCAGGGTTTGGATGGCACAATTGCCTTTTTATAATGCTTCTCTTACCAGGTAGGGACAAAAAGGCTGTCATCTGGAATTCAGGATCTTATTTTCTCTGGAGAAGAATTATTTTCCAAAGGAGAAAGGACTCTAAATGTACTGTAAAGTCCACTAGCGGACACTGCATGGCTAGGATTTGTGCTTCTATTTAGACCAATCATGCCCCCAAAATTTGCTCTTAGAGACTGATTCTGCTATGTTCCATCTCAGGTAGGTTCAGCAGGTAGTTCTCTGATTGCGGGCTTTTCTCTCTTCTCTCCTTTCCTCCATGCCTATTGCATCTGGGCATCATTTAACATGGTAACTCAAGCTCTGGGCTCTTCTGTTAATTGGGCCAGAAGTGAGATTTCATTAGTGTTCTGAGAAGTGGTGTCCAGTGAACAAACATTTGAAACAATTCAGACACTCACTAAGCTGTGTGTTTGGGAAATGTTTTTTGTAATATGTAATTGGTAAAGCCTGAAGTCTTTATCACAGTAAGAAGCAGCTTAACTCTGTTCTTCAAGTCGCAGACTGTCCTGGCTTCTATCTGGGAAGTTTGGTCATGATGAGCAATGAATGAGTGAATGAGAAAGGATTCTCACACCATTCTTACTTTCAGAAGCATGTCCAAGTACCCATCCTACTCTTGATAGCTCAGCAGTATCCATTAGCTTGGTGTACAGAGGACTGCTTGTTCTAGTAACTCAGTTCTCAGTGGAAGATAAAATTAGTTGTAAAGACCAAGCTAAGATGAGGGCCAGTCCTGGGATATTCGTATTGGCCCCAGGCTGGGTAAGGGTAGAGCCTGCAAGTGCTTGGGAAGTTTGGTCTTGTAGGGACAAGAGTGTATGTGTTATAGGATATAAACTTCTGTGTCTCCAGTTTGACCATTTTTATGCTCCTGAGTCTTATCTATAGTTGACTGTTTTGCTCTTTATGCTAATTGGTCTTTAAATTTTTTCAAGTGTTTCATTCAAGTGTGTAAGATATAGTGGCAGCTGTGAGGAATGCTGGTATGTATCTGGGGACCCTGAACTGATGTGGAAGGTGCCAGTGGGTTCCTGGCTGGTCTGGGTTGGTGTCTTCTCTTCCTTACTATTGAAGGCATATGTGCAGAACAGGACCAGAGCCTGGGTGGCAAGAGGCTACTGAAGAAAGGAGAGAGAGAACTGGTTTTAGTCGAGGCTCTCACTGGGCTTCTTCCTGGACAACCCTGCTGGGAGCTATGAGAGAAATGGGTTCTCTTGAAAAGGAAAAATCAGATCTCTTCCTGATTCTAGTTGAGAGTTTAGAGTCTCCAGATACATATCAGCATTCCCCTTGTAACAGCCACTTGTTTTATGTACTTGAATGAAACACCTGAAATTTTTAAAAGGCCAAATTGGCATAAGTGAAGAACATAATAATTAATGATAGTTAATAACTAGAAGCATAAAAATGATCAAGTGAGACACAGATGTTTCTAGCCAGGGGGAAGAAGATCTTAGGAGCAGAGGGGCAATACTGAGTCTACTGCAGCCATCTCCTTATGCCTCTGGGGTTCCTCTTTCTGCAGTTCCCATTAACTCACTTGCCACAGTCCAACTTTTTAAGGGGAAAAAATAAAAAATGTTTTTAAAAGTGTATTTTTTATTAAAACATAGTTGACATACAATATATTAGTTTCAGGTGTACAATATAGTGATTCGACCTTTATCTACCTTACGAAGTGATCACCACAGTAAGTCTAGTAACCATCTGTTACCTTACAAAGTTATTACAATATTATTGACTATTTTCTCTACGCTATAGGTTATGTGCCTGTGACTTATTTTATACAAAAATAAAAACCTTTTAATCACTAAAAAAAATCACGACAGAAAAAAGTCAAGCTTGAGGAGCAAGGCTTATTGATCCTGCAATATTTCTGTCATCCCACGGTGCTCTCCTGTGCTGTGTGTCCAAGTTTCCCCTTCCTTAAAGGACTTAGTGCCAACTCTAACACAGCAGGACTTCATCTTGATTAAATCAGTAAAACTCCAAATAAGGTCATATTCACAGGTACCTGGGTTTAGAGGACATAGTTCAGTTCACAACACTCCTTTGCTCTGTGCTGGCCTCTTACCATATTTCCCTGTTTCCAGGATCTCCGCTCTGACTTATCCACACTCCCAATAGAATTAACTTTCTAAAATGTAGGGAAAAAACCACATTATTCTATACTCCCTGACTCCCAAAGGTTAAAGTCCTGATTTGACAAAGCCTCTCACAGACTCTTCTCATTTGAGAGCTGAACCTTTTGTCCCCAGGGCATAATATGAAACAGGGACCTGTCCCTCTTACACAGGATCTTAATTGAAGCTGGTCTTGCTGAATCATGTGCCTGCCAGGAACTGCTAATTAATCTCCCCTCCTGCTGGGCTTCTCAATCACTCTGCCCTAAGACGACTTTGAGAAGCGATTGGATTTCTTGCATGATTGTTCCTAAGGACACTGTACTTGCATATCTCCTCAGATATTGGTTTATTATACTTTCATGTATTTCCTACATTTTCAATAGAAGAAGACAAGGTTATCATAAGGAAGTTAGATTATATTTACTCATGAAACATACTTACAAAATTGTCTTCTTTCTTTAACACAGTCTGGCAAAATGGCACATCTCATGAATTTATTTCCTGTGAAAGCATGTGGAGTGGGAGGCTGGGGTGGAAGGTGAAAGTGTTTTCAGTGAGGATAAAGGAAGATTAATGAGAATAATATTCACATAGAGTTCAGTAGGGTTGAAACAATGTGAAGCATCTTTCTAGCCAGTTTGCCATCTTAGAGATTGCTCTACCCAGATTCTTCTCTGATATAGTAACAATGAAGTCAATTAATTTCAAGATTGAAGTGACTGAGCCCCTAAGACGATCTTAAAGGAGCAAGTAGTTAAATCTTAGTAGTTAAGTTTTAGCAGGATGATCTATCTTTATGCAGAGGGGCAGAGAAAGAACCACTTGTATCCAGAAAGTATTTCAGTCTAACTGCTGTTCATATGGCAGGTCTGAACCTGACCCAGTGGGAAAAGTATGGAATATGAAGTTAGAAAGACTGAGTTGTAACACTTTCATTTAAAGCAGTACAGCCTTAGGCGAGTGATCCTCTTCAAGCCTGTTTCCTGAGCTGCACGAAAAGCATCTGGGACAATTCCCGGCAAAGCGTAAATACTCTAAGTGTCAGATGCTATTATTGTTTTATTGTTATTATATGAATGACTCGAAATAGTGTGTCACCTGCATTCAAGAACTGGCCCTAATGAGAATGCTGGTTAAAATTGCATGCGTCTTTTATTAAAACTGGTATTTTATATTGTTGGGTGAAGGGTTTTTGTAAGTAGTTTTTTCATTGACAAAGGGAAAAGTGTTAGAGGTAGTAGAGTAATTTTACAGAGACATATTAGGGCATGTACTGTTTAAGACATATCAACTATTGGTATAAGGCAATTTAAAAAGAGAAACTATTTTACTAAGATAAAGAAGAATTTTTATTTGGTGTAAGTACAAAAGAAATGTAAAGGGGAAAGAAGAAACCTGGAATGAGACAAGTGTTAAAATCAGGCAATTCGGTCGTACAAAGCCAAAAAAGAAGAGCACCTCACCCCGCCTCCACACCACGCCCCCTCAAAAATTGTGAGGAACCCAGCTTGAGTAGTAGTTGAGTGCTATTTTTGGGATTTTTCAGATTTCTGCATACAGTGCTTAGTGTTGTGGTGGAGGGATGATTCTTATATTTCCTGTATAGCTGTTCTCTTTATAAACATTCAAACAAAAAGAGGGTTTTGAAACTATAATTAGAGCTCTCTTTTGAGACATTTTCTCTCTGTAACATTTCTCTTTTCCTACAATCAGGTGAAAATGAAATCCTTGCAACCCTACGTGCAATTTCCAGCAAAAACCAGATCTGGAGATCGTATATTGGTATGGGCTATTACAACTGCTCAGTGCCGCAAACAATTTTGCGGAACTTACTGGAGAACTCAGGATGGTAATGTATTACTTAATTAAAAACAAGAGTACTGTAATTTGATTTGCATGATTCTCCCCATCTTCCCATACTCCTCCCCCTTAGAGCCTCAGAACTTATCCACCAACACTTACACTCCCATGATGTTTCTAACCTCCAGGAACCTACCTGGCTATCTCTTGTTTGGGAAATGTCCTTACTCAAATGTAGAGGAAACAGAAGCTTCTTCCCGCTTTTATTTCCATAAAACATTCCAGAGCTCTAAAAACTGTTGATGCTGGTAATCTCTCTCTCTCTCTCTCTGACTTAATATCTCTTCTATCTTTGTAAGCATATTCGAGCAAGATGTTAAACCTGCAGGAGGGCAGATGCAGGGCCTTATTCTTTAGAGACACTGCGATTTTAGGTGATGTCCGAACTTAATGAGTCAGAATCTTTGTTCATTGTCTTCTGTCAGGTAAGTGAAGATCAAAACATCAGCTGTATTACTTACTTAGCACTTTGTAGAGAACAAGAACTTGCGTATTCTGTGAACAGTCTCTTACAGAAACGATAAAAGAAGGTGCTGAGCTGTACATGCTCGGTTGCTTGTTAAGTTCTCACCTCACCTATCAGGTAGCTCATTCCTAGTCCTCTAGGGGTATGTGTGTGTGCATGCGTGTGTGCGTGTGTGTGTTTGTCCTTGCCTACTTTGGCTGCCACTGACTGCACAATACTAAAAGTGTTTCTACCACACTTGAGGAAAACTTCCCCCAAGTCCACTTCCATGCTATTTGGTTATTTAACATTGCTGTTTGCTGTCCAGCACAGTCTACAGCCATGCTACCCTGAACAAGCCAAATCCCGTCTGATCTCAGAAGCTAATAAGTAGGGTCGGACCTGGTTAGTACTTGGATGGGATACCAAGTGCTGTAGGCGTAAAAAATAAAAAAAAAATAAGGGATTGTAAGCTGACAAGATCCTTGCAATCTGTGAAGTCAACCAAGGGTTGCCTCCACCAAAAAAATAAATAAAGAAAAAATTCTACCTCAGAAACAAACCACGTGTTGGGAGGCAATGATAAGTCCTAGTTGTTGTTTTTAATTAGTTAGTGTCTGAGGTAATTTTAATTTCTAGTAGGACTGTTATGTAAGGAAAGAATGAGTATTTACCTTTGCAATTGAAAGGCATGTATAGCAAGATGCAGAGATCGTCTTTTAGTTTAGCATATATTAAAAAATCAATGTAAGTAAAAGGAAGATGGGTTTCCCTATGGGAAATCGTGGAATTGCCCCCACATGAGCTTTTGAAATATCAAGGGCATGCTTCAGAGAAATAAATCTTAAACATTTGCTGAACATTTTGCATCTTTTTAAAAAATGGGTTTTATTTAATAACATTTTTTCAGAATTAATTAGAATTCTGAGTGACCAGAATTCTCATTGTGGTATAATTGTCTCATGAAAGAATCTTTCCACCCACCATCCTAGGACAGACTACTGAGACAGCCATTAGTTCATTTTTTTCACCTTAAAAACAGAAATAAGTGCCTGCCTGAGAAAATTCTAACTTGCCAAAAAATTTTACTGTTTATTATAACACCAGTCAACACCTGAAGTTAGGTCCCTGCCTCCCAGCCTCTGGGAGAGTAGAAGTCTAACTTTTATAAGTATTAGTTAACGAACCCAGATGGGTTTCCCATGGACCAGCCCCTTCTTCCTTGTTTTTGTACTTTTTCATTTCTCTGACTCTACTGAGCCTCTGCTAATTCCCCAACTCATTTCCTTATTCTGTCTTTAAACCATTCAGTAACCTCTAAATCACACACACACGTGTGCACGCACACGCACACACACACACACACACACACACACACACACAGATGTAGATCCGTCTAAGAATAAAAATTTTGACATTTGGAAAAGTGAACCTGTTACCCTACTTAATTTTAAACCCTGTGCAAAGAGTTCTTAATACTAGGAATAGGCGTGCTGTGGCGACTACTTATGACACATGAACTTATACTCTTCCCCCTTATCACCCACAAACAAAACTGGTTTCTTTGGTGTGTTTCAGTCTCTGAGTGGCTTTGTCGCTTGGCCATCAGCACAGCCAGTCCCCAGCTGCTGCCTCAAGTCCATACTTGCAGTTCTGAGAACCAAAGCATTTGTTTAGCTGGGGAGGAACACAGCACTTTTGCATCTTTCATCTTCTTTTGCATAAGTGCAGAGGTATTTCTGGTTGGTGAGAGTCCTAGATGTAGTTACTTGTTTCCCATCACTATAGGATCCAGATCTGTTGGCATGATCACATCTGCTTTGCCATCCCTGTTCAGAGCTCTTAGTTAAGATATGCTCCATTTCTTCATTAATAAGGGGGGGGAAAGAACCTTCATAGAACTTGTTTTTCTGCTTTTGGTATGTGTGTGAATTTATTTGCATTGCTGAGGGCTCCTTTCCACCGTGGTATTGGTAAAAGTTTGAATGGTAAACTCCAAGTTTGGTTTCAAAAGCAAATGGCCTGTCTTTCTTCCCCATTACAAAATAAGCTGCAAAAGTACATGAATGGGCTGAAGCATAACAGCCGTCTGAATACTGGCCAGTGGGCTTCACTCTTGGTGGCCATGCAGAATGTTCACCATATCGCTTCCTGGCTGTGAGCTGATGTGTTAATTTTCTTTAGGAGTCGCCAGCAATTTGAGAGGGAAACAATGCTGTTCTTTGCTTTTCAGTCCTGGTTTTTTGGGTGCATTTTAAGTCTTGTTCCTTTCTGTTCTCTGAAAGCAGATCTGAACCAGAGGGTGCTACTGCACCTTGCCAGTGCTGATAGGGAGAGCTGTGCACATGAGGGTGGTAGTCTTCACATTATCACCCTTCTGAATGGTTTCCATAGAGATGGAACCAACAAATTCCGGTGACGTGAGGTGAAAATAAATGGACTACATAGCCTTGAAAGAATACAAACATTTGGGCTTTTATAAGAAAATTTATATGAGGTCTAGAATTTATTTTATGGGGTCCTCTATTCCAAATCTTTGACTGTTGATAACATCAGTAACTAATATCAAAAAATCTACATTCTCTTTGTGGCTGTTTCTGTTGTGTGTAACTTTGGCACTGGAATTAAAATGAAGAATCTCATGAATATTTGTCTTACTGCAAAACCCCCCACTACCACCCTCTTTCTCAATTACAAAAGGAAGTCACAGCCTCAATCATAGAGAATACTGATTATTTTGGAATAAATGTTAATGCCATGTTGAATAGATCAAGCATTCTTTTTCAATAGGACAAAATGCCTTCTTGGATATACAGACACTTCTTATTTTTTTTATATTAAAATACACCTAGAAACACAAATTAATTGAATTAGTCAGTTGAAACATAGTCATTGTAGATCACAGACACGTTTTCTTAATCACTATGTTTTGCCTGAGGCAACTAAACCCTTTTAAGCAGGATGGTAGGGTCTGTATTAGCCTTATTTTCCTAAAATGAGGGTTTATTTAGTATCTCCAGGCTTGAGACTCGCTGATCTAAGAGTCCTTTAATAGATGATTGTGAAAGGCATTCATGCCTGTTTCAGTAGTTTAAAAACCTGTGAATTACAAAAGAAGTTTATAAGTAAAAGAAGTGGGTTCATATGTATCATCTTTGCGAGAAAACAATTTTCAGGCTCTCTGTCTTAAGCAGTTGTAATAAGCATCAACCAAAGTTTGGACTTACAAAAAGGTTAAGCAGGGAAGGAAAGGCTGAGCAAGGGAGGTGGTAATATTAAGTCCCAAAAGCTGCAATAGAAGGAAAGCAACATGGTCTCAGGACTATGCTTGGGAGTTTGTGGCCTTCTCCTGCAGGTAATGGGGACCTATCTGCATTTGAGCATGAGAATCAGATATACACGCTCATACCATAGATATTCAATAATTTTCTATTTTAAGCATTGCTCTGGCTAGGATGGCAACAAAGAAGAAAAGGGTGGGTATAAGACATCAGAAGGAAGACTACGGCAATTGGTCATTATTTGGGGCTAAAAAAGTCTAGAGTTTCTTCCCTAAGAAGTGGCAGAATAGTGGTACCTTTACAGGAATAAGAATATTCAGGAAGAGAAACTAGTTTGTTTGGGGATCTATCTAGTTGGATTAAGACAAGGGAATGTGACACCAGATGGGATGTGATGAATTTCCAGCAAAAAATATTTTCTAAGTAGAAATATCTAATAATAATATCTTAATAGGTCTATGAGTAAATTCTTTTTAAATTTTTTTAAAGACCAAAATGGAGGGCAAAAACAACTTTTTAAAACAACTAACATTCGGACAGGATTTTACCATTTCCAAATGTGTTATATATATTAATCTAATTTGAGTGCTGAGAAAATATGATATAGGTGATGTTAACTCCATTTACCACCAAGAGAAATTGACAGAGAGCATTTTAGTTACTTGTCACAGTTCATAGGTAGCAAGTTAAAGAATTAAGGTTGAAACCCAGAGTTTAATACTTAGTATTGTGAAGATGCAGGGAAACCTGTGAAGCACTAAACTACTTAAGGGAGTACAGACCAGAATGATCTTTATGGAGAGGAACATGGCAGTATATACTAAGAGCCTTAAAATTAATTATCACATATGATTCAAAATTCCTCTTCTAGGAATTTAGGCTAAGAAAATAAGACAAAGATGAAGCTGTTCACTGTTATGCTATTTCTAACATTTAAAACCAAAAGTAATGTTCAACTTGAGGGAACTTATTAAATAAATTATGATCAACAAAATGATCTAATACCACATAACAATGAAAATTAAATTGTCAAATAATATTTAAAGTTATTAGAAACTGCCCATGGAATAATATTAATGGAAAAAAGATACTAAATTTTATATAGAGTATAATCTTAGTTTAAATAAATATGATTATGTTGTAGAAAAGAGTGTTGTAATCACTTCAGAATATATGTATATCAACTCATCATGATGTGTACTTATGTACAATTTTATTTGTCAATTATAATTGACAAATATAGTTATAACTCAGTTATAACTCAGTGAAGCTGGAGAAAAAAAGAATGTATAAAGAAAAGTCACAAATCAAGAAGAAGAGTGATACATAACACAATAGGAAAACAGGCAGTACACTGAGTGTGCTCATCACAAGACTGAAAAGAAATGCACCTAAATATTTACTGTTGTTATCTTGGAGTTTTGGGATTATGGGTGATTTATTTTCTTGATAGCTGAGTTTTCCAACTTTTTACAATGAGCATGTAGAAGATGATCATAAAAAAGGTTGTGAATATGTTCCTGATACATAGAAGATGGTTAATAAATGGTAGCTGATGTCTTTAACATTTAAAACATACAATAAAAAGAAAGTAAAAATTACATTTAATCTCACCACCCAGAGAAAACCATTATTTATGTTTTCATTGACTTGTTTTTTTACACTTACAAAAATGGTATCTACATTTAACTTTTAAAATTAATATAGCATGAACATCTTCCATGTCAGGAAACATATTCTTTTATATGTCATTTTCAATGAATGCATAGTATTATATGCAATCATCTATTTAATCATTCTTTAGTGGACAATTAGTTTGTTGCTGATTATTCAGTGCTGTGATAAATTCTTTGGAGTAGTATCCTCTCTCTTTCTATTTTATATTCTATATCTACCTTTATGAATATATTGAGTCTTTCCCATTTATTAGATGGACTCGCTGGTATGTATGTGTGCATGCATGTGTGCATGTTTGCATCTGTCTGTATGTCAAATAATGACTCTGAGTAACATGAAGGTTTCATACTAGCCAAGCAATGTAAACATATGTCTTCATGGTGGCTAGCCCTGCTTTGTGTGCAAGTTTTACCTGATCTGAGGTCACAGTTGCCCCTTGTCTATGCCTCTGTGTGACTCCATTTCTGCTCAGATTCCCTTTCTACTTTGTCTGCATCCTGTATTGTGTGCCTCATTCATTCCAGTTCACCACCCACTTAGAATTTGCCAAACTGATTTACAGTTGCTAAGCCAGGCTGTTCAAGGAGTTAACTGAAGCAAAAATTTCCTCTGCTGTGCGTGTACATGCGCATAAACACACATACTACCATATTAATAAAAGTTTCAGGAAAATCAGTTCAGTCTACACATTGTATTGTTTGGTAAGGCAAGCTTCCCTACCCCTCTCTCCCGAAAGGTAAGGAGACATTGATTTCTTTTTTTTGACATTGATTTCAAAGCCTTCAAAAAAGAAGGAATAAAAGAGAGATGGATGGAAATATCATGAATGTGATTACCATAACAGGAGAAAAAGGAAAAGGGCTTGAGGAAATCAAAACAAAAAGACCTAAAATTTTTTCCACATACTTTTCTGGCTTGGAAAGACGAAAAATAGAGATATGAAACAATGTCAGTCACATACGGGAGCACAGACCTCAATTTGACCTTGTTTGATTGTAGTCAGAGTGGATTCTTGATGAAGAGATAATAGCTCTGTCATAAGTCCTCAGTCACCCTCTATCCTATCACTTTATTTTATTTTCTTTAAAATATTTATCACTCTGAAATAATTTTATTGTTTCTTTTGCCCCATTACAATATCTTCTCCCCAAGATCAGGGACTTATTATGATGTGTCACTAAAACCTATTATAGTTCTTGACACTTTGTAGGAATGTGGTAATTATTTGTAGAATGAGTAAATGAAGGAATGAAAATGGGATGAAGACACTGGGTGGGTTAACTCATATACCTTAAGACACATTTTTGGCTAATAACTGGAGAATATAAGATTAGAATGCTACCTTCTAACCATTTTACCCTTGACTTTTGATAGCTATGGAGTTAACTTCCATAAACTCTTAACTGGATAGTGAGAATTCTTAAATAGGCCTCTATTAATTTCTTAGGAGCACATAAAACTTCTGATTTGTATAAAACAAAGATTCTCCCCTCCCCCAAACAAGTTTTGAATATTAGATATTAGATTATTGGATACTGTCCTATTGTGAACTGTGAATGGGGTGAGCTTTTTAGCTAGAAGAAAGATAATAGGAAGCAAAATTTCTGTTTATGTTATCATAGGTAGTCTCAAGTGGATTTTAAGAGCCAGCTTACAAGAGAACACACACGTACAGCAAGATCATTAAAATAGAAATGTAAAATTAAATAATAACTTAGAGGGATAGAAAAGTACGTGCTGAAATCCAAACAAAGAATATTATTGTGATTTAATTTTGAGCTTCCTTACTTACATAAGCCAAAAGGGAAGCTTACTGATCTGTTATATAATTCTCAAGAGGCAAATTTAAAATTTTCAGGTATTGAATTCTAAAATGAAGACATTTCGTGAACTTTCTGAATGGTGGAGTCACAGTTTGGACCTGACCTTTTGTGTCCTTCACAGGATCACCCAGTATACTCCATACCAGCCAGAGGTGTCTCAGGGGAGACTAGAGAGTTTACTGAATTACCAGACCATGGTGTGTGACATGACAGGCATGGACATAGCCAACGCTTCCCTGCTGGATGAGGCGACCGCGGCTGCAGAGGCGATGCAGCTATGCTACAGGTGAGAGGCCCAGTATGAGATTCCGTCAGGGTAAGGGACATCTTCCAGTCTTTTTCCTGCTTTGTCAAAAGTCCTGAGGATGCATTTCTGTAAGTAGAATTGCTGGGTCACAGTGAAGAGTTAACGATTGTTCTCCAGTTCCTCACTTTCCTTCCTTCCTTCTCTGCCTTGTGAGTACATTTGAGCTTACTTTCCTGGTAGAATTCTCATGCAGATAGTCATCGAGGTTGGGAAATCTGCCCACACTCACGGAGTATGTGTCTAAGGTTTTGTGCCTCTGGCCTTGTTGCCCAGGTAAGTCTCTTTCTTAGCTTCCACAGATTGGAGGAGTGGTGAGCTCCAAACTCGCTCAGCAGGTATGGAGGCCTCTAAGTTTCAGCCACCCTCTGCTTTCCAAGTAGCCCTGGAGTGTAGGGTCAGCCTTCCTCCTACCATGGATGGATGGCTTCAAAAGAATGCTGCCCACCCACCCCTCTGGTTATTTTTCTTAGCTTTTCATTCATTTTCATCTCATCTCTTCCTTATTCATCTAGCTACTCTTCATTCACCACCACTGATTTTGCTAAATAGAGTAGGAATGGGAATGGGATTTCAGTGGAAATCTATTCAGTAAAGGCCATTATGAGTCATTAATGACTATTTTTTTATATTGTTTGACATAAGAAATATCCGGACCTACAGAGAACTTTTATAAGAGTTTATTTGAGCCAAATCGACATAGGCTGGGGGGCAAGATCTCAAATGATCTGGAGAATGACAGGTTTGCAGCTTCTTTTATGCATTTGTAATTAAGGAGAGACTGTAAGAAGGATTATATGGAGGTGAGGAAAAAGCAAGTTGGGGATTGGATTACAGGATAGATGAGATTATGTGCTTTCTTGGGGTTAGGATTTATTTCAAAAGTATATCAATTTAGATACAAAGAAACAATAGACAGGGCTTGCTTAAGGCAAAGATAAGCCCTTTACTGAAGAGGTTATATGCCTTGGCTTATATGTGTCACTATAACCTATTATAGTTCTTGACACTTTGTAGGAATGTGTAGTGACTCACCAGGACCTGCCCAGTTAGGAGTTTATGATCAGATTACCCTGTGAGGTTACTTTCCATTGGGTCTCCTTTTTCCGTCCACAGTTCTATGCTCAGACTTTCCTAAACGCAATCTTTGTTTTTGCATTCTTAGAAGGTACTCTGATTTCTTTAATGTTTATCTTTGAATGTGATTTTCCTTTTTGACAGACACAACAAGAGGAAGACATTTTTCGTTGACCGCCGTTGCCACCCACAGACAATAGCTGTCATCCAGACTCGAGCCAAGTAATTAATTTTATTCATCTTTTGAACTAAGAGATAATATCATGCTCATCTCAGCTGATTTTCTTGCTTACTTCCAAACTGATTGGAAGTGAATATGGTTTAAATTGGGGTTGTTGAGTTTTACTTTCCCTCCCACTTCCTTCCCAGGATCTTGCAAGTAAGTAAAATGTATCAGAGTTGAGGAGAAAAGTCATTGTGGCTTTAGTTGTCTTTGCTTTCTATTAAGTTATCAAGATGTTTTGTTTTCTTTTTGTAAAAAGAAAAATTAAAACATTAAAAATTGCAACAGTGTTGCCAAAACTTTAAAAAGCAGAGGGAGGAAATGGAACTCTCACACAACTGTTAATATTTTGCCCTACTCCTGCAAACAGAGTCACAGTCTGTTGTAGGTATAACATATTGTATTTATTGAGTGCTTCAATTGGATAGAACAAACACAGCACAACTACCACTTGTGGGTATGTTTATTTGCTTTCTCCTTGAAAAGCTGGGTAATTCTTCCTCTCCGCCCATACCACCATCCATCCCTTCAAGAAGGGGTTTCTCACAGATGTTTAATTAGATGGTTTCAGGAACCTAACGAAGTTCTTCTGGTCTTACTGATGGTTTCCCATTCACCTAACACTGATCCAATGTGAAGTGGCAATGGCTCTGTTAAAGATATTCGTTCTTTAGCCCAAGGAAGCGATGTTTTTGGTCTTCTCAGGAGCTGGTTCTGATAGGAAACGGGGAATGGTAAGGGTGGAAAAGAAAGAAGCTGAGCTATTGAGTGCATTTGGGTTGGTGTGAAGCACGGTCACCACCGAAGGGCCAGGTGTGGGATGGGGGTGTGTGCGTGTTGGGATGGGGTCTTGGGTGGGCATCGAGGAAGGACACAGAATATGAATGCTGTATTATGGAAAAGAAACTGTAGGTAATTTGATTTTCCCTTGTAAACCAAAACCGTGATTGTTCTTTGTCTTTTCTGTTTCCAGATATGCTGGAGTCCTCATTGAGCTGAAGTTACCCCATGAGATGGACTTTAGTGGAAAAGATGTCAGTGGGGTGCTGTTCCAGTACCCAGACACTGAGGGGAAGGTGGAAGACTTTACGGAACTTGTGGAGAGAGCGCATCAGGCTGGGGTAGGTAAACCTCTCCTTGTGGGGATCCATGGAGGTGTGTCTCCACTTTGAATTATTATTATTATTTTTGGTGTGTCTTGGCTTCCATACCTTTATCACCTGGAATAGTAAAACAGTCTCCTTCCTACCTCCATTCTTCAAGTTTATTTTGTTCATTGATTCCTGGCACTTGGTAGGCATTCACTAGATATTGTAAATGAATGAACGAGTAAATGAAGTTCACATGATATGAGCCGACTCTGCCGGTCTGCTTCTGTCATGGAGATAATTGGATACTCTCCCAGTACTCTTAGGGAAGGGGATAACCTAGTCCGTTTCCTCTTGTTTCTTTTCTAGAGCTTGGCTTGCTGCGCAACTGACCTTTTAGCTTTGTGTATCTTGAAGCCTCCTGGAGAATTTGGGGTAGACATCGCCCTGGGCAGCTCACAGAGATTTGGGGTGCCCCTGGGCTATGGTGGACCACATGCAGCCTTTTTTGCTGTCAGAGAAAGCTTGGTGAGGATGATGCCTGGAAGAATGGTGGGAGTAACAAGGTAAAACAGCTCATGTTTCTCCCCTTTTATTGTGGTTATGGTTTGTCCTGCTCCTTCTCTTGATCACGAAAGTTGTCAGATGCTCTTTGAACGCAACTGGCTCATTTTGTGTTGACTGAAGAAATGTACGACATAGATTCAGCAGAGAACCTGGAGTATAAACTAGTTAGTACCTCTTCTCAAACACCATATGTGTTTAATTCATAACATATTTGTACTGAAGTCATATAAGTGAATTTATTTAGGTTAATGAAAGCCTAGAGAGATCGAGTATTTTAAGTGTGTTTTATATTAAGTTTCCTTCTTGAAAGTATTACCATGTGACATGGTTATGTAAAGACAAGTGCAGCGAGAAGTTACCATGCACACATCAAGTGTGAGTCACATTTCCTAGAGGCCTGCCACTTGGCCACTGGAGTTATTTCCAGATACATTTTCTCAAGTGCTTCTCACTGGCGAAGATTCTCAGATTGAGAGTTTAGGTGAATGCCATGAATGTTGGGAAATGTGGCATGATCTTTTTGACCTTTCATAAAAGCCGATCTATAAATATAAGTGAATAGTCTGAAGTAGTGAATGATGGGATGGTGCTCTGAAGTTTCAAAAGGACTCAGTTTGCCACAGGATATCACAAGGTGCTATGCTCGTTAGTGTAAAAATAACAGTTTCTTCAAGTATTTTTACATTACCTTCTTTCAGTGATATCTCTTCACCAGATAAGATGAGGCAGAAGGCTTTCTAATTCAAAAAATTTAATATATTAATTATTACCTGATGATTTTTACATTGAACTTTTTACATCTTTGGAAAATGGGCCCCAGAGCTTGATGAAATAAAAGATAAGACTTTTAAATCTTTGTGTTTATCCAAGTTTTTAATTGTATTAGGAAGGGAAAAATTTTTATTAGAGACAAGTTGATTAACATCATTTTTATTTATAGCCATGTAGTACAGAAAT
This sequence comes from Pteropus vampyrus, assembly GCF_000151845.1. Classification (NCBI taxonomy): domain Eukaryota; kingdom Metazoa; phylum Chordata; class Mammalia; order Chiroptera; family Pteropodidae; genus Pteropus; species Pteropus vampyrus. The sequence continues at coordinate 4,216,721 of NW_011888917.1, forward strand.
GCTATTTCCTTTGCCAGTTATTTCTCTTTCTCCTGAGTCTGCCAAGAAGCTCAGAGTGAAAGTTAATCCTCAATCACTGTCATTATATTAGGCTGGGTAATTTCTAGAAAAGTTCGTTTTAAGGTTTCCAGCCTTGTTATATATATCTCGGTGCCTCAAATCCTCAAAGTACAAACTGAAAATTAGTAGTCCTATTTAGAAAAGGATAGTTTGGGAATTGTTTCTTTATGGCCTTGTGCCCAGATAAATTTGCTACATTCACTTCAAACTAGGATGGAAAGAAACAGGTACATTTATGACAACTTCTGGTGCTATGATTATCTGTGCTAAAAGGATGTTTATTCTTGGCCCAGAGATGCCACTGGAAAAGAAGTGTATCGTCTTGCTCTTCAAACCAGGGAGCAACACATCCGGAGAGACAAGGCTACCAGCAACATCTGTACAGCTCAGGTAGATCACATACCTGACCTGCCCCCTGAATGCCTTATAATCTACAGAAATGAGCTACTCATTTGTTCACTCAGTTCACCACCTACTGAGCAGTGTGCGTGCCAGAAATGTTAAGCTCTTATTGGTAGAGAGGCCTTGTGGTCTTGTCAGAACCAAAATACAGTATATGGTACTGGTGCTCTGTGTATGCATACACTTCACACTTCAGGGTCCCTAGCATTCTTATCCATAGAGCAGGTTCATTATAGGTGGTGATTGGATACCTTCTCTTCGGACTGAGATGGAAGCCCTCAAGGATGGGGTGAAGAAGGCAAAGTGAGAATGCTTAAGGTGACTGTACTTGAGGGGATGGTCCAGATTGGCGAGCTGGTGGTGGTCATGGTGTACTCTTACTGAGAACTCATGATAGGCATTCCTGAAATGGATGGGATAAGATAAGTTATCTGGAAGTTGCCCAAGG
>NW_011888917.1:4217680-4219897 GCF_000151845.1 Pteropus vampyrus
TGGGTAATTTCTAGAAAAGTTCGTTTTAAGGTTTCCAGCCTTGTTATATATATCTCGGTGCCTCAAATCCTCAAAGTACAAACTGAAAATTAGTAGTCCTATTTAGAAAAGGATAGTTTGGGAATTGTTTCTTTATGGCCTTGTGCCCAGATAAATTTGCTACATTCACTTCAAACTAGGAAGGAAAGAAACAGGTACATTTATGACAACTTCTGGTGCTATGATTATCTGTGCTAAAAGGATGTTTATTCTTGGCCCAGAGATGCCACTGGAAAAGAAGTGTATCGTCTTGCTCTTCAAACCAGGGAGCAACACATCCGGAGAGACAAGGCTACCAGCAACATCTGTACAGCTCAGGTAGATCACATACCTGACCTACCCCCTGAATGCCTTATAATCTACAGAAATGAGCTACTCATTTGTTCACTCAGTTCACCACCTACTGAGCAGTGTGCGTGCCAGAAATGTTAAGCTCTTATTGGTAGAGAGGCCTTGTGGTCTTGTCAGAACCAAAATACAGTATATGGTACTGGTGCTCTGTGTATGCATACACTTCACACTTCAGGGTCCCTAGCATTCTTATCCATAGAGCAGGTTCATTATAGGTGGTGATTGGATACCTTCTCTTCGGACTGAGATGGAAGCCCTCAAGGATGGGGTGAAGAAGGCAAAGTGAGAATGCTTAAGGTGACTGTACTTGAGGGGATGGTCCAGATTGGCGAGCTGGTGGTGGTCATGGTGTACTCTTACTGAGAACTCATGATAGGCATTCCTGAAATGGATGGGATAAGATAAGTTATCTGGAAGTTGCCCAAGGGCTGCTCAGGTCAGAGGGCGCAGTATTTTCTGATATCCAGCCAATTCTTAGGATGAGGTGGAGGGCCACTGCTGTGCATATGATCTATTCTGGGTCCGTCTCTCATTCAGGGTCAGAGAAGGAGTGAGATCTCACAGATACCTCAACGGGCAACACAGTGTTCTTTTCCCTCAGGGCATTGCCTCAGGGTACCATCAGGTTTGAGAAAGCCTCTCCCAAAAGGCAGTAGATGATAAGGTCTTCTTACAGTTGGTTGGTTCTATAGGCATTGGTCTTTAGAGCAGTTTCTTCAGTTGGTTTTCTTGTATTATTTTTTGCCTCATGAAGGTGGCTCTTGCTTTTCAAGTAAGAGCTCTTCTAGTATCATAGAAAGGAGCCAGTTGTCATGGGCTTTTCTACTGTTGACAGTAAATAGGTCTTTATATGATGCCTTCACTTCCTGTAGTTTACCCTCCATTTGTTGAAATCTCTGTTTACACATTTTTCCCTTCCTCTGCAGCTGACTGCTCCTGCTTGTCCTTTCTGCTCATGTTCTTCCAGAGGTGTCTGATCATAAGTGCTTGAAGGGTTTTCTAATTTTCCAGGGGAACTTGGGCTGTCTACAGTGAACAAAAGTTGTGTTTGTACTTTTTTTATTTCTTCCAGTTCATGTATAGCTGATATTTCAGTTTTAACTTGGATTATAAAAGGTCTCTATCTTATTCAGCAATTATTCAGGTGATGTTTGCCCTGGAGATAACCATACTCTGTCTTCTTTGATTTTCACCTTCTCATTCTGGAGATCTTCTGACTCTTTATTATCTATTTCATTTCAGGCATTGCTTTTTCATAATTGGTTGCATAAAACAATTGCTCATAACTCCAGGGTCATTCTCTTTGCAAATTAGAAATTATTGTTGTTGTTGTTTTTTTTAAAGATGACTTATATCTTTTGAGTTGTTCCTTGAACACTCTGTGTCTTTGACTCCAGCCTCCTACTTCTTGCTCATTGTTACTACAAAGGCTGCCCCTTTCCTCTTGAGCATGATAGGGTCTACACTGGGATTTTCTCAGTTTTGCATCATTGATGGTACAGAGCTATTTAAAAAAAAAAAAAACTTTGAAATTTAAAATTTACTGAACCAATGAGATGGAAGGGTCTGTGGGAGAATCAAGTGGACTGGGCAGGTAAGGAGTCTGAGATTTGAGTTTGGACAAGTCACCTAAGATGATACTATATGGTTAGAAGGCTATATAGTATCAGGATCTACGGTGAAAAGACAGTTGAGGCATGGGGCCAAGAGGAGAAGAAGCAGTAAGTAAGCCTCCATCACTTTCCCCCAAGTCGACACTCATTTTGGTTTCTCGCCCTAGCTATCTTCTTCTTGTCCTCTTCCTCACCCCAAGGTGTCATCACAGTG
>NW_011888917.1:4219947-4252749 GCF_000151845.1 Pteropus vampyrus
TTTTTTTTAAAGATGACTTATATCTTTTGAGTTGTTCCTTGAACACTCTGTGTCTTTGACTCCAGCCTCCTACTTCTTGCTCATTGTTACTACAAAGGCTGCCCCTTTCCTCTTGAGCATGATAGGGTCTACACTGGGATTTTCTCAGTTTTGCATCATTGATGGTACAGAGCTATTTAAAAAAAAAAAAAACTTTGAAATTTAAAATTTACTGAACCAATGAGATGGAAGGGTCTGTGGGAGAATCAAGTGGACTGGGCAGGTAAGGAGTCTGAGATTTGAGTTTGGACAAGTCACCTAAGATGATACTATATGGTTAGAAGGCTATATAGTATCAGGATCTACGGTGAAAAGACAGTTGAGGCATGGGGCCAAGAGGAGAAGAAGCAGTAAGTAAGCCTCCATCACTTTCCCCCAAGTCGACACTCATTTTGGTTTCTCGCCCTAGCTATCTTCTTCTTGTCCTCTTCCTCACCCCAAGGTGTCATCACAGTGATCCCTTCCTTGCTCCGCATACAGGAATCCCTCACTGCAGCATCCCTGGGCTGTCTGTGTCCCTTATCTCTGAGAGATTCCAATGCCATTCCTTTCTGTTTTCTGTCACACTAGAACATACACTTCCCTGTAAATATTTTCATGAAACCTAAATCCAATAGTCAAGAGAGATATATTTACCTAAGTAAGTGACCTTTCTGTCAGCGGAGAATAAGCCGCTTTGTTCTGTTTTTTATTTGTTTGTTTGTTTGTTTGTTTGTTTGTTTGTTTTTTAATGTATCTCTTGCCAACTCATTTTGGTTTTATTCCCCTGCCTCCTACATTTTCATCTTTGGTAGTTCTTTGCCATAGAGTTTCCATTCATCTCTTTGGTTGTTGAAATCCAGCTTCTAGTGATTTACTTAAGGCCTTCGCAGAATTGTATTTCTTGAGTTCTTCTGTTTTTGAAATTTTTTTTTGTTTTTAACCATGAAAAACTGTTTGATTGAATATAAAATTCCCTCCCAAGGCTATTATTGCTCTGCTGTCTTCCAACATTAAATTTTGGTTCTGGATGTCTGATGACAGTCATCTTCCCTTTTATGGATGACATGATTATGTTGCATGGATGGAATCCCTTGATAATGGTCACATTTGAAGATTTAGTATAGTGACTCCACGGTGTCTTGGATGCTGTGTTTCCCCCTCAGGTGTTCAGGCATGTTATAAATGGTACCCAGCTATCCTAGAGAATGCAAGAAATCTGATCATTTTGCTTTGTCCATATTTTCAATTTTGGTATCTCAAGTCAAAATAATAGTCCCTTCCACTAATCATCTTTCACATTGTTGAACATGATTCTTTAAATGTTCTTTGTTTTAGGCTCTCTTGGCGAATATGGCCGCCATGTTTGCAATCTACCACGGTTCCCGTGGGCTGGAGCATATTGCTAAAAGGGTACATAATGCCACTTTGATTTTGTCTGAAGGTGAGTCAAATATCAGTTTTAAAACTTTTGGGCATAATAAGACTGATAAACATGAGTAAGTTAAATTGAAAACTCACTGTATGTTTAATACTGTATGCAGAATTAAATGTCTAATATAAAACTGGGAAGAATATATTCAACTTCTATGCTAGGCTGAGTTTTTAATATATAGAGCTCTTACTCACTCTCCTCATCTCATACATAAGAAAGATGAATACCCTGAGAGAAAAATGGGCAAAGGACATTATATGTAATTGTAAAAGAAGTAAGTATACAAATAAATGGTCAGTGAACATAATTTCAACCTCACTTTTACTCAAAAAAATCTAAATTGAAACAATAAAACAATTTTTCTCTCGTTACACTGGCAATGATTAAAAAGAATGAGGATATTGGCATGACTTTATGAGGGCACTTAAACAATATGATCAAAAGCTTTTAAAATGTGTGGACAATTTGATCCAGACATTCTACTTCTAGGACTATATCCAAAGGAAATAATCAGATCGGAGTGTAAAAAGTGTCCATCGAAACACTGTTTACTATAGCACAATCTTAGAAATAGTCTAAATGTTCAATAATAAGTAATTAGTTAAATTATGGGACATTTGTAAGTTTAAGCACGTACAGCCATTAAAAATGATATGGGCTTTGATTTGTAGAAAGACAAAATGTTCATGGTATATTAAAATTTTTTTTAAAAGGGTAAAGAAATAAATGTGTGATCATTCACACACACACTCACTCCACTTCTGGAGGAATATATACCAAGATGTAACCACTAGTTATTTCTGGATGGTGATTATGGTGATTCCCACCCTTCCTCTCTTGCCCCCCTTTTATATCTATTTCACAATTTTCTATGGCATAGTAATAAACATTTAATTTTTTTTTTTGAAGCAGCCACCAAAACATTGGGTAGGGCAGGGACAGACTGCGTGATAGTAGGATTTACCTCTTTATTTCTCTGAAATGTCAGTGGCAGAGGAGCAGGTCTCTTGGTTGGAAATTGGTGAATCTCCTGTCTTGTCTAGGTCTCAAGCGAGCAGGGCATCAACTGCAGCATGACTTGTTCTTCGACACTTTAAAGATTCAATGTGGCTGCTCAGTGAAGGAGGTCTTAGGCAGGGCTGCCCAGCGGCAAATCAATTTTCGGCTTTTTGAGGATGGCACAGTAAGTCAAACTTTCCATTATTTTTTTCCTTTTCTTTTTTTTACAAATTCTCTAAATTTTCATAGCTTTCTTTTTTATTTTTGAAAAATCAATTTTGGAACATTGGGCACAATCTTTTTTTTTTTTATAAACAATTGTCATTTCCAATTTGGAACATTCATTCTCAGCTTTCCTTAAAACTTTGTGTTTTCATACATGGGGCTCTTAGGCACACATTTTGCTCATAATACTCCTCTCTTCACAATATGACTGTTCAAGGTAAAGGTTATGATAAGTGATGCGATAAAGTAAGTTAAGGAAGAAAACGGTGAGTGTATCTAGTACCAATAGGAGTGCCCTGCAGCCATGGATTATGAGAGTCCTGCGAAGTCTGGGGCTGATCTAGTCTCCTTTGCCTAAGGGCCAACTTAAATATAATCAAACCCTGATGTTTTAGAATGACTGGGACTTTTGTCCAGCTCCTTCTCCCCTTACCTCTGTTGAGATTTCTCCACCAGTGTTAGTGTTTAAAGCTGATGTTTTCTCTTTTGTTTTCACTTCTGTAGCTTGGTATTTCTCTTGATGAAACTGTCAGTGAAAAAGATCTGGATGACTTGCTGTGGATCTTTGGCTGTGAGTCATCTGCGGTAAGTGAAATAAACACATGTATTCCTTCATGACTGTTTGAGATGGTGTCAAAGATGGCATTTGCCTCTTGTGGGCCTGAGTGTGAGGGAGAGGGGGTCCGGTGTGACATTGGGTGGGCTGCTGTTAAAATTATACCACTGACTGTCCTTTACTACTGTGACTACTAGTAGTTAGAGGTCACTGCTGTGGGCCCCAGCGAGGACCACGTACCCAAGTTAGTTGTAAGGCTTATTAATGGTGTTTAATAGAAACTGTTTCTAATATGGAGATTCATGACATTGGCATCTTGGTTATATCGATTCTGGGAAAATTATGCAACAAATATTTATTGAAGACCCGATATGTGTCAGGTACTATGGTAGGCCCTGTGGGTCATGGCGAATTAGACACGATTCCTGAGCTCATGGAGCTTATAGCCTAATGAGGATTCAAACAAACGCAAGATTGCAATCCAGGTGATGTGTTGTGATGGGCGACATCTGAAGATGCTCTTGGAGCACGGAAGAGAGGCTCCTCACCAAGACTTGGAATAAATTATCCTAAGCTGAGTTCTGAGAGATGAGTAGGGGTTTTCAGGACTAAGATGGCACAGTTGAGGAGGGGAATGGGGCCAGAGGTGTTCCAGATACTGGAGAAAGCAGCCACAAAGGCTAGAAGGAAAGAGAATACATGAGAATCAGAAGCAGTTCAGTGTGACTGAGTTGGTTTCTAAAACAATGAAATAGCAGGGACATGTGAGGAAAAAGGTTACCATTCCATGGAATGAGAATGAGAAAGAAGCTACCTGGACCTGTGGCAAGGTGTTAATCACAACACTCTGCACAGCCTGGTGCATAGGAAGTACTTAGTAGATATTTGTTGAATGAATCAATGAAAAGAAGCATTTGCTAAAGAAGTTGAAATAGGTTCTGGAGTGTTGAATGGTTCTGTCCTGGCTCTCTTTGTCCTCTTTGAGAGAAGACTTTAGTATCAGATGACAAATGTAAATCATCAAAGAAGTATCACACTGTTCTTTTTAAACTTTAATAAACAAGACAAAATAATCATCTTCCCTCTAGTCTTCTGCACTAAACTTCATTGTAGGCATTTGTTCCACGCATTTGAGGAATATTTATGGAGCTCCCGCTGATGCTTCTAGATGGCCATACTACCAGCCTGGGTCAGAATGAGGAACAAGCCATCTATTTAATTATACATTCTGTATGTTAAACACTTTTAAGATATGAGATTTGCAGATTTTTTCCCCCATTCTGTGGGTTGTCTGTTAACTCTTCATAGTTTTTGATGCGCAAAAGTTTTTAATTTTAATGGGTCTATTTTTATGTTGTTATTGTTGCTTATGTTTTTGGTGTCAGATTTAAGAAACCATTGCCAAATCCGAGGTCATACAGGTTTGCCCCTTTGTTTTCTACTAAGAGTTTTATAGTTATAGCTTTTAAATGTAGGTCCTTAATCCATTTTGAGTTAGTTTTTGTATATGGTGTGAGGATCCAACTTTATTCCTTTGCATGTACATATCCAGTTTTCTCACCACAATTGGCTGAAGAGATTGTTCTTTCCCCCATTGTATGGTCCTGTCATTTGTATTTTATTAGAATTGTTCTCAAAGATAAAAGAGCAATGTCAGGTGAGAATACTTACATGAGTGATATAGTAATTTTTTTTGATAGCCTTTTAAAATAATTTACTGGGACTTGCTTCATTATTCAAGGAACATGCAGGAGATGTCGGCTTTTTATTTTTTTTTTTTGTTTTTTTTTTGCAGTTAAAATTATACAATTTTTCTTATTTTCTGTGGTTGAATTCAACAGAACTTAAAAACAGTGCTCTGGAGAATTGCCGCAATTCATGACTCCTGACACTTGTCACCATGACACCATGCCAGATTCCAGGGGGTAGGGTGGGGAGCTGGGTGGTGAGTGAGTAGTGGGTGTGGTAGGGGATTTCTGGTGCTCTGTTAGGATACATTTCGGGTCCTCTGTTAGACCACAGGCCTGAGTGTCCACATGTGGTTCTTGGCACAATTTTTGCCCTTTAGTTTCTGTGGTCTCTCTGTGCAGGAGCTGGTTGCTGAAAGCATGGGCGAGGAGCAGAGAGGTATTCCAGGGTCTGCCTTCAAGAGGACCAGCCCATTCCTCACAAATCAAGTGTTCAACAGGTTTGTGTAGCTAGTGTGACTTCTGCATTGTGTGTCGTGGCTTGGGAGCACAGTAGAGAGTGGCTTCTGACTCTGACTGTATTATGGCTGGGTAATGGTGGCTCACTAATAAATCATCTCTGTAAGGATCATATTCCTGAAAGTGCATGTTATTTCCTGGTGGCCCTACATCCTTGGCACTGTAAGCCCTAATTCTACTCATTGGGAAGAGGGAGGTTTGGATGCATAGTTGCTAGGCTGAAGAGCATACCCAGGAAGTCAGCATCCTCTTCTTCCCAATCTTCCTCTTATGCCCACAGGCAGCTTCTTGTCTTTGGGCATCATCTGAGGTTTGTGGGGTTCTGTGCCTTTTCTCTGATGCTTTCTTGGCTTGTCCATGACCCAATTTGATCTCTACACTGAAGGGAGATCTCAGTGTGTCTTATCTTTCAGGAGGACGTGTATGAATTCTTATCTATCTAATTATATTGGCCCAAATCATGTGTTCTATCTTCACAGCTATCACTCAGAAACAAATATTGTTCGATATATGAAGAAATTGGAAAACAAAGACATTTCCCTTGTTCACAGCATGATTCCACTGGTAATTATTGCTTTTATTCCCACTTCCAACCCCACCCTAATCCCACGTCTTTGGGTCACATCTAATATGCTGCAGGAAGGATGAAAGGGTGCCCAAAAAACCATGCGGGGGCATCAGTGGGCTGATCAGATGGACCATAGAAAATCACTAATGTGATACATTTTGGCTGTATCTTCTTCAAGGGGTCCTGCACCATGAAGCTCAACAGTTCCTCTGAACTCACAGTAAGTAGGTCACTTCTATTAAGGGGGAACTTGTTCTGGCTTGTACATAAGCAGATCACTAGAGAAAGCTGCTGCTGGGACTGTGATTTAATAACTACTTTCATAATCAGCAATCTTGGCAGAAACCTTAATTTTACTACAACTTGATCATTTAAATTTATGAGTAAAATTATTTTCAAATATTAAAGTAATTAAACATATATTATTTATACCCTTCTATCCTCCCATTTCCCAATCCTTTTTTAAAATCTGCCATGTTAAAAGCTTTTATTTTTATCAATTTGTAGTTGTTAAGCTTAGGTAGAATTAAGAACCTTAAGCCTTCTTTCTAGAGATCCATTCACAGTGACAGAAGGGTAGAAATTTGAGGTTTTAATTTATTTCTTGTGTCAACAGATTTGTTACCTGCTGTTGTGTTGGTAAGTATCTCTACTAGGCTAAGATCAATTTTAGCAAAGCTGTCTTGTTCCTTCTGTCTCATAGGATTGTTCTGATGTGACAAATCACACCAGGCAAAGGAAAGCATTTGATATATTGATAGGAAGATTTCCCCCATTTGCTTTTCCTGTGTTTTGTTCAGCTTAATGAAGAGAATAATATATGTGCTATATAAGACTATGAATAAACTATGCTTGAAACAGTTCATTGGGTTTCATGGATATAAATTTATTTTGAGGCCTTTTTGTTTCTAAAAAGATAGAAAAAGATTATATTTTTGTATAAGTTCTCTTTCTGGGACTCTGCGACCTGCTTGTTAAATAAAGACAGTAATAGTACTTACCTCGTAAGATTGTGGTGACTTAATATTCTTAAAGTGCTGAGAACAGTTTCTGGTGCATAGTACACATTCTTTGCGTTATCTGTTGCTATCATCATCATCATCATTAAAGTTAGTATTGTTACTGCTATTTCAATATGTACATATACATATGTTTTTCTCTTCTTGCTCCAGCCAATCACATGGAGTGAATTTGCAAATATCCACCCCTTTGTGCCACTGGAGCAAGCTCAAGGGTACCAGCAGCTTTTCCAAGAGCTGGAGAAGGATTTGTGTGAGCTCACGGGCTATGACAAAATCTGTTTACAGCCTAACAGGTAAGGGGGTGTCCTCTCCTGCTGTGTTTATCTCTTGAGGTATAATACTCACTCCAAAACTTAGGAGTGTGAAACAATAATTGTTTTGTATTATTCTGAGAGTTGAGTGGACAGTTACACTCCACAGGGGTGGAGTACTAGAAGGTCCAAAGTGGCTTCATTCATGAAGCTGGGAAGTTAGTGATGGGCTGTTGGTTGTGGCCTCAGTTGAGAATGTTGACCTGGGCCTTGGTTCATCTCCACGTGGACTTTTCCACATGGCTGCTTGAACTTCCTAATGGAATGATGTCTGGTCCAAAGTAGAATTTTCCAAGATGAAAAGATGTGGAAGCTGCAAAACTCTTAAGGCCCAGCCTCTGAAGTTACACAGCCTCACTTCCAGAGCATTCAGTCTGTTAAAGCAAGTTACAGGGCCAGCCCAGGCTGAATATGGGAGGGGGCAACACACAGATGTGAATATTGAGTTTTATTGTGGGCCATCTTTGGAAACTAGTTACTAGACTCATCAAAGACACAGCATAAGAATTAAAACCAAGCACACATGTTAACTCCTAACAAGTAGCAATGAACCTGGATCCTGGTTTGTTCTGTCACTGACTTCGAAAGTTCCCTTTCTGTCTTCTGGCCTTGGTCTCTTTGTAAAGTAAAAACTTTGAAGGACAACAGATTTCAAAAGCTCAGTGCTTTGGCACATCTTCTGGATGCTTGCTAAAAATACAAATTCTTGAGCTCCACTCCAGACCTACTGAATCTTTAGGGGTTGAGAGTAAGAATATTTTTCAGAAGCAGCCAAGTGACTCTGATATACAGCCAATTTGGAATCCATTGGGTTGTGATCTTTCTGTCTTCATGGAAATAGGTAGACAGACAGACAGACATGTTATCAGTGTGTGAGTTAACACTTTAGGCCAGCGGTCCCCAACTATTTTGGCACCAGGGACCGGTGCTTCTATGAGATTCTAATGCCTGATGATCTGAGGTAGAGCTGAGGTGGTGATGATAGCGCTGGGGAGCAGCTGTAAATACAGATGAAGCTTCACTCACAGGCCTGCTGCTCACCTCCTGCTGTGTGGCTGGGTTCTTAACAAGCCAAGGACCCTACCGATCGGCAGCCCGGGGGGTTGGGGCCTCCTGCATTAGGATATCTTCAGAAGAGGAGTTGGTATTGGCCCCTAGGTTCTCTGCCTTGCACTACTCAAAAGTGTAATTCTCCTCTGGCAGCCTCAGCATCGGCATCACCTAGGAGCTTATTAGAAATGCATAATTTTGATTTCAAGATGCAAAAATCAAATGATTTTTAAACTGAGACTTTATTTTCACTTTCTGAAACAGAAAGTAATCAGATCTTAATCAGATATAATTGAGCCCTACCTCATATTTGGTAACATAGGCTACACAGCAAAGCCATGCATTTTGTAAAAACAATATAGTATAAAACACCCTTTAAGAAGAAGGTATATGGCAAATGAAAGAATATAGAGCTCTTTTAATAATAACCCTGAAACTCTCATTTCATAAATAAGGAGGAACTGACATCCACAAAAGTTAGGCTTTAGTATACTTTTATTAAAATGTAATCATTCAACTTTTTTTTAAGTATGGAAGGAACCTGATTGAATTAACCTGAGGCAAAAATACTTTATTAAATGTTGAAAATAAGGAAACTTCGCCCTCTAGTGATGGAATATGACCACATCTTCAGTGTCATATGGGAGAGCAATTTTTCATGACTAAGTCATTAGCTCTTGCAGTAAATTGAGCTCCCAGCCAGAGTCCCCAGAAGGATGACCTAAGGATGAAGAAACTTGCCTTCCCTTATAGCAGCAATTCCCAACCCTGGCTGTAAATTAGACTCATGGTGAATTTATAAAAATTCTGGTGTCCAGATCGCTATCCAGATTAAATCATAATCTCAATGGGGAAAGACAGAAGTGAGGGAAGGGAATCAGGTATGAGTATTTCTTTAAAGCTCCCCACCTGATTCCAACCTGCAAATGAGGCTAAGAACCACTATCTCAGAAGTTTCTCTGTTGTTTTCTGTAGTATACCTGATGTTCTTTCTTTGTTCTACTCTCCACATTCGTATGATTGACAGAGAGATTCAGTACCCCATCTTAGACTTGCAGGAAGGAAAGAGATCTCTATCAGGTTGTAGTTCCTGAAAGTGATGGCTTCTTCAGCTCCAGAGATTCCCAGATAGAACACCCACTTCCAAGAGCCGATTTGAGAATGACAGGCTATGCATAAAATTGAGGCTTAGATGAGTGATATTTCTGGTCCTGAGCAGAGGCTGCTGTGACAGATGGGGAAATGCCCTCTTCTTTGGGGGAGATACAGGGGCATTCTTCCAGCAAGTAGAGTGATTTGATGTCATGCTTTGGAGAAAAGAGGAAGGAATGGGCCACATATTCTGTATGTGAGTGGGATTTTATTTTTAGCTTGTTACAACTCTCTTGGCTTATTTTTGCTAATCTTCTCTCCACGAGTGGGTTAGAAATTCCAAGTCTTAGAATTATTCTATATTCCAAGTCTTATAATTTGTCTACCACAGGGCTACACAGTAGGAGGTGAGCTGTGTGCGAGTGAGCAAAGCTTCATCTGTGTTTGCAGCCACTCCCCAGCACTAGCATCACCGCCTCAGCTCCACCTCAGATCATCAGGCATTAGATTCTCATAAGAGCACTGGTCCCTGCTGCCAACAAAGTTGGGGACCACTGTGCTATGTTATTGATTTGATTGAGATTTAATTGAAGAATGGCCGATAAATGTGGATGATAACCACAAATTGTGTCATGAAAACGTCAGTTAATGTAGCCAAGACTTAACTTGGTCTTTCTATTTTCTGGGATAGTTAGATCCCAAAAATTTTTAAAGGACTTGCAACAAAAGGGTCAAAAAGCTTGTCCCTATTTTTCTTTCCTATTTATTTGCTCAATACACAAACCCGGAGAGCATTTCCAGCTCTGTGGAGAACATAGTTAAACAATATTTAATTACCTTTCCATTTCCTGCTGTGCCCAGCTTGTTCCCACAACACTTGACACGCTTGAATTCATTCCGCAGCTCACGCGCTCTAGGAATCGCTTGATTAGACTTACATATAATGTAATGTTTAGGGCGACAGAAATGGTACTTAACACTTTCCAAGGATATCTAAAATGAAAGACAAACTGAAATTAGTATTAGCTCACTTGGCTTATAAGAATGAGGAAGTTGTTTTTATCTTTCAAAAACAACTGTAATCTTGAATGTTGATGGACCTGGCAGTTGCTTTTCCACCATCTTCTCCCAGGAAGATTTTTAAAGGAAGGTATGAACAGAGCATAATCAATGGCCCTCAAATTTTATTGTGTCTGAGAATCATCCGGGGGGCTTGTTATGTAACTTAAACCCCTCCACCAGTTTCTGATTCAGTAGCCTGGGTTAGGGCCTGATAATTTACATTTCTTACAAATTTCCTGGTGAGGCTGATGTGCCGGTTTGGTTATCACACTGTGAGAACCACTGGGGCTGCAGGGGTTCTCAGTTGAGGTTGTGTATTAGAATTACGTGGGGAGCCTTGAAAAATATGGATGCCCTTCCCACCCCACAAACTAGTTACATCAGAATCTCCTTGGGGCTGGAGCCCAGGTAACACAGCTTCCCAGGTGTTTCTCATGTGCATCATTGGGTTGGAGAGCGTATTGACCTGGAGGAATACCAAAGAGGGAGGTTTAGTTAGATGACTAATGTCTAACAGCAGAATGAACCTTGAAACTAGTTTTTGAAGCCACCACCATTCCTATGCATAGTTTACAGCAGAGAGTCAAAACAAACAAACAAACAAACAAACAAACAAACAAAAAACCTGTTAACTGCCATCTCTGTCTCCTCCTTCTCCTGAGCTCATGATTGATGTTATTGATCACTTCTGATACACTTGCCAAGTGCAGCTTCAGAATCCTCCCCTCCAGTGAGCTCTAGGAGGCCAGATATCAGGGACCTCTGATCAGGGACTGATTTCCCAAAGGAACACCCAGAATGCCAAGAAGAGAGAGAAAGATGAAGGATGAAGAGTCCTTCTGGGGTAAATATAAGGCAATGGACAGAAGAGCTTTTCCTCCCCCATTTCCTTAACTCTCAAAGTATAATTTTATGTTTACCGTGTGTAGGGCTCTAGAGCTGCGGTTCTCACACTTGGCTGCATCCCCCAGAGTTTCTGATTCAGCCTGACTAAGGTGGGAGCCAAGAATTTGCATTTCTAACAAGTTCCCAGTGGTGCTGATGCTATTGTTTGGGGATCTCCAGTTTGAGAACTATCTCTTTGAAAGATAATCTTCCGGCACCAGAAAGGTTAGAGCAGCTATCAAGATGTTTCTTGACCAGAATTCAAAGATTATAAGTATAGAATTTAGCTCATGTCAGATTAGATACAGATTGATAAAAACATTTCAGGATGGCATATTGAGGGGATTTTATTTTAAGCTCATAGAAGTAGAGACCCAGGTAAGGTTTAGTGTACTTAAGGTAGGCAATGGTTTGATTAAAATCCTTTGCTTTCAGGGTTTGTGTACTGGAAAATCATCAGTCACTGTTTATCTGGCCTGTAAGATACCAGTCGGGCACCAGTCTTTACCTTATTTTCTTGGGAGTGGTCTTATAAAGTTGTCATGAACTGAAGCGGGTCATTTCAACACAGTGGCTGTTTGGGTCATTTTATTTCTATCAGTTTTACTATAGTGTCAGTTTTTTAGTTCTTTCACAAAGATCAGTTTTGTTCCTGACCACTTGATGGTGGTATTTTTAAAGTAAAAACAGCTTGGATGAGAGGATTGAGAATGGGAAGAATGGGAGGGGTCGCTCTTTTTTTTGCCTTAAGCTTCGTACTCTTCTGCACTGATACAAATTTTTAAATTACATGTATTACTTTCATAATAAAATATTTAAATTCACTTGTGAAGTAGGTGGCATATTCCCATGTGATAGATGAGGCAACTGAGATCCAGAGGAGTGATTTGCTTAGGGCCAAACTGCTTGAAAAGGGACGGTAAATCAAGGAAGGCTTTGGTATTAGAGCAGGAGAAACTCCAGATGGCCACAGTACCATCTCTTTGTTAGACCTGGAATGAGTGACTTTAAGATGCTGTGTTGTAGGAGAGATCTTATAATACCTCCACATAAGGGTTTCTGGTTACAAACAACAGAAAATGGCTAGGGCTAACTTAAGCAGAAAGGCAGTTTATAGGGAAGATATTGGGTGCTTCACAGAACTGATGGAAAAGCGGGGTATTGGGGCTTCACAAACGAGCAAGACTCAAGGGAGGCTGGCAGCAGAAAACAAATCAGGGTCACTGTAGGGGAAGAGCCCCCACCACCACTGTGGAAAACCTGCGACTGTCCATTCCTTGGTTGACTGCCTCTAAATTAATGAGGTCGCAGGCTGGTGTATCCTATAAGCTGCGACTAGGTTGCATGTCCAGCACCTTGTTAACGGGTAGTGATTGGGAGTATTTGGTCCCTTTCCACTTCCACAGGGGGATTTAGGACCCAGCCTTTACCCCAGGCTCACCAAAAAGGGGAAATTTCCCCAAATAATAAGAGAATGAAAGGCTATGCATTCCCACATGCACACCCATAAAAGCAGCAACAGTGAAAACCCAGCAAATTTCCAACAACCTAATGTAATCTTGCCTTTATATTTCTAAGCATATTCACATTTGGTGGTCCCAGCACCATTTTCTAATTGCGTTGTCTTTGTTCTTTACTGTTTGTTGGATATATAGTTCATAGATATTTTCTTCCAGTCTGTAGCTTGCCTTTTCGTCCTTTTAACAAGGTTTTTTTGCAGAGCAGAAGTTTTTAATTTTGATGAAGTGCTATTGATCAGTTTTTCCTTTTATGAATTGTGCTTTTGATTTCAAGTGTAAGGACTCTTTGCCTAGCCCTAGATTCCAAAGATGGTCTTCTGTTTATTCTTAAGAGTTTTATACATTATATTTAAATCTATGATCTATTTTGAGATAATTTTTGTATGAGGTGTAAGACTTAGGTTGACACAGATGTCTAATTTCTCTAGCACTGTTTGTTGAAAAGCCATGTCTTTTTAAATGTAGTTAAAATTTTTGAAAAGCATACTATAAAAATCTTCTCAGGAAGTTCAAATATTATTAGAAATAAATAGACCCATTAACTTGTAAACAGCTTAAAACTTCTGAAATCACACATTAAATGTGACCGTCAGTGTGTATACCATAATGATGTGTTAAAAACTATGAAATCATTTTTAGAAGATTAGAGAAAATTGAAACAAGAATAGATCTGTTAAGCTTGAATAGTTAATAATTTTTAAAAATGTATAAATCTTAAACTACTACACCAAAATTTTAAAATGTTACGATCAGTAACATGATCATTTTCTCTGGGGAAAAATTTTAACACCTTTTGACTTGTATTAATACAACATTGTACTTGAGAACACAAATACTCTTTCTTCGGTACAATTAAAATAAAATCCAGCAGTAGTTTCGATGACAGCTGGGATTCACCTTAAATCATGAATAGTAGTATATTCTGCAATCTGGCAAAATAGGTTCTGATACTTTTTCATAACTATAAAAAACACACAGAAATCTTTCTTTTTAAAAACAGCAATTATAATAATCTATATCCAACTATTCTAATGCAGCCAACTTCTGAGAAAATTTTATGGTGTCTATAAAGTCAGCCACCATATTCTTTAGGCAGAATAAGGAGATTGTTTCATGATTGGTCAGGATGACTTCTGCAGTGCGTACATCAGTGACAAACGTACACAGTAATTGACCAAAATGCCTTTACAGGATACAATTCATTTATAATCTTAATCCATCTGAAGTTTTATGCTTAAGAAGCACTGTACTTTCTGCCTATGACTGCCGGCCATACATATTCTGCAAAATCATCTATAAGAGCAGGCCACTTTCTTTCTTTATTATAGATAGACATATCACCTATGTCTAAAATCATAGTTCTAAAATCTAGCAGAAGGTTCCCGTGTCCCTTGGGATTGATCTCATGTGATGGCCTAATAAAAATTTGTTCCAAAGATCTAAAAATTTAACCCTTTCAGATAGAATAAATAGATGTCAGAAATTCACTATTCTAACCGCCCTTCCACATGGAGTGGTAATCTGGGTTATGCAGAGCAACACTTGTTTTTCATAATACTTTTCCACCAACAGGTGGCACTAATATTTCCCCTTAATTTAATAGTTCTCTGGTAGTAAACGGTGTGTGACATTTAGAACTTATCTTTTGCACTTTTTGAGTTGAAAAGTAGCTGATTTTAAGAGTGTCTCAGGCAAAAAACAAAAAAACAAAAAACAAAAAAGCATGCAGCATTTCTGATCAAGTCTTTAGCTTATTTTCTTTCTCTTAGATTACTGGCTCATAGGTCTAGTCTCTTTTATTCCTAGTCTAAACACCTTGATTGGTCTTCCAACAAAACAAGATGACTAGAAGTCATGAAAATACAAAATCCATTTGTTGAGGCTCCTTTCCATGTGGGGGAAGGACAACACTAATTGTCGACTTCCTGGGCTGGAGAAGGGAACTCAATTTTGAACAAATTTACTAAATATTTATTGCAGAGCTACTCCATGCAGGGTACTGTTCTGTATATTCTCTGTGAGGCAATATATAGAACTCTAAGACCTAGATCCTCCTCTCAGAGCTTATACTCTAATTGAGATAAAACAAGCACACAAAGTAAATGTGAGACCTATAATAATTTCCAATGTACAGTACATGTATAGGATGATATTATCAGAAGAACGAGTAAAATGCTATGAAAGTTTAGAGGAGGTAAAGAATCATTCATTCATTCATTCAATATTTATAAATATTTATAAATATTTATTGAACATCCTGTATGTCAATGTTCTTGGCATAGAGAATACAGTGTTGGTCAAGACACATAAGATTTCTGCCTTTAGGGACGGCCTCTCTGAGGAGGTGCCATTTGAGCTGAGGCCTAAATATAGAATAAGAAGCCAGAGTAGTTTTGCATGCAGAAGGTGCAAAAGCTCCAAGATAGAAACTGGTTGAAAGTTTCAGAGAAAGGAGAAGGCCTGGGTGGCTGGAGGGTAGCGGCAAGGAGAGGAAGGCAGAAGATGTGTGTAGAGGTGGGTAGAAGACACGGATCATATGGAGATTTGTAGACCTCCATGAGGAGCTGGATTTGTGACTTTCGGGAAGGCTTAATGGAAGAAATGGAACCTGAGTTGGGACTAGTTGAAGAAAGGGTAGAATTCGGCTGGCGGGAGGGGAAAGAGGGCGAACCAGGTTGAGGGTTTTGGAAGTGCTCATTCAAATGCTTCCATGACCCATCCACAGTGCCTGAGTTGCAGAGCAGTCAGGGTTGCTGCATCACTGAGGATGATGATGACGATGATGATGATGACAATGACAGTGATAATAGTGAGGAGAGTGCCAGTACTTAATAAGTGTTTACCTTGTGCCAGGCACTGTGATAAGCGCCTTACCGTGGATCATCTCATCACTCATCACATCTGCCATTTGAGACTGGTGCAGTTATTACCTCCATTTCAGAGACGAGAACAGAGAGGCACAGAGAGCCTAAGTAACTAGTGGTGTGAGTGGTTTGCTGAAGTGCGACATATCATTTTTCTGTTCTCAAAATAAGAAACAGCAAATGAGCTAGAACTTGTTTGTCAGAAGCCAGAACACCAGTGTTTGCCTCTCTCCCTGGAAGACAGCAGAGAGAGGCAAAGCTTACCAAACGAGTGACAAGGAACTGCATGCCCCAGGCCTTATGGGGTCAGGCCTTTTTTAATGTGTTGCTAAACCTCCTAGTTCCATCAGTCAAACAAGGGTTCTGTGAAGGGAAACCCAGGTTTGTTCCCACAACTCTCTTTGAGAAGGATAGCATGCTCAGAGGAGCTGCACGGCTCACAAGAGAAGCACGAGGCTCCTTGAGACAAACCAACTTCCACTGAAGTCGTTGTCTGTCACTGTTGGTTGGTCATGCATATGACATTCTGATTTCAGTTTCTTCATGTGCAAAATATGGGTGATGGTACCTACCTTATGGGGATGTTGGGAGGATTCAATGGGATGGTGCAAAATGCTTGGTGGCAACAACAGTAGCCACCATTTACCTGTGCTTACTCCTTGCAGAGTGCCTGGTAAAAAGGAAGTGCTTAAGTAATAGAGCAATTTGTATTTACTGTTATTAATATTATTATTTCTTAGCTCATCTAGCCTCTTCTATTGCTCTGTGGTATGCCCATGCTGTGGAAATCATCACTTTTTTTTTCTTTTCTCCAGCCAGTCTCAAAGCCCTTCACCTCCAAATGTTTCCCTGTTCTCCATCCTCTCTTCATGCTGAGCCCTAAATCATCAATTCTGCCATCTCCTGACACCAAACCATCAATGCCCCTACACTAATTTGCAAACATTTAAAATCCATCTGGTTCCATGCCAGTGTACTCTCGAAAAAAAAAAAAAAAAATTCCAATGCTCAAAATTTTAGCTTTTAGTTAAGAAATAAAAGAAAGTTTATCTAATTTATTTTTAAGCCTTAATTTAGAGTATGATCTCAATATTACCGGGCGATCAGAAGGGATGAATGCCAAAACCACTGGGTCTTCCACAGAGTCAAAAGATGGTGTAATTTTGTAAAATGGAGGAAATATGTATTTTGAATGGGATTAAAAAACCTCTTACTCACTTCCCTTTCCTTCCTGAAGAGAGTACTGAGATCATTAAGCGACAGTTTATGATTGACTCAGCATTGCTCACTGGAATGTTAATCATTAAGCGAGCTCTAAAAGTGGTGCCTTAAGGACTGTTTTGGTGGCTATGGCCAGGCACTAGCAGCCATGTGCATGTGGAGCCTGGGAAAGCAGACCCTGAGACTGACGAGAATGGTGCCGTATTCATAGTACATAGTTCCTTTGGGGCTGTCTGATCATTGACTAAATATTCGATGATATTAAGAAATCATTGTTCATGATTTTAGATGTAGTAATTGTAGTTGCATTTTAAAAAATAATTCTTTGAAAGATACATATCGGAGTTTGAATTGGAGAAATGATATGAGTGGTAGGTACGTGGCGGTTCCTTATATTCTTCTCTCTATTTTTGTATGATTTTGAAATTTTTCATCATAAAAAAGATCTTTTAGGTTCATGTTCCTCAGCAAGGGTTGAGCAGCCAGTCTCCGAGCAGGAGTGGGTGAGCTTTAGTGCACAGACCAGGTGCTGTTCAGGTCAGTTAGGCTCATGCAAAGATCCCAGGTGAGCTTTCCATGGTGTCCCAGGAGTGCCTTTGTGTCACAGATTGGTGAACACGTGGCCCATGTCTGATGAATATAGAATGAGTAAACAAAAGCGAAAAGGCCCCAAATGCTGATCCTTCTCTTTTTGTCTTTTCAGTGGAGCCCAGGGGGAATATGCAGGGCTGGCCACTATCCGAGCTTACTTAGAAGGGAGAGGAGAGGGACACAGAACGGTGAGTATGGACAGGTGGTGCTTGCTCAGCATTGTGTGGCAGCTGGTCTAGCTCCCAGTGTCCCTTTCATTTTGTGGGACGCTTTCTCCAACCCTTTTTGAAAGCAGCTGCCAGAACATATGATCAAGAAACAAATTTCTGTGAACTGGCCATTATGATCCTTGCCTCTAAGATACTTCACTGGGAAAACATTTGGAGATAAAAGCCTTTTGCTCTAACCCTGTCTGTAAAATTCAACCAGTTGGCTGTGGAGCTGCTTTCCCAGGGGACAAGAGGTGGGAAGGGGGGCAGGAATGTTGCCGTTCCAAGCCTCCTTTCCTTGGCTCAGCCCTGGCCCTAGGCCTGGGCAAAGGGCAGAGACCGAACTTCGATTCTTCTGTAACTCCTACTGTGCCTAAGCACAGTTCTTGTCATATGTTTGCTCAAAAAATATTTATTGAGTCAATAAATGCCCTGTTAAATGTCTGTCAGCTCTAAGCAACAAAAGAAGATGTGGAGTTGAGTTCATGGTTCTGCTTCATTGTTTGCTTTGCGTATGAGAATCTTAGTCTCTGGGGTCCAAACTGCTCTTGGGGGCCATTGTAGGGACCAACAGGTGCTAATGGGTTTGACAGGACCCCACAGATCCCCAGAGACAGTGCCCTTAGCATTTGAGCTGACATAGACCTCAAATTGTGGCTGAAGGTATCTGTGTTCCTGGGGCCTTCATTTTGGTGATGACCAGCACTAAGCTAGAACTTCCCTGAGCTTGGAGGTGGGGTTCTTAGAGGGAGCAGTTGGTGGGAGTCAGGAGCAGGACAACAGTGTCTGCCCACCCAGGGGGAGTTAGAGAAGAGGATGCTGGGTGGTTCTGGCTGCCCGAGTGAGTGGGGTGCAGTGGCCCAATCTCAGTCCATTCTTGTTTTTATCAAAACTGGGATTGTTTATGGCTAGTCGCCTAGATTTTGCAATGAGAGAATCTAAAAACTGTTTCACTTACCTTTCAAAAAAAAGAGGTGGGGGAGAGCATTTTCTCTTTCATTCCCTTGTTTACTCATGTGTTTTCCCAGGCCTTTGTCATGGTTGGGGAAAACAATTGATTTTCAAAGACCTTTGAAAAACAGGACATTCACTAATTTAAGAAACTACTGAATACTGGCC
Source organism: Pteropus vampyrus (assembly GCF_000151845.1). Classification (NCBI taxonomy): domain Eukaryota; kingdom Metazoa; phylum Chordata; class Mammalia; order Chiroptera; family Pteropodidae; genus Pteropus; species Pteropus vampyrus. The sequence continues at coordinate 4,238,902 of NW_011888917.1, forward strand.
ACATACAAGGCACCATCTATGCCAGTCCAGAGGCAGTCCCTGACATTCCAACTTGGTTACTTTTCACTTCGGTTTTCTAAGGGAGGGTTAGTTTAGAACTATATAATTGATTTTTGGAGTACAGAGTCTCAGCACTGTCAGAGATGCATATGGAAAATGTCGAAGCTCCAGTGAAAGAATAGCAGATGACTGACATTAAAAGTTCCTTCTTCTGTTTCCCTCCTTGGCCTCCATGTACTGAGGTAGCCTTTGGAGCTCCTCGTCATCACACTCTTTAACCACTAGCTGTCTGGGGATCCTGGGAAGGCATCCTTCCATCCTGTGTGGCCAGCTCCATGTGCCACCTTCCCTCCCCCTTATGGAGAGGCCTCTAAGATCCACATTGTAGTGCTCATGGTAGACTAGCAAAGAGCTAATAACAAAGGGCCAGCTAACCTAGGTTCCATCCACTCTGTGGTGCTTCCCACCCCTCATTGTTTCCCAGTTCTCCAGTCTGACACCCAGAAGCATCCATGAATGTTAAGGAGTTGGGGACCAAACCAGAAAGGTCAAGGAGAAGGGATGAGAGACCTTTTGATTGGGCCTGTGACTCTGAGATTCTTTCTGGCTCCTTTTCCCTCTAGGTTTTTTAGTCCTGGCATCTCTCCCCATCCCCTTGTGTGTGACGTTTCTTCTGGCACCATTGTCCACACTACTATCACTGAAGTGTTGTGAGACGCTATTTCATTCTCAAGGATACAGGGGAGCTGGACACTGCATTTTAGGGAGAGGAGATGGAGGGAAGGCAGGGAAGGCCACCCAGTCCCTGAGCTGGTAGAAATACGCAAATCTTAAGTTTGGAAACGTTGGCATTCTTTCTAGATTAAAGATTTTTAATTAAAGCCAACTTTTTTAGTTAGAGAAGAAGAAAATGACATATTATTCAAATAATCAGGGAGGATTTTTCCACGTCAGAGAAGTCTGAGACAGCTGCTTCTGCACAATAGACTCTAATAGAATCCAGTAAAATATACGCTTTTTTGAAAAGAAGTGTGAGGACATCGTGTGCTACAGAGCCACCCGGGTTCCTGATGGTTCTGTTGTTTCCAGCTGTTTTTGGAAGTTATTTTCACTTTGCCTTTAGGTTAAATTTCAGAGGTTCCTAAAATGCAACTGCCAAGTTCTTGATTTACCAGTTTAATTTGAGAGGATACATTCTTACGTAGCAGTTACCATGGGTCAGGCACTGTCTTACACACTTTATAGTAACTCAGTTTGCTAGTCAAAAATGAACTCAGGTTTGCTGATCGAAGACTGAGTTTCCTATGTAAAGGGAAAGCACTGACCAAAAATCCTTCAAAAAACAACCCCCCAAAACCTGTATGTATTTTTCCTTCCCAAATGCCCAAGTCAAAGTAATGGCCTTTGGCTGTTCGTTTTTTACCAGCAGTAAGAAATGGATTTCTCTTACAAAGGAACATTCTTCCTGAATCCTTCGAGGATGAGCTGTGTTGGGTCTATGCCAGGCACACTGGGGAGCTAGAAAATCACGGCATCCCTAAATGAGCATAAATGCACCAAAATAGATTAGTTTTAGATAAAGTATCAAATCTGGGTGCTGGTTTTTCCATGTCCCTTATAACACCACAACTCTAAAGTATAGAAAAAGTAACATTAAAAAAAATAACTAACGTTTCCTAAATCTATATAGAAAGCCAGAAATGTCTGACAGTAACATATAAATGAATCATTGACAGAACCACTGAAACTGTTTTTTCTTTCCTCTACTACTTTTTATATAGGAATGTGTATTAGTTTCCAGTAGCTGCTATAACTAACACAAACTTAGTGGCTTAAAATAATGCAAATTTATTTTCTCACAGTTAATGGTGGGAGGCCAAAAGTCTAAGGTTGATTTCACTTGGCCAAAGTCAAGGTGTTGGCAGGGCTGGGTTTTTTTTTCTCAAGGATCCAGGAGCGAATCTCTTTCTTTGCCTTCTTTTCTACTTTCTGGAGGCCTCCTGCATTCCTTGGCTCATGGCCCCTGCCCGCCATCACTCCAAACTCTTGTTCAGTTCAGTCATCACATCTCCTACTTCCCTTAGTCAGATCTCCCTCTGCCTCCCTCTGATGAGAACACTTGTGAATACATTTAGGGTCTTATCTATAATCCAGATTTCAAGATCCCATCTCAAGATCCTTAATCCCTCATCTCAAAATCCTTAACTTAATCACACCAGCAAAGTCCCTTTTGCCACATAAGATAACAGATTCTAGGGATAAGGATGTGGACATCTTTGGGGGCGCATTATTCAGTATATCACGGGATGGTAGACATTTTTAGCTTGAATGTTTTTTGTTTCAGCAGAATTTCCCTGCTGTGAATTCTTAACTTAGGCCTTTAACAAGTACTTTGTATTCATTTCTAACATTCACCTTTCGCTTCTTTAATCATTTTGTCCAAAGGGATCCTTTTTTCCAAAGATCCTTTGATAGAGTAAAAATACCTAGTAAGAAAGGACAAGTGACCCTAGCTTTGGGCCTGAGAAATTAAAGAAAAAAAATTCTTTAATTTTTTTAATTAAAAAGTGGGAGGCAAAACAAGAAAAAGGATTTGAGGACAACACAGCATGACCAGCATGAGACCAGCAGCCATTCCAAAGAGGCACACACTTGCTGTCAGCAGAAGAATGACAAAGTAATTTCGTGCGTGCGTACGGTTTACAGTTCTCTTTTTGTACACATGTATTTTTACTAAGTAGATGACTTTGATGACTTTGCTGTTTTTGAGGAAATAGCTGTAAGCTAAGTTTTCCCTTTGTAAGCCCATTTTATAATGCTCATTCCTTTCTCTTCAAGGGGTTAGAGTATTGGTTCTGGGATAAAAAAAAAAAAGAAAGAAAGAAAGAAAGGATTATTTTCAGGGTGATCATTGCTTCTCATTGTTTTTTGTCAGGAAAACTCTGATGCACTTTCTTGTAGTGGGGCATTATTAGATCTACCAGAGCATCTGTGTTTGCCTGTGTTCATATGATTTGGAGGGAGGAAATGAAAATGATTTAAATCTGGGAATTCTAACATTGCACCCACTGTCCACCTTCCATAAAGAATTCAGTACATCTTTAAGCTCTAGTGTAAGCTCTAGCTCTTGAGATACTTTCTCTTGATCTCTTCAGCTTGCAGCAAAACCTTATTCTGAGTTCCTACAGCGCCTGTGGGCGCTAGACATTCATCTATACATATGCCAGAGTTGTCAATGAATGAGTTCTATGCGCACAGAGCAGAGATTGACCATTTTTGTGCTTAGTTTACGATTGTCGTGGGAACTAAGGATTCACTGCACAGAATAAACATCCAACAAATGGTGACATAATTGGTGTCCTGGCACTGGGAGGCCTCAGCATTATGTCTGCCATTATTGTCTCTTCTGGATCTCAGATCCAAGCAGAGTTCTGATGCCGTGATTTGAGCATTTGAGTTTTAAAGTTGAAACTTCAATCTCATGTTCTTATAAGATGCTTTCTGCTAATTATAACTGAGACGAGGTTAGAATAAGCCCAGGCTTATTTTTGATGTGCTGGGTTAGGCAAGGAGAGTACTCATGTTCTGAGTCTTTAGGGAACGATGTTTGGGGATTCAAACTTCTCTTTTGGACATTGTTTTGCAATATAGTAATAATGAAATTGTAGCAGATTTCAAGGCACTAGTGGTCAATTTTATTTTATTTATTTATTTTATTTTTTATTTATTTATTTTTTCCTCTTTTTAATTACTCCCACCCCCACTTCCACCCCGACCTATGGATGCTGCGGTCTCCCCTTAAGAACTGGATCTCTGAAGGCGGGGCTTCTCCCCCCACGTGCTCATGGTGCGCACCCAGTGGGCCTGGCACACCCTGGGTATGGTCCGTGGCTCCACCTGGGGCACAAAGCCAGAACCTTCTGCGTGTAAAGCAGACATGCTAACCACTACACTATGGAGCCACGCCCACTAGTGGTCAGTTTTAATAAAAGATGCGGAGCCTATTTAGTATTTGCTCGAAACATATTGTAGGTCTTTATTGTCATTATGAAGAGCCTGGTGATTATTTTCTTCTCCCTCCTTTCTTCCTTCCTTTCATTCCATTCCTAAGGTTTGCCTCATCCCAAAATCAGCTCATGGGACCAATCCCGCAAGTGCCCACATGGCAGGCATGAAGATTCAGCCCGTGGAGGTGGATAAATGCGGAAATATTGACATAGCTCACCTCAAGGCCATGGTACTTGTCTTATGCTTAACAGAAGAGAGACGTCTGGGTTGGGAAGAGGTGGTGGGGTCAGGGACTGGATGGTTTATATCAATGTTATATTCTTTTGCATTCTAATTAAAGGACTGCAATTCCTCCTCTGAATGGATCTGGGGCAAGTGGCGTAAAATCAGAAAACCTAACTATCCACATAAAAACAATAAAAAGCAACAGTCACATTTTTGGTCCAGAATAAAGCTGACCATAGTCTACTTTACCACTTCCTTCGCCAACAGGGCGAAGGTTCTTTAAATTGAAATCCCATTCTCTAATTCATGCATGTGTAAGAAAGTGAATGAATTATTCATGGTGGTAGTAAGGATATTTCTTGCAAGATCTGCCTATTCCTGCCCACCATCCCTTCTTCCCCCATTAATAATCAAACTGCGGTCACAGTTTTTCTCAATCTTTGTGTTGGAAACTAAAACATAAATGTAGATTTTGCAAATGTCTTGGCCACCCCAGCCATTACTTGCTGAATTTCAGGCAGCGTTCCACCTTCCTTCCTGAAACACCGACCCCCACTCCCAACCTCCCAACCTCCAGGAAGAGGTTGCCTAGCAACCATATCTGCTTTCCACTGGTGGACTGGAGGCTGCATCTTAAGAGGGAAGGAAATCAGTTGAATAGCAATGTGATTTTGTCAGGGTTATTAGGCATGGAGTCTGAGAACTTCAAGTAACTGCTTTCAAAGGAAGTGGAAAATACACAACTACTCATCACTCTCATCCATCCCGACTCTTCAATCCCCCCACAAAGTTTTTACCAACAAATATTCTGGGCCAGTAGTTGTAATTATTAAGTCTCTCCAATATAGGATATGACCTTAATTTTTTTTTACATTTCTTCACAAGCCTACTTGGACTTGCTGGTCAAAAAAACAGAAATGTGCCTTTTATATATGTTTGCCTTCTGTCAAAAGAAAAAACGAGGGAGATTTTAAAAAATCAGAACAGGAACACTCCTTATGGGAATTCCAATTTCAACAGAAAGAGGGAGAAAGGAAAGAAGGGTAGATATGGCAAAATGAGCAGAGAGAGATTAACTATGAGAATAGATACGTCTGGAACCAAAAAGATCCGAAATAATTGCTGAGATGACTTAAACCGAAGGAAAACAGCTTTAGAGAGAGCCCAAAATATCCAAAAATCTCTGAATAAGTCTTGTTGGTCTTGACAATGGAGACCTAGCCTGAAGGGATCTTATTACTGTTTTGGAATGACCGATGAAGGGAATAATGGCTGTGGATCTTTTATTGTTGTCATCATACTTTGAGACAATTTCAGACATGAAAAGACCAAGACTTCATCTCTCTTAATCCTTTAATATAAACAGCAAGGGTTTGACTAAGAAAGTAACGTTCTCCCTTTGTCTCCCTCTGCCCTTTTCTACACTACAGGTAGATAAACACAAGGAGAACCTGGCAGCAATCATGATTACGTACCCATCCACCAATGGATTGTTTGAAGAGAACATCAGCGACGTATGTGACCTGATCCACCAACATGGAGGCCAGGTCTACCTAGATGGGGCAAATATGAATGCTCAGGTGGGCAACATGAGAAGGGCTCCCTGAGAAAACCGTTAAGAGAAATTTTCTTCCTCTTACTTCTTGACAGTTGTCTTAAAGCATGACATCGAATTCAGAACAGAGGCTGACTTTCCTTATAGGCAATTTCAAACAAAGTACCCCAATTTCACTGAGATTACAGATCCTAGATGAAGTGATGGGAGATGCTGGGGAAGAAGCAAAAAGGTTGAAAGGAAGTAGAGAAGGAGCTGAATGTCTTTAGCTTGCCAGAGGGTATTGTCCCTCTGGCGGTACAACAGGCAAAAAGTCTACTTGACTCCATTCCTTAGGGAATTCAGACCCAAATTCTGGCCACTTGTGAATGTTGGTCTCCCATGGCCTCGGACAAGCCATTAACCTGGCTTCAGCTTCATCGGTGTGCAACAGCTGAATAGTTCTGTCTCTGAAGGGCTGATCCTGATTAATTGTTGGGGATGGGCTAGGGGTTCCTCAGCACCCCTGAGGAAGTGCTGTAGGGAGCCACTGGAGCAGAGGAGTATCATCATGTCTTTCAGGGTCTTCTTAACTTCTTGGTCATTGTTTGTTGTTTGTTTCACTATTTCAGACTCTTTCTGCTCTTTTTTGCTTTCTGTCTGATTCCCTTTGTAAGTGTGGTTTAGGGATTGCCTATTGCTTCAGTAGCATAAATGCTTTCTTTATCATTGGCCACATTCAAAATCAGCCCGAAAGTGGCAGGGATGCCTGTTGTGTTGCGGTTGGCATCAGCATGGTCTCAGGAAAACTGTCGGCCTCCCTTCCTCTCCCCGGGCTCAGCGTTCTCTTGGGCCACCCTCCAGCCAACTCTGTTGGGGTGCCCAGAGGGGCCCTTTGTTAAAGTGCATGATACCCAAAGCCAGCCATGCTGGGGGAAGCAGGACTGCTGGGGTGAAAGTTGCCTGTTTCAAAAGCAAGGAGTACATCCTTTTTTGTGCTAGGGGTGCTTCCTCTCCTCCCTCTTGGGGCGAATAATTAGAAGTGGACTATATATTTGAATCTGTATTTTAAAATTGAAGTTAAGCTATATGGTTGATTGCTGTTTCCACAGAAACCACAAGCCTTGCTGCCTATGGAATGCCAGGCTTTGCCTGCAGAACTCAACCAGTGTTGGGGACATGTCTGTGAACCATTCTGCCTGCCTTTCCTCTGAGGGGAAAGGCTGCAGCAAACAGCATGGCCGCCTCTCCAGAGCACCTTTTCAAGCTCTTGACTTTTGCGTTTTGCTCTTTCCCTCTGTGGTAGGTGGGAATTTGTCGTCCTGGAGATTTTGGGTCTGATGTCTCACACCTAAATCTTCACAAGACCTTCTGCATTCCCCATGGAGGAGGTGGCCCTGGCATGGGGCCCATCGGAGTGTGAGTTCTGCACCGCTGATTTCAGAATGGCTTTGGAGAATGAAACAATATCCCCAAACTTGTTATTCTTCCCATCGAGGTTTTCAGGTGTCAGGCATACTTCATATGCAGTATGTCTGTAGGAGCCGGGGGAGGAGCAGTGAAAGGGGTGCTTTTAGGGTATGTCCAAAGAGGAGCATAGTTAGTGTTTATTAACCACAGTTTTGATTGGCCACAGTAAGCTCCCATTCAGGCACAGACAGGGCAGGTTTATTAACAGAATAACGAAGAGAGGGGCGGCTTTCCTGGAATGTTATAAATCAGAACTGAAATATTAACACTTGGAAGCACCTTTCAGACTTTAACTTAGACTTCCAAGCAGGTTTTCTTTCTTTCTTTCTTTTTAAAACCGGCCGTTGGTTATATTGAAAGTGAATTATCTAACAACAACAACAACAAAAATAACTCACAGTAGAAGAGCAGCTGCCAGGACCTGTGGGGCAGGGGGCATAGGGAGAGGCTGGTAAAATAAACTTTCAGCTATAAGATGAATAATGTCTGAGGATCTAATGTATAGATAGTACGGTGACTATAGTTCATCACATTGTATATTGTAATTGAAATTTGCTAAGAGAGTAGAACACATTCTTACCCCACCCCACAAAAATGAATTGGATGTAAAGTGTTATTGCAGCCTGAATTCTTATTGCACCTGACTAAAGCAATACCTTGTAGTTGTCGATAACTTTTTATGTTGTGAAATTGAATCGTCTTATGAAAATGATGCTGAGCAGCCATTTCTTGAGCTTCCAAAAATGTGCCCAATGGGCCAGTCTTTGGGGTTGCTGGAATCCCTTTTGCTTTTTTCTACTTTTCTTTTTGATTATGACTATTTATTGTAAGTGGAGGAGCCCCAGTGCCTCAGCTGTGAAGGTGGGGTGGATGATGGTCACATACTGGCCTCAATGCGTAGCCCATAGACTTCTCAGTGGCACCCTTTTATACCCCTTAGATGCCTCAGGAAAGTGTGGGGCATGGAGCTGGGAGGGAGGGGACACAGGACTGGGATGCCCCCACATCCTAGTGAGCCCATGGCTCTGCATGCTAGTCCATGGCCGCCTGCCTCTGTCAAATCCTTCGCTACAGTTCTTGGGCGAGCCACTGGGATGCTGATGGCTAGTGAGCCATGCTTCCAGGGAAGGAGGAAGGAAGGAACACTTCCTGAACATCTGCCTCTTAGCAGGTGTCAGGTCCCTTCCACTGTCAGACTTCCTCTACTAAGAATAGAGCTTCCTGAGAGGGCCCAGGACTTGCCTGTTTGGTTGGAGTTGATCTTTTTACATCTTTCGAATTTGTACTTAAAAAAATACAGGAAGAAGCATCTTGCCCCTTTTCTGCCCAGTCATCCCATAATTTCAGTAAAGCCAGATGAGGATGCCTGGCCTGTGGGTACCGTCAGCGCGGCCCCGTGGGGCTCCAGTTCCATCTTGCCCATTTCATGGGCTTACATTAAGGTGAGGCCTGTGAATGTGTATTAGGCGGGTGGGGGATCGATGTGTGGGTGGGGGACTGCAGACTTCCTTCTTAACGTAAAGTTGAAAAAAATCCATGATCTGAGATGTGGTTAGTGAAGATCGCTGATGACTTGGGATCAAGAAACCTTCCTGCCGAGATCAGCTAAAAGTCATTTCATCTCATCTTCATTATGCTATTTCTTTTGGGTTCTCATAGTGCATTTAACATCAGAGAAATTAACACACTAGATATATTTTTTCAGACAGAGGTAAGTTCTATGAGTCATATGGATGTTCTGGCCACGTCATTTGGTTTCCTGTAGGATTTGTATGGTCCCTTGCAAGTGAAAAACAGTGTGTATACTAATTTTTACACTCCGTTGAGATCCTGGGATAAATTTTAGGAATACATCTCACTTCCCTTTATGTTTCTTGGGACTGGAGGAAAGGTAGCAGCAATTTGCTTATGTTGTGGGTTCCCAAAGTTCTTTGCGCTTTATGGCCTGTGGAACTGTACTGTCGCAGGTAATTAGACTTTGTCAGAGAGCAGGCTTCCTTCCTTTGTGTTTCTCCAAAAAAAACACCAGGCCAGAGTTTATACAGCTCTCATTCAGACTGGCCTGCCTGCCACTTGGGCTGATAGGACTGCGCATTGCACAGGAATACTTGCTCATCTGCTATTAGAGCAGCTTTCCCAACTGGCTCCCCTCCTTAAAGGAAGGGTATCTTTTGGTGAAATAAAACCTCAGAACTCAGCTATGCATGCCATGCCGGATGACTCACTAGGGCTGGCTGCTACTCTTGAATAGTGTGGCGTTTATGATTCTTAAGGAAAACTTTCTGGGTAGTCGAAATAACAATTCTCAGAGACTACTAAAACCTGTTTTTGAAAACGACACTCAAGTTGTTCTGCAAATAGTAACAACAAAAACAATAATAATAAAAGTCTACTTCTTTGCAAACAGAATCTAATTCCCAGCGTCCTTTTGGTCCCTTGGTCCTGTAAACCTCGGTTATTTGTTATGGACATATTTGCATTAAAGATGGTTTCCTACATATAAAAAATAAATGCCCCAAGGCTAGTTTGGCCATATGCCAGGAACACCAGACAGAGCCTCGATTTAAAAATAAAATAAAGTAGGGATTAGGCTACCCCTTTGGCTTTGGTCCCTCTCTTTATTTCAGGCCATTGTTAGTTATCACCTGGACTCTAGAACTACCTGTCCTCTCCCTGCCTCAGTCCACCTCGGACACTCTCTAAGGAATTGCTAGATTTTTCCCTAAGGTCCTCAAATTTTCCCCTTGCTTCCCTTTGCCATCACTGCTGGGTCTTACTAGCCTGCATAGAATTCTTAGGGAATTTTTCCAAAATGCACATGCCCAAGTCCCATCTCAGGAAGAATCAAATTTAGCATACGTGGGGTAGGGTTTGAGCCATCCAGCTGCTTCATAACTCTGAAGCACGAGTCAAGAGCCAGTGGCTGGCTGAACCGAGTCCAAGTTCCTAGCAAAGGTTTGAGGATTTCAAGAGGTAGTCACAATTCACCAGATGTGACAGTAACTCTCACACTGCAGCTATGTGCCTTCCCTTCCACAGCTTGGTTTTTGCCATCCTTCTCATCTGGAGTGCCTTCCCCTTTCTCTTTGTCTAAATTCTACCGATTTTTAAGTTTCCACTCAAGTTCTAACTCTTATTTTAGGAGCCCTTCTTTGACCAGCCTGGCCAAGTATGTCTTCTCCTTACTGTTGTTTTCTTTAATGCTGTCTAATGTGCTTTACATTAGTTATGTATTTAATGCATATCAAATCTCCAATGTACATGTTGTATTCTGGGAAGAAAATCGGCAATAAAAATTGGTGCAATCTTGACTTTAAGTTCTTTGCTGGTGATGATGTTCACACCAGATAATCACAGGGAATTAGGAATCACCAAGAAAGGAGAAGATTGAGTATGGCAGTTGTTAAACATAAATGACTTTGACTATGGACAGTTGGAAGACGAACCACACAGAACTGATTCGGGGGGGGGGGGTTGGTCAAGATCCCATGGGATTCTTGGCAATTATCAAGACGTCTCAAATTCATATTAAAGGAAAATTCCCCCAAATGAGTATAACCTAAAAACAATTCTTTTTCTTTTTAGATGACACAATAGTCAGCAGTCAGTTTTGCTCTGCTATAAGCTTTGTTACTACAATAAGAATGTAAAATGACTGTTCAGAAGAGAAAAACAAAATTTATTTCAGGCCAAGAGAGGACTGACAGATGTCCTTGTTAGGGTTTTCCACTCATCTGCAATTTATAGAGTGATGGTGGGCTGACTTCCTCTGTGGAGGGATTTCTCTGGAGGTGTCTTTGGTTAGTGTCTCTCTGGTTTATCTGTTCCATGATTGATGGCTCCTTTCCCCTCTGTTGCAGATGATGGGAGCCAATGGCCTAAAACAGGCCACGGAAATTGCTATATTAAATGCCAACTACATGGCCAAGCGATTGGAAAAACACTACAGAGTCCTTTTCCGGGGTGCAAGAGGCAAGTATTAACTTTAGTCTACCCTCGCCTTGGTTTTTTTCCTTGGCCAAACCAAATTGGACCTAGTAGATGTTTTCTGTCGTGGGCGGGAAACTTGTGTTTCTTAGCATATACCAGAGAAAAGCACAGAGTTATTGGAAATAACTTCAATTTAGTGAACAATTCAGGGGTATCAGTATTTGCAAGGCCCTGCGATGAACTTAGTCTACACAGCTCAGGTTAAGAAGGAGCCCACACCGCCGAGAGATGTATACATAAATACTACGAGCTTATTATTACCATAAAGTGCTATGGGAGTGCCCCGAAAGAGAAGAGTAATTCAGACTGGGCAGAGGCATGATGGGATAGTTGGGAGAGCCTTAAGGAAGGAGCCACTGAGTTGAGCCTGGAAGGAAGAGTAGCAGAAGCCCAGTAAACAGAATTATAGGAGGAAGCCGTAGAAAAAGGAGATGTCTGGGTGTCAGGAGTGTTGGGCGGGTTGAAGCACGGTGGGATAGGATGAGAGAGAGCAGATGAGAATGAGGCCGGAGAGGTAGCATTGGGCCTTGAAGGTCTTGGAAGGCTCTGGACTTTAACCTTGAGCCTGAAAGATTTTTGAGCAGAGGAAAGACAGGATTAAGAGAATATGAAAATTATTAAAACAGTGGCAGGGGATGAACATGCTGCTAGAATTAGGATCAGTAGGACTTAATTTCTTATGAGTTGAGTGTGAAAGGAAATTTTAGGGATGCCTCTTAGGCTAGTTATAGAGCGAATAATAGATGGAGGAGCAAAGTTACCCTGGAAGTGATGGGAGGCGAGGAAAGCAGATGGACATGCAGAGATTTAGCTATGGTCACAGAATCTGAGAGCAGACTCTTGGAAATGGTGAGACCAAGGAAAGAATATTGAAAACCAGAGCTAAACCCCTCAAGTAGATGGCTATGTTAAGTGGGATGCAGAAGAAGGGGTGCTGGTGATGGGGGACTCCATTCCGGAGGTGGCTTTAGAGCCCCCACAGCACTGGTCACAGCACCTCTCCCCAGAAGCCCCTGTTTGTCCTTACTGCCTTTGTTCTGACCCTATCTCCCCGCTGGAGCCTCCCTTTCTGGGTGGAGAGAACTACCCCTCCTCTTGGCTTGCCTCCACCCTCCACCCCTTCCCACCCTGAGGCTTTCTCTGTCAACCCTGAACTCCTGCAGGGTGGGGACTGTGCCTGCTGCAGTTCTCGAGCTCCCATACCTGGCATCACGCCTGGCACTGTATGAGTGATCAACAAACTGCTTGTGTGTTGCCCAACAGGGAGAGACAGGCTAGAGTACGTGGCTGGTCTTATGATAGGAGTCTTAAAAAGCATCTTTGCCTTTAACAGTCAGGAAACCTTTGGCCACCGCTGAAAGCAGTTAGGGCAAAAAGGTGAGGGTGATGCCAGATGGAAACAGGCTGAGAAGTGGACTCAGGTTGGGGAGAAGAAGAGGAGGCATTCGTCATTTAAGGGAGTTTGGTGAGTTTGGTAGTAAAGGGAGTGGGAGCTACTTCAGTAGGATGCAATTTTGTTTTGTTTCTAAATAAGGAAACATGATTTTAAGCTGGCAGGGAAACGGCTGTGGAGACTGGAGAGTGAAGCTACAATAGAGGGAATAATAGACGGAGGAACAAAGTCACCCTGAAGGCGATGGGAGGGGATGGAGCTAAGAGCCAGGTAGACAATGCAACGTATTGCATGTGGGCACAGAACCCTAGAGTAGGGACAGAGAGGACTTGGAGCAGAGGGACAGCAGTCAGCATGCAGCCTGCCCAGACCTCGGGCCCCAGCAACGAAGCCCCTTTTTTTCTGCTCTCAGTTTCCCAGCCCAGGCGGAGTGTACATCTACCACGTCTGCATCTGTGATCTTTCGTTTAAAGACTGGTCTTGCCTTATAAATATGTATCCAAAAGGGTGTTTCTGAAGTTTGAAAATAGAAAAAACTAAATAACCAGCAGCTCTGGGTAGGAATGCTCCCCAGAGAGTAGGAAAGAAAGTTGCGAGCAATATGTCTCTAAGCAACACAATAAAATGCTTCTGAAGTGGGAATTAAAGAAGCAGCAAGAGCTGCTAATTAATTCAAGTATAGCTCCTGCGCTGTGAAATGTATCCTGCTTCTGTAGTGGCCTTCAGGACCAGCTTAAGTATTTGTTTGCTGTGGTTATAGAAGTAATGTATAGATGCTCAAAATGGAAAATTTGGAAAATAGAAAAGTCTGAGGCAGAAAATGTGAATGATCCATGGTTCCATCAAGCAGACGTAACCACTAGAAACATTTTACTGTATTCCCTTTCATCTTACTTTTAGGCAGTTGAGATCATATTACACAGTTTATATCCTGTTTTTTTTAACTTTATCTAATATTGTGATCATGTTCCCATGTCATTAAATGTTCTTTGAAACTGGATACGGCCATTCTATTGTATGGATATACCGTGATTTAAGCAATTCTATTGGATCTCCTCCCTACCGAGTTGTTTGCATTTGTAACAATACTGCAATGAATATTCTTTATTTAGATATTTTTTAAAAAACATCTCTGGTTAGAGTTGTAGAAGAGACATTTTTATCTTAGAGGATACAAATTCATTTAAGCTCTTGATACATATGGTGTAGTTGTCCCCCTAGAGAGTTT
>NW_011888917.1:4253064-4298858 GCF_000151845.1 Pteropus vampyrus
AAAAACTAAATAACCAGCAGCTCTGGGTAGGAATGCTCCCCAGAGAGTAGGAAAGAAAGTTGCGAGCAATATGTCTCTAAGCAACACAATAAAATGCTTCTGAAGTGGGAATTAAAGAAGCAGCAAGAGCTGCTAATTAATTCAAGTATAGCTCCTGCGCTGTGAAATGTATCCTGCTTCTGTAGTGGCCTTCAGGATCAGCTTAAGTATTTGTTTGCTGTGGTTATAGAAGTAATGTATAGATGCTCAAAATGGAAAATTTGGAAAATAGAAAAGCCTGAGGCAGAAAATGTGAATGATCCATGGTTCCGTCAAGCAGACGTAGTAACCACTAGAAAAATTTTACTGTAATCCCTTTCATCTTACTTTTAGGCAGTTGAGATCATATTACACAGTTTATATCCTATTTTTTTAACTTTATCTAATATTGTGATCATGTTCCCATGTCATTAAATGTTCTTTGAAACTGGATACGTCCATTCTATTGTATGGATATACCGTGATTTAAGCAATTCTATTGGGTCTCCTCCCTACCGAGTTGTTTGCATTTGTAACAATACTGCAATGAATATTCTTTATTTAGATATTTTTTAAAAAACATCTCTGGTTAGAGTTGTAGAAGAGACATTATTATCTTAGAGGATACAAATTCATTTAAGCTCTTGATACATATGGCGTAGTTGTCCCCCTAGAGAGTTTGTACTAATTTATTGCACACTGTTAGCATATGAGAGTGACTATCATGGCAGGGCCTAGTGAGCATGAAAAAGCAACACAAACCAAAACTAAAATATCTTGGCCAGTTCGATGAGTGAAAAATGATATTTTTGCTTTAATTTACAAGATTTTTGGTTTTTTTCTCTAACTTAACTTTTTTTATATATATATTGAAAGCTTCCTAAAGATAAACTTTGGCAACTTCGTTGCGATAGAATTCACATACCGTACAAATTACCCATTTAAAATGTACAATTCAGTGATTTTCAGTATGTGCACAGAGTTGCACGATGTAAAGTTTAGTTCTTTAAAGCAAGAATGAATGTGATGTGGGGAAGCGGGCAGCATTCTGGGAGAGAAGGAAGTGAACAAGCCAGTGTGCCTTAGTGCCTGCCAGGCTGCCAGGTGCTTAGCATTTAAATGACAGCTTTGGGCAGAGCCGGGACCAGTCCTAGGGGATTTGCAGCTCAGAAAGATAGATGACATTTCCATTTGTTTTGACATTTTACCCCAGAATTAAATAATGAATACTATTTCTCATCCTAAGCAGAAATAGATCAGTGATTATAGACTTTATTAACCAATCCCAAAGTTCATGAAACCAAAAATTGTCTCATGTTTGGTCTGGTAAACACATTCATTTTATAATTTGAGGCTTAGCATTTTAAGGCCTAGAAAAGAATTATCACTGTACCTCCCGAGGGCCCAAATAGAAATGTTTTTAAACGCATTGTATTCCAAAATGGTAATGGCAATATTTTAAGACTGTTATTCATCTTAATCCTATTTACTAGCTCTAAATAAGACTTTGGAATTGTGGATGACTATGAGGCAATAATTTTAATGAATTCCAGGCTTCCCTTTATGGGCCATTTCTCTGAGAGATTTGAAAATACCAGCTAAACTGTTGAGGCTTACGGTTTTGCTAAGCGAGGAAGTGACGGGCAAGAATTGAGATGGGGGAGCCGCACTAGTATTTATTCTGCTAGACTAGGAAAGAAAGGAATTACTTTAGGTAAAATACATTTTGCAAGGAGGAACTTAAAAAATTCACAGATGTGTTCTCTTGTGGGGGGAGGCTAAGCTCACTTTTTGCTCTAAATGCAGTTCCTGTCAGTGGAGTAGACAACTTTGTTAGTATCTCAATGTTTTATTTATGTTTTAAATTCTTAAATGCCTGTCCCTTTTTGACCTTGGATAAACCTAACTCTGGAAATTCCTGAGAAGGGGTTTCCTCGTGGCCTTTATGGGCGGACATGGGCCTCAGGCTGGGCCCTCACATCCCGGCAGAGCGGTGACCCCCTGAGGCCAGGGGCCCTGTTTACCTGACCTCAATCCCAGTCAGGAGTTTCAACTTTTGTTAGTTGTGGTCCCTGGATTGCAACTGAAGAGGTTGACTGAGTGTTGTCGATTGCCCCTCCAAGCCCGTGAGGTCCATTTATTTCTATGCAGCCACTCTGAGGATGCGGGATAAGTAAGGTCTGGACCCTGCTTTCAAGGGGAGTTTTGAGAAGTCTTATTTTTCCATAGCGTGTCCCCATGTCATCTTCAGCCTCAGAAGAGAATTAACATCGGAGGGTGGGGGGTGTTCCAAGCAGAGAGCCAAGCCACCTGTATTTTGCTTTTTCACCATCCTACCCTCTCTCTTCCTTGCTCCCTTGACTTGGCATCTTTTCAGATTCTGTTGTAGTCACAGTTCGACCCAGTGGAAACAACTACTCAGTAAAAATTAAAACTTGCACTGGTCAGTTTATACAATTTCTACTTCAGAGTGCCCTGACTCACCATATGCCATAGAAGGTTGTGTATCTTTTTGTATATCTTTTCTCCTTAAAAACTGCAAAGATGAACAACTTGGGATCTGGCCTCCAACAGCCACCAAGTTTAAATTTCACCCCTTTCAGCGGTCAAGTAAGAGAGAGAGAGGGCTCGAACGAGCAGTGCTGAAATTCCACTAGTTTCCATTCGAATGCATTAGAATATGGATTTAGAAAATAACATCTGAACCTCATTTGAAAATGGAGCTCTTCCCAAACCACTTGGTTGTGGTAGGGGCCTCTGCAGATAAAGTCCTGGTATTAGCCGCGTTGGGCTGGGCTGGGCTTGATGGGGCCTTAAGACTCTGCTCTCTGCCCACCAGCAAGAGCAACTCCCCTCTGCTGTCATGTGTCCCTCTCCCCCTCCCCGCCTGCTGGCTGAGCGTCCTTCAGATCAGTGAGCTTTTTCCTTGTGTCATTGTCACAATGCTAGGGGTAGCTGCCAGAGGCTCAGAGAAGAGAGGTTAAAGATTGGGCTTCCAAAATGGGGTAGGTCATCGAGGATTCCTGGAGTTAATTGTTGATGAGAATTTAAATAATCTCATGATTTTTTTCCCTGAACATTCCAGCTGGTTATTCCTTTTGGCACTTTCCCCGCCAAGTTTACCTACTTGTGAATACAGCTTTCTACTTTTGAATCACACTCCTCACAAATTTAATCCCTATCATTGTTAGAAAGCGTGTTTTAAAAATAAATATGCAGTGACAGTATATTCAAAGTCTCAGGCTCTCCTACTTTCATTTTCAGACAAAACCAATCCTTTCATGTGTATTCATTACATAAGAAGCAGAGCAGTCCATAGACTATCTCCGTTAATGACTGGAGCTATTCTTCGCAGGCCTGAGCTGTCCGCTCCAAGTGTCTGTAAATAGATTCATTGTTTGCTGAAAGTCAGGAAAGCAGGTTAAGAAGGAGTGCATTATTGTCTAATGCTAAGATACTTTCCTCGAAGGAAATTCATCAGTCGCACGGGCCATGGAATTTGGGAAGCCCCCCCAGGAGCGCTGATCTATTATGAAAATGCTGACTTATACTCTGTGGTTTATTGTTGATGATGGATGGGTGGCCAACAGCTCACGCTGGGAAGATGGCAGTCTGGGCATAGAGAGGCAATCAGTTTATGAACTAGAACAAAGTGAACTGACCCCCACAGAGACTTTGGCCTCATCGACTCCTTGCCACTGGTGGTGTGCTGTTTGACAGCCTCTATTTCTAATTCTTGGTGTGAAACCTAAACTTCAAAAGCCCTTTTGAAGACTTCTGTAAAATTCTGTGTGTCTTATGCTTAGTATATATTTACTACACACAGAAGAAACAGTTATTTGATGTCGAGGGCAAAGTTACTGAAAAGAGTGTCAATGCATCTTCAGCTTTAGAAGTATTTTGTAGAAAAGGATCAGGTCTGTGATGATTGGTAGATTTTAGGTCCTCGGCGTTAGAAATAATCTCATCCACAGGAATCTCTGTTGAATGTTCCACCAGTGCCCTGTCTCCGACGTCCCACCTCCCGTTAGCTTCCTGGAGCCTGGGAGAGTTACACACTGAGGATCGGACTCATCGGCCTGAAATTTAAAAATTTTTATTTGTAATAAGAGCAGATGAAGTCTTTGTTTCCAAATATAAATTTACCAAGTGCCCACGCATTTTCATGTGCATTATAAAGCTGATTTATTTGCTCATTTCCTTGGGTTCAACAATAAGCTGATGCTAATCTTGAGATGAAACCATTTTCCTGAACAGGTTATGTGGCTCATGAATTTATTTTGGATACAAGACCCTTCAAAAAGTCTGCAAATATTGAGGCTGTGGATGTGGCCAAGAGGCTTCAGGATTATGGTGAGTAGCCCCATGTGATCCACCCCTTGTAGGGTAACTCGGGCTTTTGACATTTATGCAGCTGCCTGCGCTGGCTGTGGACCATTTCCTGGAGGGCACAAACCAAATGTGCAGGCACCATAGGCAACTGATCCATAGGCTAAGTGGAGAGCCCAGGGTTCTAGGCAACCCTCAAAGTGATAGAGAAAAAACTCCCATATGACTGCATTTGTGCTGCCCTTGAAAAGATATTACATCATGCATCTTGAATCCATGCAGCCAAGAAAAGTGGTCTACATAGTTAAAATTAAAAATCCCAAAGAAAATGATTGTTGCTCTCTTCCCATGTTTCTGGTAAATTCTTACTCCTGTCCCACTCTTGATAAACAGAGATGTCTCTGAAGAGGTAAGTTGGTGTAATGAGGGAGGAAGTGGAGCAGGTAACCTGTAGAAGTGTTAAGAGACAAATGGCTTTTTAGATTTACAACCATCTCAGTTACGGCATAGCTGTTTCAGCTGCTTCTGGAGATGAAAGGATAGGCACATGTTTTCACAGAGATGATGCAATTTTCTTTGAAGGATTTTAAGAGACACGGGCTCTTTGTGTATCTGTGGATGTTCATTCAGCACAATCCTTATTAAAATACATTTTCTTAGTGACATTATAATAATATCAAAGACTCTTCAATTCTCAGAAAGGCTAAGTGGGGGAGAACTTTGCCTTTCAATGGATATGGAGTCCTATCTAAATTTTAATGATGATTTGAATGATTTCTTTTAATAAGTGAAAGCTTTAGTAATTTAATAGTTTCACAACTGCATCATCATGGGAGTCCCACATTTGTGACTCATTCTCTCTTCAATGAATGATCTTAATGATCATTATTATCAGTTTTACTGATAATAAATGGAAAAACCGGAGAAAGGTTTCATTAATGAAATTAGCAATTACCTTCTCAGTATCTCCTTGGCTGTTCCTATAACCTGACTCAGCCTCCCAGCTAATGGCTGAGTGATGGTCGATTCAGGATAAATCTTCCCTTTGGGGATGCATTGTCTGTATCATACAGCTGGCTGTAGCAGCATTTGCAAGGAGAGAGGGGGGTGCTAAGAAGAAGGTGGTGGTTGAAGTTATCACCCAGTATTCCCAAATCCTTTGCTATCTCTAACCTGGACATTATTTTGATGTTTGATAGAGCGATTGTCAGCACAGAATTCTCCAGAAGCCTGGGACATAGTGGGTACTCAGAACAAGTGTTTAATAATTGAAAGAATGAATGAATGCATGAATGAATGGCTAAGTTAAAAAACAATGAAAACGATGACACAGATTCTGGATTTTAATCGCACCTACTGAATCAGAATTTCCACGGGTAAAGGCCTGGTAATCTGTATATTTAACAAGCACCCCATGGATCAGTCTTACCAGACAAGTATGGGGCACAGGACGGAGGTTTCCAAACATAACTAATGATTGAAATCACCTGGGGTTTTTAACACTCAGATTTCTGAGCCCTCCCTTGGACTTTTTGAATCAGGGTTGAGTTTCAGGAATTTGTGTTTCCAAGACAATTCAGATGTGTGAATTTGCTCACACATGGATTTGTGGTCAGACTTAAGGAGACCAGCTTTTTTTTCTTTTTTTTTTTTTAAATCCCTTTCTGGTTTGGATGACAGTTTTATGTATATGTCAAAACTCATTAAATGGTACACTTAAGATTTGTGCATTTCACTGTATGTCAATTTTGTCACAAAAACATGTGAACTGATATCGAATTCTCGTTAATGATATGCATGCTGAAGTGTTTAAGGGAGAAGTGTATTTATGATTGCAACATATCTTGCATCGAAAATAAGGTGGATGGATGAATAGATATGTGATAAAGCAAACAGCATCATCGTAGAATCTAGGTGGAAGGTATATGGGTATTCACTCCTTTTAACTTATGGTATGTTTGAAAATTCCTATAATAAAATGTTGAGGAGAGAGAGTCCTTTAAAGTATGTAGGCATGACTCTAAAACACCCATGTAATGATGCACCAGAATTGGGAACCATTGCATTCTAGGGCAAATGTAGCTGACAGGTATACCAACATAGAAGCTGTTCTTCATCTTTTAAAGTTTCACAGAAAAGGTATAGGAAATAGCAAAAGTTGTTTTTGGCTTTTGTCCAGGAAATCTCTTTCTTGACCGTGGGTCTTGTTGATTCATCTTACATGTGAAAACTTATGAAAATGTAGAAACACCTTCAGCCTGTATTCAATGCAAAGGTTTTCTACATACTGGCCAAGTCTCAGTTTTCCTATCTGTAAGATGGGACAATAACACTCACTCCAGGTTCCTTACTGCTTGTTACATTATTTAGCTTTTGATAGGCTTTAATATTTTAATTTCTCTTAATTACAATTAATACATGAGTATTATAGAAAGATTCTAAAACACAAAGTGAAATAAAAATCCCAGTCTCATTTTCTGGATATAACCCCAGAAAAGTGTTCTTCAGTATTTATTCTTTAGTATTTTTTTAGTATTTATTCTTATTTAAAATATTCATTAGTACTTATTCTTCAAAGCATCTTCCCTCATAAAATATACACATATAAAAATACTTTGTCATTTTTTAATAAATTGGGATGTCATTATATAGCTTGCTTTTTTCACTTAATATTTTTGAATATTTACCCAATTTAATATTAATTTACACACTTTTAATGATTGCATATTTATTATATGGGTAACCAGTAAAATTTGCTTAACTGATCCTTGTTGCTGGCTGTTAGATTATTTCCTAAGATTTTCTTCCATAAACATGCTGAGATACATATATTAGTAAACCTGTCTCCCTTGCAGGATTTCATGCCCCTACCATGTCTTGGCCGGTGGCAGGGACTCTCATGATTGAGCCCACCGAGTCAGAAGATAAGGCAGAGCTGGATAGATTCTGTGATGCCATGATCAACATCAGGCAGGAAATCGCTGACATTGAGGAGGGCCGTATTGACCCACAGGTCAATCCATTGAAGGTATGTAGGCACTAGTACTTTATTTGGTATATCCCCTAGAGTAGAAAATGGTGTCCCGTCAGAGTGCCAGCAACCCCTGAAGGCTCATTAGAAGGTGATATTCTTGTCTAAGTCCATTCTTCTGAGAAGATGATGCATTCATTACTTGAAAGTTTAGCTTCTTGAACATAGCGGCAGTTACTCAAGTATAACATGTATGTTTCCTGATGTGCTTTGACTTTGTGTAATGGTTTTGGGCTGTGGGAGTTATCCCCGCTCCGCACCCACCCACCCACACATACACCCAACTGTGTACCAAAGGAGGGAGTAGAGGCTGAAGGACTGTAAGAACTGATCTTTATGCAGAGTTAGTGAGGCTGAAGGGCTCTATTTAGTTGAGGAAATCTTATCCTTCTGTGTATCTGTTTGATGCACTTACTAGGGATTATTTACCTCACTAATTCTGGATAAAGATTAGTTCTTATATGAGAGCAGTTACCTCTTAGAACAGTTACCAGGTTGGTACTTGGCCTGAATGCTTTACAATGTTTATGGCTTATGCTGGAGAAAAATTTGTTAGGCATTACCTTGCCTCTTTCAAAACATGTTCAGTTTATATCTGGTCAGAGCCCTAAGTTTCTTGTTAGGTCTGGATGTTATTAAGCCATGGAATCATGAACTGAGAATAATGTGTTGGGTTATGGCTTCAAGGCAGATAACAGGTCTCAGATGCTCAGGCAAGTTCCAAAACTGCCTGGCTGAAGGTGGAGTACAGGCTCCTTACTGAGTGTGAGTTTGACAGGGTAATGAATGGCGACAATACCATTGTTTTTAATGTCATTATCATTTTTCTTTACTCTGGATACTGCTGACTGTTTTAGGATTTAGGCTATTTTTAAAAATGACAGACATCTAAAGAACATAATACTGAGTTACAAAAGCAAGTGGAGAATAACACTCATAAGATACAAGGTTTTAAAATTGTACCAAACTACGCTATATGATGTTTATTAATATATGCAGTAACAATATAAAAACATGAGAATGGTGAACACCAAATTCAAGATAGTGGTTATCACTGGGGAGGAGAGCAAACAATGAGATGGAGAGGAGATATATAGACAGCTTCAATTACATCTGTTTTTTATTTTTAAAGATTAAGCAAATATGGCAAAATAGTGGTTTATGTTAAGTGGTAGATGTGCTTATTATATTACCATAACTTTCTGATAGTTGAAATATTTCACAATAAAAAAATTTTCTACCAAAATTTCCTTCCCCTTAAATTGAATCAAAACAACAGCCTTCTCTGTCCGCGGGCTTCTGTTAGAAGCTCACTGGTTGTGGTGAAGTATAGAGAAGGTGGTGTTCTGCTCTGATCTGCCTCTCATCCCTGTCTGTCTCAGATGTCTCCACACTCCCTGACCTGTGTCACATCCTCCCACTGGGGTCGGCCGTATTCCAGAGAGGTGGCGGCATTCCCACTCGTAAGTTCTCCTCTGAAGGTGACTGTGCTAGCTGGTGGTGTTCACGTGAGTACGAGAGGCCATTGCCTGCTCTGAGGGGCTCCCACTCTGTAGTCTCTTTATTATAGTAACTCTCTGTGAGACACCTTGTGAAATGCGGGTCATGACGAGGAGTGCAGAGCACAGGAATTGACTTTCGGAGCTCTGAAGTCAGACCAAATAGGGGTCCCTGTCAAGTAGATGTTTTCTACCATCATCCAGCAGGGAGATGGCCCCAATGCAATCTTTCTTTCCTTTCTGATTCTTTTTTGAAGGAGATGCTCGGCAGTCTGTTTGATGTGGTGGGGACAAGTGTCAAAAGTTGGATTTTTTTTGACTAGTAATGAGGTTGGCTTTGGCTTCTTGTACTTCCTGAAGACTTGGGCTTGTGGTGTCGTAGGCTTTGGGGGATATCATTGCAATCTCTTCTACCAAGAGAAACCTCTCAAAATATCCCAGATCATTTCCATCTTCTATCCCTTGTAGCCCTTTGTGAAACCGGAGAACAAATTCTGGCCAACCGTTGCCCGGATTGATGACATCTATGGAGATCAGCACCTGGTTTGTACCTGCCCACCCATGGAAGTTTACGAGTCTCCATTTTCTGAACAGAAGCGGGCCTCTTCTTAGTCTTCTCTCCCTAAGTTCAACTGACTGATTTGATGCCTCTCTCTTGAGCATTTGATAAGCAAGAAATATTTCATCTTCCACCCCAGACTCAACTGGGGGTTTTATATACTCTTTTTATATTTTTGTAATCTCTGTCAAGGTAACTGTTTATACAGTTAGCATAGTGAATGGAAGCTCATCATTTGAACATCGATTTGCTTTGGTGCCTCTGCTTCCACATATAACAATTGATGTTTAAGTTGCCTTGATTGGGAGCCATTTTTAGTTTTTTTTTTTTTTTTGCATAGAAAATTTTGAGTGTGCTAAGAACTTTAACTTTCAATGTTACAAATTTGCATAGAAAATTTTGAGTGTGCTAGGAACTTTAACTTTCAATGTTACAAATTTGCAGACGCTGTACTAGAGAATCAATAGACATATTTTTGTTCCAAATAAGTCCTTACAGACTATGCCATCTGTGGGAAATCCCAGGGCAAATGTTTACATTTTGTATGCGCTGCAGAAATCTTTTTACTCTAATTTGCCTAATCCATAATAGCATTTCTGAGTGTTTTCCTCTTTTTTTCATGTGTGGTGGGTTTTTTTGTTTGTTTGTTTTTGTTTTTTTTGTATCTGCAATTATTAGTATTCTAATAAAAGCATTTCAATTTGAAGAATGCCTTCTTGGTCCATTTTTCAGCCTTATTCCTATGTACAGTTTCAGAAGGATTTTAAGGGTAATGAGAACACCTAATCCAAAGGCCAGACACATTATCAATTTCATCTTTGACTAAAAAAAAGTGTGTATGTCTTGGTTAGCAGTGAATGCCACTTTGGCCCTTTTTATTAGAATTGCTGTTAGGCCACATGTAATTGAAGCCCAACTACAAAAGTTTAATCAAACAGTTTATTTTTGGTCATTTAACAGTAAGTCCAGAGGTAAGAAGCCAAGGGCCAGTGCTCCTTTCACCTTTCTGTTCTGCCTTCCTTGCAAATGGTCTTCATCCTTACAGTCTTGGGTGGCTATTGTATATCCAGTCATCACATGCCCATTCTAGGTAGAAAAAAAAGGGAGGAAAAATACAAAAGACAAAAGGCAGATTCCAAAAGTCAGCTTCTTTTGAAATGCCTTCCCAGAGGTTCCACCCAGTAATTTCTGCTTACTTTTAACTGGGCACTCCTAAACGCAAGGTGTTATGGGGAGGTCTTTTACCTGGGCATGTTACTGCCCCAAAGAAAATCGGGAGTTGGTTAATTAAAGCAAAGGGGAAGACTAGGCAGGCAACCAGCATACCTGTGCCACAAACAACTTTCCCCTAGAAATAGCGAATGCTTGATTTTCTTCCCTGATAGCTACTGAGCACTTGCTCTAGCTCTATTTAGTTTCTTATGCGACAGCTTACTCAACTATTATTCAAGCTATTATGATAGTGATCTGGACAAAAGTTCTGAGTACTCTACTGAATGCTCTGCAAGTGATCCACTTATTCTCACACTTAAAAAGTTTGTAGAACAATTTATTTCAGCCTAACTAGGCAGTAGAGAAGTGATGGGATCCATGGTTCTTTTTTAACATAAGTGATTAATACCTACTGAGTATGTCTCAGGTGTCTGGTACTATTCTAAATGTTTGAAATATATTATCTCATAACATTCCACTTTTATACATGAGGGGGATGGTATGGAGAGATGCCCCATACCAAGGTCACACAGCTGGTGAGAAAAGAGCCAGAACTTGAACCCAGGCTGAACAGTTCCAGTGCCCACTGGTCAAAGCCGGCTACCTCACTGCCATGGTTGCTGCCCTTTCTGAGCTGCAAACCAGGCTCTCAAAACAGGCTAGACACCAGGGCACGGAGGAGCCCCTTCTGCAGAAGGATAAACATGAAAACAAATCATCGCGGTAAACAGCAGTTCTTTTCTTCTTTCTTCATCAGACTGTAAAGTGTTAGTGGTTAAGTGCCAAAGCTGTTTCCACACTGAGTCATCCATTGTTTGACCTTCGAATATATCAGAGGCAAATACCGGTGATTAAGAGAGTCAAAGTAAACTTTCTCCCTCACTGTTAAGTCTCTTGTGTTTACCAGATGCCTGTGCCTGACTGTCCCACCTCTGGGGCTTTGCCCCTGTGTTATCCTCCACCTAGAACACTCCCTGCCCTTTGCTTTGCCGGCTCCTGCTTGTTTTTCATCTTTCAGCATCTCCTCAACATCTTCCACGTAGCTCCGTGAAATGAGCTCTGTTATTTTCTATCTGGGCACTCAGTTGGCTTCCTGTGCCCTCAGCACAATTAGTAATCATTCTGTTCACTTTGCTTTTGCCTCACTAGACCAACCAAGTTCCCTGAGAGCAGGGCCCATGTCTTGTCCATCACTGGATTCCCAATACTGAGCCAGGGTCTCGCTCACAGTACGTGGTCAACAAACAGAATTATGAGTCAAATAAAGGAATGATCCTTGATCTCAAAGAGGGACACTGTCACAGAGACAGTGTTTCCGATGGCTTCTGTGAGTTTTGATAGCACTTAGTACAAAATGCCAGGCCTTGAGGACAGGGCCTCTGCATAAGGTGCTTCCCTCCTTTTTTCTTGACAAAATATACATAACATCTATAACTTTTTAAAATTCTACAGTTAGGTACCTTCACAAAGCTGTACCGAATGTGCCTTTTGAGCAGTTTTGAAGATGAGGGTCTGAGGTAGATGCACACACACATCGCTACGACTTGGGCATCCCCTCTGCCTCCTCACAGCCCTGGGACAGGCCACAGGCCACTCCTGGAGCAATCCTCACCTCGCAGGCATGTGTGAGAGAGGGCAGGGCCCCCTCTGGGAACCTCATAAAAACCTCTGGATACATACAGGGGCCACGCTTTTCTAAGGACAAAACAGGTGCCTTTCATCCAAGTAAAGGGTGGTAGGTGTCACTTTGGGTACAAGAAGCCATCTGGGACCAGCAGTTTGGAAGCTGAGATGTTAGCGCTTTTAGAGGCCCCCAGGGCTCCGGGATAGATGTTTTGGCTCAGATGTCGTGCAGGTTCAGGGATGCTTCCTAGAGCAGTGGTTTTCAAACCTTAGTGTGTCTAGATCACCAGGAGGGCTTGTGAGAACAGAATGCTGGGCCCTGGCCCAAGAGTTTCTGATTCAGTAGGTTTCTATCAAGCTTGAGGTATTGCTTCTCAGTTTTCTTCATTCACATTTCAGGGAAATTTTCAGAACTCTAAGCCTTTAATGGCTGGTAGGGGTGAGAAAGAGCCTGGACTTACTCAACCTTGTATTTTTTATGCAAATCTTACCATTTTGAGAGAAAACCCCTTTCCCAGCTCGGGCCGAGTCTCCGATGGCTGTAGGAGACTGTCCCAAAGCTGGCACGCGTCACTTGTGGTTTGGCCTCACTCCCTGATCTCCTAGGCTCGCTCCAGCCAGCACTGTATCGAGGCAGTTTTTTTGGAGATCAAAAAATGTCAGCTTTATTGGAGACTGGTTTTGGATCTCTAGCCAGAAGGGCTTGCTCTCCATTTTTGCCCTTGATGCTTCACCAGTCTAAGCCTGGGGACACCCCACCCAAGGAAAAGTCTGAGTCTGCATAGCAGATACACCGACACAGAAATGCTATTGCATGTAGATCCCAGGTGAAGAAGGAAGATAAAAAAGGGGGGTTTTCCCCAGTCCTGGTGATATAATGTGGATGGAAGTCATCGTCAATCAACTATGAAGAGCAGTGAGAGGTGGACCAAAGGCAGAAGTGTTACATTAGCTGAGATCATTCCACAAAGAAAACAAGAATCCAGCAAGTGGGAGTTAGCGCCCAACATGAAGCATACCAGACTCATGAATCTGGTTATTTTCTTGATGGGGGGAGTGCAGGATACATTCACAGTACTTGCTCTGTAGTCAGACTGCCTGAGCTTATATCTCAGATCCCCCATATCCTAGCTGTATGATCTTGGAGAAGATAATTAACATCTCTGAGCCCCAGTTTCCTTACCTGTAAAATGATATCACTTACCACTCCTAGGTGAGAACTTCAATATATTGTTCTGAACAGTGTCTGGCACGAAGTAAATGCTCATGAGTTAGCTCTTATTATTTTCATCTTCACTGAGGATCTTGTTTCCTGTACTGTACATTCCTGCTCCTGGTCCCAGGCACAGGAGCCCCAATCCAAATTTGACCTACCTTGCATTCAGATCCATCTCCCTTTCCCTTGCTTCCCATTCCTAAAGGCCTTTTTCCTCTGGACAGCCAGAGAATGTGGAAGGAACATGGGCTGCAACTTCATATAGATCTGGATTAATTTCTCAGATATCCAATTATTTTGAGATAAGGGGCAAATTTACTTATCCTTTCTGCACTTCAGTTTAAGTTATAAAATAGCAATAATAAAGGTACTTACCCGAATCAAGCTTGTTGTAAGGATTAAATGAGATAACAAAGTGAGAATAGTGTCTGGCATCTAGAAATCACTTTATTCAGAAAACACTGGCTGAGCCATTATGTACCAGGCACTGTTCTAAATGATACAAGGTGAACTAGAAAGATAAGGCCTTTCATGGAGCATCAATTCTAGACGGACAAACAGGCAACAAATTAAGATTTCACAATGTTAAATGTTCTTTAGAAAAACTAGTATGGTATCTGTGTGTGTGTGTGTGTCGGGGGAGTCGGGGTGGGAATTCTTTATATTGGGTAGGCAGGGAAGGATTCTTCGAAAGATGACTTTTAGGATACAATCTGAACAAAAAGAAGCCAGCCATGATGAGATGTGGGGAGGTGTTCAGGAGGAAGAGAAACACGAGACATCTTAGTATCTGTACTCTCCAATTTAGCATTTTTTTTTCAATCTCATATGTTTTAAAGGGTTTTGAAAATCCTTTGGAAATAGGGAGAGAAGAAAGATGAGGAATAAAAGCTGGGTTTGGGGAAAGGTGTACGACTCTTGCTGGGAGTCAGAAATGGGGAGGTGGGCTTTGAGCCTGGAGTCACAATCACAGAGAATGAAAATAGAGTCCAGAGAAGAAAGAAAACCTGACTCAGGTAAAGGGCTTTGAGGGGGGAAGAAAAAGGTGGGAAAAGGTGTGTGTGTGTGTGTGTGTGTGTGTGTGTGTAGGTCCTTGGGTCAGTAGAGGAGGGAAGGATTTGTAATGGGGGAGGGAGAGAGAAGGAGTGAAAGTGGAAGATGCGGGTTAGGAACAGGAAAGAAAGAGGGGAGGGGTGGATAAGGGCCAATGGAGGGAGTAAGGATTAAGATGTGAAAGTGGCAAAAAACACCATCAGCTCAATGAGGGCGGGTGAAAGAAGAGTCAGGAGGTGGGGGGAGAAAAGCCAGAGATATTGGGAGAAGGCTCTCCAGGGTGAGAAGAGAAGGGAGTCAAGAGCATGAGCGATAAGGCCCAGGTCAGGAGGTGGGAGAGGACTCCCTAAAACTAGGAAGAGAGAAATCAAGAAGAGAATGGGGAAGGGCGACGATTAAAGTCAGCTTAAGATGGCAAAGGGAAGGGGAGGAGGACAGGAGGCAGCCTCGAGTTTAGCAGCAGGACGAGCCGGCAGAAAGCAGGAGAGGAGAGGGGCAGTAATGCAGGGAGGGGCACCAGGAGTCGAGAGCAAAGGTAGTGGGGTGGGAAAGCCTCTCTGTAAAGGGGTAGACATAAGACTCCATGATTAGGAGAGAAAGGTATGTGGGAGGGGAGGATTCTTCCTTTTTGAAAGAGCGAAGTCTTTTTTTGCAAATCAAGAGACAGCAAGATTGTTGAATGAAGGAACCAAGTGGGAGGCAGGGGAGAGAATGTCCCACGGGTTTTAGAATATCTGCGAAGTTGAACCGAGTCCCTACAGCGCCAAGCCCTGAG
Source organism: Pteropus vampyrus (assembly GCF_000151845.1). Lineage (NCBI taxonomy): Eukaryota > Metazoa > Chordata > Mammalia > Chiroptera > Pteropodidae > Pteropus > Pteropus vampyrus. The sequence continues at coordinate 4,268,380 of NW_011888917.1, forward strand.
GACACGGCTGGAGGATGCACTGTTCATCACTGGCTACGTGTGTAGGTCCAACCCTACTTAATCTGACATGTGTGTGTGCCTGGGTATGATGGTTTTTCCTACTGCTGCCTTTTTATTCTTTCTCCCATTCATATGTCATTCTCATCGCTGGCTTCACTGAGTACTTGATCTCACCGTGTCCCCTCTGCCCCAGAGTCCCTCCTCTAGTCCTCTCAGTTCAGGGGCGCCTCCCAGCTGTTGCTTTACTTTCAGGTTCTAACTGCCCAGCCTTCATACCATACCCATGGTTCATCTGGAGCTTTTCCCACGTCTTCTCCCCACCTCTCATACATGCAACTCCCTGGGGATGGTGATAAGTCCTTGCTGTCAGATCACCCATCTCAAAGTTTCTTTGGAAATGTAGTCAGTTTGGGGAAAGAAGAGGTCTCTGGTGCCTGGAACTGGCCACGGTTATCGGACGCCTTTTCTGTAAAAGCAGTATGCTGTTAGATTACGGTTTAATAGGCTTTACAGGCCAACCTGGAAAAATAGCCCTTTCCTCTATATCATTGTTCCTATGGAAACTATTTGTACAAATTTGTACAAACAAAAGATTATTTCACTTTCAACCTACATCAAGTCAAAGATCATGGCTGTCATTCTTTTACAAATTAACTTCTGAAATGCAAGTTGGAGATTGTAATTCTTCTGAATTCAACAAAATCAATGGAGGGTTAAGAAAAAACCAACTACCATTCATTTTAATGGGCCTACAGGACTTCCTGGGTGTCTGGACCACTCTTACAGTGATTAAGGTTTTCAGAACTGATGCAAGGGAAATTTTAGGGTACTTTTGATCTGTTTGTTGCATTGTACTTTAACCTCACCAGTAAAAGTGTTTGTATAGTTTGGGTGTGACATTTTAAATTTCCTACAAAAGCACTTCTGAAGATCATTTGTAAAAACAAAAAAGGCTTGGTGTGAGACTCAGAAGATTTACATACTTTAAGTAACAGCCAAACTGCCAGAAAACAGGGTGGAATCCAACGGCACCAGGAGTGATGTCAGTCATTCTAAAAAAATGCAGACTGTCCCCCAATGGTGCTGCCACTGGGAACTTGATCCAAAAGTGCTACTCACTGCAGCAGGAGCAGCCCAAGTAGAATTAGATGCAAACAGATCCTTTCTTAAAAGTCTGGCATAAAGAATAGAGAGGAAAAAAAAAAAAAAAAAAAAAAGTCTGGCATAAAGAATAGAGAGGAAAAAAAAAAAAAAAGATAACTCGCCTGTGCTCAAGTCATTTTATCCACTGTGAACTACACAGGAATATTAAAGTTCTCCAAAATAGAACTAGATGTTTTTATTGGTTAAAAGGAGCTGCTTCAAATACATTCCAAAAGACAATGAGGAAAATACTTTCCATGGAAGGAGACAGTTGGGTAGGCTGTTAAATAAACTTGCAAATAGCAAAGGAGTGAGTGTAGTATGTGGTGCCAGCCATGTCGGGAGGGGCGGGGGAGGAGTGTGGAGGGTTAGCACTATTTCTGTATTTTGTCCAAAAAAAAAAAAAAAAAAAAGAGAGCCTTTCGTCTGGGACAGTGTCTGCCATTCAGAGAAATGCTGTCAATCTTTGCTACTGGGCATGAGGCGGTTGTGGAAGGAGAGACTGAAAGGTGCCACAGTGAAGCAGGTTCAATACAATCCTTAAACAAGTTCACTATTTCCCCCCAATTTAAGAATAAAGCCCATGTTTTCTATAGTATATAAACAAGAAGTCTCTAAAAGAAATACTGTCATACGAAAACCATTCAGATATTTCTAGATGAAATTCAGTCAGGTTACATGTTTTCTTTGAAATAGTGTCCAAACCCGGTTTTCAAAGGACAAAAGGATGTGATATAAATTAAAAATAAATAACACAGTGAAGCAGAAAAAGTAGTGGAAAGTAACACACAGGCTTGAGTTTAAATTCAAGTCTGCTGTTCACCATTTACAATAGTCATTATACAGAAGTAACCTAGGTATCCATTGATAGATGAATGGATAAAAACATGGGGAATATTACTCAGCCATAAAAAAGAATGAAATCTTGCCATTTGTGACAACATAGGTGGACCAAGGTTATCATGCTAAGTGACATGGTCAGAGAGAGACAGAAAGACAAATACTGTATCATTTCACTTACATGTGGAATCTAGAACACTGAACAAATGAACAAAATAGACTCAGATACAGAAAACAAACTGATAGTTGCCAGAGGATGGCGTGGTGGGTGGAATGTGCAAAAAAGGTGAAGGGGATAAGAGGTGTACATTTATAACATAAATAAGTCACGGAGATGTAATGTACAGCACAGGAAATACAATCAATACCACAGTAACTTTGTACAGTTACAGATGGTTCTTAGACTTCTTGTGGTGATCCCTTTGTAAGGTATATAAATGTCAAATCACTACATGTACACCTGAAACTAATATTGTATGTCAACTCTAATAAAGACCTTTATATTCCAGAATTAAAAAAAAAAAAAAAATCTAAGTCTGTTGCTGACTATCTGTGACTTAGGGTGAGTAATTCACTCTCTGGAACCACCATCTTATCTGTAAAATGGAGAAAATGCCACTTACTTCACAGCTTGTGTAGGTACTAGTAGTAAGTGAAGTAATGCATGAAACATACTGACAGCACTCACTTCTTTTTGGAAGTGAACAGATATGGGAACTATTGCCATCCCTGCTCCAAAAACATAGACATGCTGGTAAAACACTCCTCTTCCCCTCATTAAAACAAAACAAAACAAACAAAAAACACACAGAAAAACAGGTTTTCGAAGTAGGAACGGAAACCTCCAGGTGGCAGAAATGCAGAAGAAATCCATAGGAAGGACCTGAAACCACATGGGCCATGAAAGTGGCTGTACTAGACACGCATCTTAGGAAGTAGGGTTTCAGTGATGTCAGGGAATAGATGTTAGGAATTGAGGCTACAGTTACAATGGACAGTAAGAAGCATGTTCAGAACTGGGAAAGCTCCTGTTCCAATATAAGGACTGAAAAATCGGTATCTACTAAACCCAGGGTCAGAGTAGGAAACAAGCTTTCCCTCTCATGCAGTAGCCAAATTCATACCAGTCGCATCATGGGGTTCCATTCAACAAAATTAGCAAAATAACTGGTTCAGTTTCAGGAAAACATATAGGGCCCCAGATGAAACGAGCTAAAAATTTCTCCAAAGGAAGCAATTGTGTCCACAACAAAGCCATAAACAAAACCCTGAAAAGAAAATGCCACAGAAGATGAACTCATACATTGACAAAACAAATGAAAATAGATGTTAAGCAGCAATGAATGGCAGAATTCTCACTTTAAGAAACAGAAATGTGAGAAAGATTAAAAGGACTTGGAAATAAGCATGTTTTAAATGCTCACATAGATAACGGAAGAACAGAAATCCATAAATTAGTACAGGAGATTATGAAAGTCGAACAGATAAACTTTAAAACAAAATTAGAAGAAAATAGTTCTTGAAATAAAATAATTTACTTAAGTGGGTTAAACAGTAGACTAACGTCAAAGAGAAAATTCAATGAATTGGAAAAAAGATATGAGGAAAACACCTAGAACATAGCACAGAGAGGGTAAAGAGATAAAAGATATAAGATGTTAAAGAATGGAGGATAGACTGCTACAGACTTCATAGCACAGAGAGGGTAAAGAGATAAAAGATATAAGATGTTAAAGAATGGAGGATAGACTGCTACAGACTTCTAGTAGAGAATGTGGGAGAGAAGCAATATTTTTAAAAGAAAATAAAAAATTTCTACAACTGAAGATATGCATTTTCAATGTAAAGGAGTACAATGGGTCCCAAAGCAAATAGAAATTAATCCACACCTAGACAGACTTCAGTGAAACTCAGAAGCTAATAATAAACAGATATCTTTCAAAGAAATGACAAGTTGACATTCAACTTTTTTCAGCAACAACAGCCTCCAGAACACAATGAACACCTACAAGATGCTGAAGAAAGATAACTAGCAACCTAGAATTCAAAACGCAGTCAATTTATCTATCTAAAATCAATGTGAAAAATAAACTCATGTTCAAACTTGCAAAGATAGAGAAAATGTACTGTTCATAGACCTTCTGGTCTGTGGTACAAAAACATCTTGAAGTATTCAGTAAGAAACAGCAAACAAAGAGACGAAACTTGTCAATAAATCAGCAAGTCACAGATTTTTAAAAAATAACTTGGGTTTTAAAGAGGGTATAACTAAAATAGTAAATGTTAACATGGAAAATAGGTCAGAAAAGATAATAGCAAGGGAAATAAAAATAAGGTGAGATAATCAGGAAAAAAACTAAAGTATTGATCATTTTATAAATATTAATACGCTCTAAAGCATAGGTATGTTAAAAGTTTAAGAATGACCACTAAATAACAGAAGCTGATTGAATAACCGAGTAACTTTTAGTCCAGTGCAAGGGTGGGAGAGGGTGAGAGAAGATGAGAGATCAAATCCTTTATAACAAGGAAAAAAAAGAAAGAAAAAGTACCCCTGCCCTTTTATGATAAAAACAAAATGAGGACCCCAAAATATAGATGAATGAAAAAAGTTGTAAAATATATCATTTGTATAAATTTTAACAAGTGAAATACTAGATTTTGTTTATGAATACCTATATATAAACACATAAACTGAAAAGGCAACATGAAATTCATGATAATTTCTTGGGTGGGGAGGGAAATGGGCAGGGTGATGAAAGCACATGTCAGCTTCATTTAATTTATTTAAGAAAAACTAATATGTTAATAATGATCAATACTGGCTAGTCTGTACCCAAAGTATTTGCTATAGTTTCTCCATAATTGTTTGTATTTTAAAAACAAATAACCCGCCCCACAGACATAGAGCATGGCCCTAGCCAACCATAAAGAGGCTATGATGTACAATCCTAACATGTGAACTTGAGAGCCAGAAATAGCTGGTGAACAGTACAATAAATCGACTATCACCCCACTCCTGTTTTATACAGAAACTACGTACCCTTTAGAATGGTTACATTGAAAAGAAAATGAAGCCTTAGTAACAACGTGCGATAACCAGAACTCTCATACACTACTGGCGGGAATATAAAAAGATATAAACTATTTTGGAAATACCTCTTCATTTTTCTTAAGTAACTATTAATGAAATTGATGTGTATGGTAAGCACATATTTGATTTTGTTAAGAAATTATCAAACTATTTCCCAAAGACTTACACACAAAGGTAGCAGCTTTATTTATAATAGCAAAATCCTGGAAACAACCCAAATATCCATCAGCAGATGAAGAGATAAACATATTGTGGCATATCCATATATAACGTAGATTACTCAGTGTATGTTCAAAGTTTTGGCAGTGTCCATTCTGTTTTGTCTGTTACATTTTTTCCCCCCCACAACTATGTTTACTTCTAAGAATTTTAATTTCAAATTACTCTTCACACAGCAGCTTGTTCTTCCATCAATGCAATGAAATTTCATACTTGAGATAGTAGTAAAACTTCTTTCATTCATTTTTTTCAATAGTAGTCATTTAATCATCCTGCTTAGTTTCTCTAGTTTTTGATTCCTTATGTCCAGTGACTAGTATTTAATTTTTTCTTTCCTGTGTAGTAGCTTAATCTAGGTTATTAAATATCAATTCCTTTAAGGATTTAAAGTTCTGGTATGGGGACTAGTCAGCAGACAGTGGACAAGCAAGAATAGCTCTGTCCAAATTGAGATGGTGGCAAGTGGGCCATCAAGTTCAATTCCCTCAAATTTAGTGGACAGCCATGAGCTCCATCTTTTAGGGTGTCCAGAAGAAGAATGGGGGAAAGTTTGGTCCCAAGTAAGCAAAGAAAGAAAGAGCAGATAGTAGGCAAGTCAGAGCAGACTTCTACACAGCTCTTGTAAGTAGGATCTATATCAAAATCTAAGGCTTTAAGTTATATAGGCAGGGCCCGCTTTTGTTAGCCAAACTGTCACAACAATTTGCTGTGAGAGAGCTAAGGGTGTTTTAGACGGCTAGCTTCCGAAAAATTACCTAATATCCTTAAACATACTAGCATGCACCTATTTGGTGAATGAACCATACTATTTAGAAGTTAGTTCTAAACTAGAAGTACTGCCTACTCTAATTAGAAAAAAATTAAAGAAAAATATTCTACCTATATGAAAGTGGCTGAGTACTTAATAGTAATCACTGTAACCTACCAAATGTAAAGAATCCAGTGAAAAGCTCAGTGAAACTTAAGCCTAAGAGGCAACCAGATACCACATATCACCTGAAGGATGACCACACCACTTCTGAAGTCTTGAAAGAAAAAAAAAAAAAAAAAATCTGAATCTGGTCATGTTTGAATTCTAACTACCAATTTACAGAAAATAAAGGGAAACCGGTTAAACCATTCCACTCTCAGAAAAATCTATGTTGTCAGAAAGACTCTAAAACAATTTCAACACACAAATTGTAAAAGGTAAGGAAAAAAATAAACAGATTGAGAAGCTATATACAGATTAAAAGATACTTAAGAGACAGTAATATAACAATGGAAGATTTGGATCCTGATTCAAACAAACTAACTTAAATAAAATATCCATGTATGACGTTTGAGACAAAATAAATTTGAACATTTACTAGATATTTGACATAATTACCATTAAATTTTTTACATATGTGACAAGGGTATTTGTTTTCTAAAAGTCTGTATCTTTCAGATAAAAACTGGAATATTTATGTAAAATAAACCAAAGTCTTCAAAAAAAGTTTAAGACTAACATAAAATTGCTTAGCTTTGGGCCATACTTGACAGTGACTTGACTGAACATGTTAAACTGTAATCAGCATTCTTTCCTAGTCTGTCATGTTATAGCAAAGTTAAGACAACATATAGCCTAATTGTGGGGATCACCTATTTTATTAATAAAAGTGGTAGAACTAAACTAGTTCAAGTAGATGAAACTGAGAGATATTCCCCACCCTTCTTCATGCAGAGAGATGGCCAATGCAGGAGGGAATTATAACACAAGGTAATGCAATTTAACGATTCATTTTCAATCTAAGAAGGTCCTATTTAAATTTGATTCTTCAAAATAAAAATGATTCCAATGTTTATAACTAATTCTACATGACAATAGCTCCAATTACCAGAATCTGGTTTTCAATTTAATGTAGAAAAAACATTGAAACTAGTTTAGCTTATACTCAAATGTGAGAGCCTATATAGCGCAGAAGTAAAGATTGCTGGTTCTAGACTTGAGTGCCTAAATTCATAGTACAGTTCTGCTACTTCCTTGGTGTATGATTTTGGCAAGTTTCTTAATCTTTCTGTGCCTTTGATATTCAACCATAAGAAGAGATAACAGCACCTGCCTCTTAGGATTGTCAATCAGATTAAATGAATACACATCAAAACATACAAATGACTAGTGTAAAGCAAATATTCAATAAATACTAGCTATATATATGGCTCTAAATTCAGGGGTAGGAAAATTAATTCAATCAAATTAAAATTTTTCTCTGATGAAAATATAACAAGAGTTTCAGAGACTAGAACTATGTTTTAGAATATTCTTGTGTCTGTGAAATAAGAAGTAGCACTAATTATGCTAAAATTGAACATAAAACTGAAGTTCTTATATTGAAAAAATTTTCCCATTTAGTAAAATTAAACGAACAAACAATCAAACAAACAAACACTCAAACCCAGGTGAAATCTGTCCTTAGTACTTAAAATTTCATACTAGTTCTCATTACCAAAAATCAAGGGTAAAAAATTGCACGAAATGTCTGTTTCAATAAAAATGTACTATGAAACACTCTGGAAGTGACTGATTCTTAAAAATATGTACTATAAGACAGACAAATGTAAAACAGTGAAACAAGATGAGTTATTTTGCTGGTCATAAAATATTTATTAAGGTATACTTTAGGGAGTATAGTGAATATAAAATTTAAGATCACAATATGAAGCAATTTCAGTCCTCTCAAAAGTCAGCCCAGTCCTCATTGCTCTGCAGATGTAAAACCACTGGTGAGACTCACTAAAAGCAGTTTGACTAGTACAGAAGAGGCTTTTCATAAACATTTACAATTAGAGCTTCTGAACACCTCTTTTTAAGTGCAAAACCACACCACATTACACTAATGCAGCAACAATGCATTCATATTGTTCTCATTAGTCATTAGTAGTCAACTTGCATAAAACACCAGAAAAAAGCACAATGGAGTTCACAAAATGGGCTAAAAAATGAACCTGTCCTTGCAAAACACACATTGTAATGGAAGAAGACATTAAAAATATATTATGCACACTACAGAAGCTGCGTTCATTCCAACAATCTCAAGTGTCATTTCCTTTTCTGTAAAATCAAATTACATGAACCAGGCACAACTAATATTTGGGAGGCAGTGTGTAGCTAAAATTTCATTTAACTAATTATTCAATGATTTAAAAAATCCCCATAAATCTTTTCTGTCCTGAGGTAGTTGCAAAATAAATCATAACTTGGATATCAACTAGAGCTGAGGCTTTGACTTTTACTCATTACAACTAGTTGTTACTGACAGGAACTACCTTTTGATATTTAAAAGACAGTTGAGAAATGGGCCTCTTACTACACACACAAGATGATGGCTATGTAGGAAAGAGGATTAGCTGCTTCAGAACATGAGAAATATGGTCCACCATTGCTTTCACCCCCACCCACCCCAACCATTTTAGATTCTTTATTGTCCAAAGAAATCACCAGGAACAACACAGTAGATGTAGACAGATCATCGTCCTTTGCTGTAGCCAGGGAAGAAAAGGTCAAGTAGAGTCTGCAGAATCTCATTGGGAATCATGATGTAATTCTGGCCAAGATCATGCCGGCAAGCAGGGCAGGAGAAAACCTGAGCCTTAAAGGAGCGCTGTAAGCAATCCTAAGGCAAAACACAAGAAGACAAACCCAAAAACACATCCAACTTCATCTGAGGGTAAAGCATGTAGAAAAGTACTCAACAACTTACGCTTTTAAATACGAACTAGAAACTTATTGTTTGGCAACAAGAAAAACATAAAAGATGAAAACCTGTAATGCCCTGAATCTGCACTATGAAAACCCGTTTATAGACGTGGTTTTAGTTCCACCTCTAGCATATACTGTGAGACTTCAGGTAAATGACTTAACTTTTGCGTGCTTTAATTTTCTCATCCAGTAAAAAATGAGGGTGTAACAGATTATGTATGGTTCCCACTAACCCATTTTCTAGGTTATGCTTTAATCCTGTTCTTTCCTGACAGAACATTAAAGAAAAAAAAATCAGGATTTCCATGCTTAGAACTAAATTACATATTTTATTAAATCACTTGACATATACTGTGTCATCCAAAAATGTATAAATAGGTACAAAATATATTACAGACTTAACTAATTCAAAGTCAGGCACAAACACAGATATGGAAGGTTTGTTTCCATTTTACAAGAGAAACAAACTAAAGTTTAGAAGTTAGCTCAGGATACATAACCGCCAAGCGGTAGAGCAAGATTCCAACCTTGGTTTTACTAAAAATCAAATTTTCCTTTCACACTACACTGATAGCACATATCAAACTCCTCTGGGCATGTTGCCAGATAGAATCTTTTTAGATTCCATTAAGTGCATGGAATTACTTCAGTTTGGGCTGTACTGTGTGAACCATACAAAAACTATAAGAGAAAACAGCAATGAAAATGACACCTTACTTTCTCTTTTCCATTTCAACCCCTCAACAATGCCAAACATGATTGAATATCTCAACTATATATATTTGAATTACTATTACTATCGAATTAAAACATGCATCTACCACCAAGATGTAATTAAATGCTTCTGAACTGGCAAGGTTCCATAACTATCCTGTTTTATGAAAAAATGCTTCACATGCTAAAAACAGGTTTGGAGGTTAGTGTGCCTTCTGGCTTAATAAGGGAAAATGAGAAAGGAATTCTACTTACTTTACAGACATTGTGGAGGCAATCTGTTGTCACAGGCTGGTAAACTAGCTCCTGGCAGCAGACACACATAAAAGATTGCTCCAATTTTTTCAGGAAATTCTAGATGGTACCCAAAAGGAAGGGAAAAAAAAAGGTTAGCATTTCATGAAACATTAGTAAAATTCAAAGTGATTTAAAAAAGTGTCTTGGTCCCATGTAATACATTTTTTTTTATTTTAAAAAATCCATAGTGATTGTAAGGACTAGCAAACACATAATTGAAACTGGAAAAAAAACAAAAACAAAAACAAACCATTCCATAAGATATATACATCAGTTTTAAATATTAGGATTGGGTTGAAAAGGTTGCAAAGGCAAAGCATTAAAAAGAAAATACTCCCCTAAAACTCATATCCGGTGTACAATTTTTCAATTAAAAAATCATGGACAATTTATCTCAAGGTCATTACATACAGTTTTTAAAAAGCTGCATGGTATTCCAGTACATGAATAAGCTTTATTTATTCAATATTTTGCTATAAAACTTGAATATTTTTTAACCTTAAAAAAAAAAACAAAAAACAGCACTGGGTAATAATACTCTGTAATATCTAAGACCCCAACGAATCAACATATTTATTTTCCTAAGATTATCTTCTGTGATATTTTGTTGCAATCTAAAAATTCCATATTTTCTTGATACTAATGTTTACTCAAATTGGGACTAAGTTATAAGAGATGGAGCTGTCTAAAGCAAACATAATCAAATGTGTACTCTATGCTCTTCAAAACCATTATTGATTCCCCATTTGTTCTTTTAAACTAAAAAGATAAGTAGATTTTTAAATAGTCACAAGGATAATCCTCTATTCAGTTATTTTGGTAGTAGGAGAGTATATATATATTTTTTTCTTTATATTAATAGAAAACGTAGAATTTACAAGAATGTCAAGTAAAAATAAAAAACCAAAGATTCCCAAAGTGTAAGATAAACATAGTATGATCTCATTTCTATGGAAACTTAAAAAAAACAAAAACAAAAACAAAAACAAAAACAAAAAACAAAAAACAGAACAAAACAAAAAAACCCCAACCTCATAGATAGAGAACAGACTGGTGGTTGCTGGGGGTCAGAATTGGGGTACAAAATGTGTGCAAGGATTCAAAAGGTACAAACTTCCAGTTATAAAGTAAGTAGGTCATGGGGATGTAATGTACGGCATGATGACTATTCTTATATGACAGTTACTAAGAGAGTATATCTTAGAAGTTCTCATTATAAGAAAAAAAGTTTTGTAACTATGTATGGTGGCAAATGTAGGCTTATTGTGGTGATCATTTTGCAATAAACAGAAATATCAAATCATTATGTTGTACACCTAAAACTAATACAATGTAGTATGTTAATTATACCTCAATTAAAGAAAAAATCAAAGATCCTATTTCAAAGTTATGTCTTGATACTAATTTATAAACATGGATTATGAAAGTCAAGTGAGTTATCAACAAAGTATTATGCAACACATCAAAAGAATATACCAATTAGGGGAAGATGGGGAAAAAGCTATAAATTTAGTACTTGAAAATTTCCTTGTTAATGACTAATATTTCCCCGGTACCACCATGGTGCCTATAATACGAGTATACGTCATATAGGTATTTGGAGTTGCTACGATGTGCTAGGCACTCATCTAAGCAGTGATGATAGAAAAGGCAAAGTCTCTGCTCTAAGGAACTTTATATTCCTTTAGGCAAGCAGACTGAAAAAAAAAATTCAATTTCAGATAGTAATAACTGAGAAAACAAAGCAAATTAAAACAACAGAATAAAGAGTGGCTATTTTAGAAAGGGTAGTTAGGGAAGTCCTCTCTGAGTAGTGTAATACTATTGCAGAAACTTACAGGATATGAAGGAGTAAGAGAATTCCAGTCAGAGAAATAGTATGTGTATAAAGGCCTAGCAGCAGGAGTGAGTTGAATATGTTAAATAACAGAGATCACTGTAGCCAAAGCAGTACGGGCCTGAGAGAGTAGCGAAAGGAGTCTGCAGAGGTAGGTAGGGATGACAGATCACATAGGACCTTGGGAAGGTGTCTGGATATAAACACATATATTATATGTACATTTATTTAAAAGTCACCACTGGCCAACAGCTGATTTTTCTGGCTTAATAAATGTGTTCCTGGCTTATCTGAAGAAAATGGTCACAAAACCTGCCTAGGGCACCAATAGTACATAAACGTTCAGAGTAATCATTAGCAGCAACATCACATCACCTGACTTAGGCACTTAAGATCCTGCCACCAGAGGGCAGGATTATTTTTCAGTCTTTTTTTTGGTTTAAGAACTGTCAACTGGTGACTTGATTTCATATGAAAATTACATTGAAAGAAGGGGTTGAAAAGTCAGGTATACTTGATTTGAACATCCTTGCCAAGTCTCACAGGATTCAATCATTTTGATAATTTTTTAAAATTCATAAACAGGATATACATAATAAAAGATTCACACGAAGCCCAATACACATGTCCAGTACAGACAACAGATGTGCAAATGAATTTCACTGTGCACTCAGGGGGCTTTTTCCTTCACTGATATTTGCTTTGTCCCCTGCCCACACCCACAGCTAGAACTCCCTCAAGTTATCACTAATCAGCTGTATCCTCTCCAACCAGAGAATAATTAGACTGTGATCAACAACTGCTTGCTGTATCTTACTTGCTCTAAGTGAAAATGAGCCTGACCTACCAGAGTCAGATTCTCTTTATGCCTGGGTCTCTTACCTAAAAATCAAGTAACACTTCTCACAGATCTAAATTACTTTACTTCTGTCTTTCAAACATGTAAGCCTCCTTCTATCAAGGATAACTCAACACATCACATTTTTAGGCAAAGGAAATTATGACTTCAATATAAATCCAAAGAGTATTTAATAAATCTTACCCATTTCTAAAAGTTTAAAAATTATATCAGGAATATTCTTCCTTAATATAATATTTCTCAAACAAAGAGCAATACAGAAACTCTATGAGAATTTCCTTTAGATGTAGATAAAAGCGCACGCGCGCGCACACACACACACACACACACACACACACATTTCATTAACCCTATTTCGGGCAAACAAGAAGTTCTGGCTAATGCAGAGGGAAATAAAAGGAACATTGGCAAGAAGAAATTACTAAAAGATGACCAGATGGAATTTCAAGACAGGATACTAGAGCTCACCAACAATAGCTGCACATCACAATACTTTGGAAGGAAACAGATGAGAAGGGGGTTATTATCTAATAAAACATTAGATAATAACATTAATTAATATTATTAGATAATAATATTATCTAATATCAATTAATATTATTAGATAATAATATTATCTAATAAAACATAAGAGATTTGAATTTGTAAGCAAAATTCAAGACAATAAAAGCAAGGGACAATTTGACAATTCATATTTGAAACCTCTAGTTGGGGATCTGATAAGAAAGCTTTGTTTGCAAAACGCAGCTAATACAAAATCCATGCATTAGTTAACCTTGTAATTCCTTTTTACTTTGAAATTTTATGATTACCAAAAAATGGAAAAAAATTAAAAACATATGAAGTATTTAAATAAATATGCTAGTTTATCCCTAGGATGATCACTTAGGCATTGAAAATTGTGCTGAATTGCTTAAGATTTATGCCATCGGGTAACTGTGAAGTATAAAAAGTTTCCTGATGAGTTTTAGATTAAGTTGAGTGTGTGCCACAACCGAAAATTCTTCCCATGAACAGCACCTCAACATAAATTAAGTTCAGGCACAGAGAGGTCAAAAACCAACATCTAAGAGGTCTAAAATAAATTTAAGAGCATTTATGTACTGCTTCAGATTGTTTCTGAAAGCTAGTGACACTAGATGAGATTGGATAAAAGGAGCAAGTTTTGACTGACTTGTGAAAATGATACTTCATAGGAAAACTATTTTTTTATCATTTGTTATCAAAACATTACTATTTTAAAAATATTTTTATTTTTTTAATTAAGTTTATTGGAGTATTTTAAAAATCTTCTCATGATAACTATATATGATGACAGATGGTTACTAGACTTATCGTGATGATCACGTTCATTAGGTATATACAAGTCTAATCACTTAAAACTAATGTAATATTGTATGCAAACTATAATTAAAAAATAAATTAAAAAATGAAAAGGCATGGAATCATAATGAAAAAAAGTCTTTACATACTGGTCCTTCCACAAGAGATGCAAGCACTTCGTCCCATAGCTTCTGGTTTTGATGATCTTCTCTGATTAGATGTTGTTGTTGAGGGGTTAGCTGGAAAGCCTCAACAGCTTCTGCTGAATCTGATGCTTTGAACACTTTGGAGGCACTTGGACAATCATCTAGATTTATTTAAAAATATATCAGCAGACTTACAAGTGATTCTAAGCAGAACTATGAAATAAAAGAGTTAACTGGCACCAGTAATGTTTAGCATGAAGATACCTGCATAAACCAGCATCTAACTTCCCCTGGAGTTTGGGATACTATATTTGCTGCTGTTTTGGTTCTGACACTATTAAAATATAAAAAAGCACCCACCTATCCGAAAACAAACAAACTCCCCCCGCTTCACTTGCTTTTAATTTCTGATGAGTTTCTCAGTTTATTCTCTTAATATTTCTCTCTTTAGAAACTGTAATATTAGAATTGATTTTTTATAATCATTACCTACCATTATCTGGAGTCGGCCTTTTTGAGGCTCCACTGGCCTGCTTCTTTGTCTGTCCTTTAGTCTTCTTCCCTTCCTTATCTGAAGGGTAACCTACTGGATACTGATGGGGGAAAAAAGTAAATGTAGACTTAAAATTCACAGAGAAGGGGAGTTTTTGATCCTGGTGAGAAATTTTAAAAGGGGAGGGAGAAGTAGTCTATATTTTCCCTGAACTGAAAAAACTTTATATAAAGGAAAAAGACATTTAAAGAACAAAATTCAAAAGACAGAAGACTATTAAAATCCCAAATTCAGTATAAAACTATATAGTTTTGATTAAGATATTCTGTTTTATAATACAATGATCTTAAGTTTCAGATCTAAACAGGAAAGTTTTCAGGAGTTGTGACTAGGTGGCTTGAAAATTTTGAGGTAGAAAGGAAAGTGGAATCTAGATATGAAGGTAAATGAAGAACAACTACAGAGTACAAAAGATGGTACTAATATAAACGGGATTACACTAAACTGTGGAGCCAATCTAAAAAAAAAAAACCAAACCACAAAAAAACCACCAAAATGTTAAGGATCGAATTTCTTATCTCTCAAAATTAGGGGGAAAAAATAAAAGCTTTTAAGAGACCTAAAGCCATTAAATTACTGAATTCTTTTTTTAAAGGTTAGACTTTAAGGAATAAATTCTACCTATTATCCTTGCAGTTTTACTACATTTTTTTTTTTGACATGCTTGTGATAACACTCATGTTTAAAGCTGAATATGTTTCAAGACTCATAAATGATACATTTGCTCATCATAGTAAATGGGCTTACATGCTTCTGCTCACAGTTTCATATCTAACCTATCTAGAACATTCTCTGATGAACAGTGGATCTGAAAAAAACTTCTGAAAATGGGTTTAACAATAGGTTTTTAAATATCATTTATAAAAAGTATTATAGTTGATCCTTGAAGAACATAGGTTTGAACAACTTGGTTCCACTTACATGTGAACTTTTTTTCAATAAGTATATTGGAAAAATTTTCGGAGATTTCCTTATTACTATGAAACAATCACATCAACTACACTAGGCTACCATAAAGCTTTTTTTTTTTTTATCAGTCTATGAATTGTTATACCTATAAATATGAATTTCTTTTTCGCATTATCTATTCATTTTTAATGTCTAATGTTAGAACTACATATAACATCTACGGTGTGTTGTATCATATAAGACAATATTGATGTAGGTACTGACAGATGATTCATCTTGTAAACAGATGACGTAAACTTACAGTATCAATACAGTACAATACTACAAATGTATTTACTTAAGATTTTCTTTTCTCTAGTTTACTTTACTGTAAGACTACAGTATACAACACATACAACATACAAAATATGTGTCAATTGGCTGTTTCTGTTATCAGTAAGGCTTCCAGTCAACAGGTTATTAAGGTTTTGCAGAGTCAAAAGCTATATGTGGATTTTTCGACTGTGCTGGGGTCAATGCCTCTAATCTCCTTCATTTTTCAAGGGTCAACTGTATTTGGCAGTTATTTCGGCAGCTCATGGGGCTCATTTAAACAATCAATTTTATGAGTTTAAAGAGAAAACAAAAACAGGAACAGATTTGCACTAAAAGACACACACTCACCTGGCTGGGTGGTCAGACACTTGCCCATAGTTCAGCCCCTACACATGCAGTGTGGGCAGAGCCAGGGAAAATGACAAAGCTGGTAGTCTTTACAGGAAGCACAATGATGGGAAATGATGGAGGATAAACTCAAACCATGCTCTGAAGTCAGTGTCAGGGACAAAGTCTAGGGTGTATAGGAAGTGGAGGGGGAATGTAGCCATACCATCCACTATGCACACAAAACCAACAAAGTCTTATATGGGGTAACAGCTAAGCATGGGCAAAGGGAAAAAAAAGGCACAGCACTAAAGGTGGTGACAGGACAGGGAAGCAGCTTTGAGGGGGAAGAGAGAAAAGGGGTGAGGAAAAGTGAGAAGGGTAGGAAGCAGACCACTCTTACAAGTCACCTCCCCCCTTCCCTTACCAGAGACACACCCCCTATGCCCTCTAGGATAAACTTCCCTTCTCGAGGCCTCCTATACCTAAATTTTATGTATCCCTTTCCCTCATACTTCAAGTCATTTCCAAATTTAATTGGAAATATTTTACTTTTCAATGACCAGCCCAACTTTTTCTAAGCACGATTCTTGGTCTTAGGGCTGTTTGACACCTAGGATGCTACCTCTTTACTTCTCTTCTTTCTGTATACTTGCATGATCTCATTCCTCACCCCTTACAGTCCACTGATCAATTGCTGTGGGTTACATCTAGTGTTAAGACATGTTGATAGTATAGTACAGAGGTATATATTTTTATCAATACACAAGTAGCCTAGACAAATGTAATCTAACCTGTAAACGTAGGCATAATCTCCTTGACCGTTCTATTCCTTCTGAGGTCCAAGGAGCAGGTTCAACATCGTCTCTTCTTAAAAGATAGCGCCAAACCAAGAATCCATGGCTTGATGAAATCTCTGGCCAGTATTTCACCACCTAAATCATAATATTTCAGTACTAGTTTGAGATTCAAAGTTTAAACTTATTATTCATAATGTCTTCATATTAGTGGTTTAAACTTGCCCAAACTAAGTGCAACTTCAGAAGGTACTTGCTTTGCTGTAAAAGTAAATGAATTAAGAAAATTCACTAAAATATTATTTTGACCTTATTTCCTATTAAGATAGTTCTCATATAGGTATAGATTGCTATAAATTTGAAATACTAACAAAATTATGCTTATTAATATTTTTTGCATAACAGTATATAAAAAGTGGCAGTAGATGCCTGTTTTTTAAACAAAGAATACAACCTATTTTAAAAATTATAATGTGCTCTGCTTTGAAAATCTATTATAATTAAAATCATTTTGAAAGATATATGTCAAAGTCCACAATGGCAAAGTTATTTAAATGGTTTTATCATACAGAATATACTTATTAAAAGCTTAACCCAAAATATAACTCTGCCTTTACAAACTTAAAACTAGCCTTAAAAGTATTGAAGAGTTCACTAGGTGCAGCTGTTATATTTCCAGAAAAAGCAGACTACCAACTAAGATGGTCTAATGTTTCCTCCAACCCACCCACAGTAGAGCAGTTCCCTGTGGTAACCCTGTCCTGAAAGCCCAGGAAGAATGACTAACAAGAGGTCATGCCAGATAGAGCACCTTATAAATGCCATCATATCTGTTGCCTTCTTCAGGAGCATATTTGCTGATCTTCCTCCCTTTAAAACTGCGTATCACTCTGACTGGCTTACCAGCTCTCCAATTCCGAGACTCTGCTCCAATTTTATCATCCAATGGAGCATCACAGTTTAGGGCCAATGCCCTAAAAAATAAAACAAAGTCTTTATACCAAGTAATCTTTCTTCAAGTATATAATCGCATCATTAGCTCAATTAAAAGGTGAATTATGCCTTACCTGATGGTTAAGATTCTATGATTCTTTCCATATTATTCCAGATAATAGGATTATGCTTTCCCCCACCAGCAGAGAAGACAAATCAGTTTTCTGATGTCACCCCCAAGCCAGGGGATTGGTTCTCAGATAGCCTGTAGGGTTCTTCTGAAAGTAATAACATCTGTGCCACGTATAATAGAAAACAACTAGAAATACATGGAATTTTCTTTAAATAACGTTTGTTGAGGGAAGGGAGAAAGTTGGGAAACTAAAGCAAGTGATTGTTTTAATAGTTATTTTTGATAAGGGAGTGAGGTAAATTGCTGGAATAATGTAGAAAGAAATCCAGAAAAATAAATTTGTCAGCAAGGTACAAATGACCTTTCTAGGTCCACTTTCCACATTCCAGAAAACAGAGATTCCTCAAAGTTTAGAAGATATTAAGAACAAGCTCAATATGAGAATATTCTTTAAAGACCTCCAGTAAAAAGATAAGTTTAAATAAAACTGAAGCATTCAAATGGCTGTGCTAAATCATGACAATAAAGACTTTTGGCTGTTTGAGACCACTACATTTTACTGATGACATATGAACAGGAAGAAAACTGAGCTGGAAGCAGCACCTGATTTAGCTGAAGCTTCCTTAGTATGCGTACTCACTTAGTAGTAATTAATCAGTAAGGTTATTAGATGTTAGAAGACCTTTCTTGGGAGAACTTAGTCCTGCCAAAAAAAGAAAAACCAAGCTAGAATCTATTTAAAAGTAGTATTTTTTCCTCTAAGACACCTACTTCCTAACTTAGGTGAAAAGAAACCACTGAGAACATGTATGGTCAAAAATACACACACACACACACACACACATACACACACAAAATCTAGTGAAATCATATATGATACGAAATCTTATTCAGGGTATATAGTTCTTTTTATACAGGCTCAAATAAAAAAAAAATAGACCTTAAGACTAAATGACTAATCTACTAAAATATCTTGATCACGGTTATATTGTTAAAATAAGTGAACTTAAGAAAATGTTTCTTTAAAAAAAAATTTATAAAAAATTAAAAAAAAATTTAAAAATTTATAAATGCAGTCAAAGGTTAAAGCTTACCAAGTTATCTTTATCTCAAAGGGAAGTGCACTAAAATCCTGAGAGGTAGAAGAAAATCGACTATAGGGCTATTTATGGAATATCTATTGAGATATACATACTCCATCTTCTTAAAGAGCTAGGATAAGGATAAATATTATCTTCATGTTAATGAAGATAATGCTTTGGTGCTCACAGGTACCTTCAGTCATAATGACTGCCACCATTAACTGGCACTAATTCCCTTCTAGCTTCATGAAAATATTCAGGCTGTTCAAGTATGTGAAAAGAGTCCCAGAGGATGAAACTAGCCACAACAATAAGGCTCTTCCATTACTCTATCCACATCTCAACAGGTTGCCTCTAACTGCCCTGATAAAGGACAGCCAGATTACCCTGCTACCCTCTTCAGCTTCATAAAGTAAAAGAGCTGAGAAGAGATAGGAACAAACTTCTTAAAGCAAGAAGCAGGTGTCAAACTACCTCTTAGCAGAGAAGCAAAAATGAATTGGACCATATACTAGTCAGGAAAGAGTATACTGCAGGTAAGAGCTAAGGGCCTTTCACCACAGCTTTCATGTTTATAACACAAATAAGCACCTTTGCCTAAGAGGTCTTTACAATTAATCGTACTCACAGCTTAATGTATAAATTAATTGAACGGATGTCAAAGTCTATGATATGTCAATCCTAAATTGTTTTTGAGTTACTATTTCATTTTCATTATCTTATTTTTAATACAAACATTTTTACTACTTGTCAATTATTTTCTAACGAGACTGTTAACATAAGGTAAACAGGGTATACTTATTAGATTCTTCAAAAGCTTGAAAAGAATTTACCATGTACATTACAAGTGCAGGTGATTATGAAAGAAGTTTCATTCAAGCAAAATAATCTATTATTATTAAAGAGAAAAATATAATTTTCGGATTCAACAACTTCAAAAAGCCTTTTGCAAATTCTAGATACATTTTCAATGACAAAAGCACATCAAAAGATTTGTAACTCCTTTTAAGATCATTCTTCCTAAAGAATTGCTATCTTGATAGGAAAAGACTAGCTAGGGACTGGACTCCTGCCTCAGGAATGTTTTCACCAGCAAATCTGACCTGTCTCCTCTGCTGGTTCAGTAAAATAATCCTACTGTCAGAAATAATATAGAAGACATAAAAACAGATTCTATATAACCTGGTATGCAACAAAGTCTTTAACCCATATTGGTATATTCTTTACTTCACACGGTAATCAGAAATTAAGGGCACACTACTTAAAACCGAGTGATTTAGATTCAAGAAAGCAAAAAATACTTTTACTCAATAACCCACAAAACGCCCTTATTGATAGAATGCAAAAAAATTTCAACTTTATGAAATGATCACAAAATTATCAGTAAAACAAGTTATAATGTGGTCATTGCTATCTGATGGTTTGGATTACTTAATTTATTATTACTGATATTAGCATGCATTTATAAAACATTTTGAAGTTATTTTCTTTTCCCATGGAAGCTGGAATGTCATTAATACTTCTATAGAATAAAGATCAACACAAGGTGGTCTTTCATAACACCTTATAAGCATTTAGTTAGAAAAGGTCACTTTCATAAATAAACATTCTCTTTCATAATATTTAAAGACATCTTATTATTTTAAATCCTGAAAGCACCTTGAGTGTAGTTCTGATTAAGTTATCTGATGTTTCGCTTACGTGCATAAATGTGGCTCCCAAACATAACCCTGTTTCACATTAGTGAGTATCCTCTAAAAAGAAGTGTATCTTTAAAAGATAAATCTGTGTTGAGTAGAACGCAACTTTGACCTAGGGGGTAGTGGATAAAGCCACCTTGTCCTCAACTTCACTTACGTGGGCTTCCTTCTTTTAAAGCTTTCAGGATGTTTTCAAATGCAAAGTGCATGTATTAAGACTGGGAATTATGTATTATGTCATTTGAAAACTAATAATTTGAAGAAATAAGTTAGGATTTCTTACAAATAATTATATAATCAAGTAATGGAATTGTAATTTTAGATCTTTAATGTTCAATTTAAGATCCTCCTCTACAGTCTAAGTTATAAATTATAGTGCTATAATCAAACATTTACACAGAGCCCAAATTATAAATAGTCTTTACAAACTCTAACAATAAAGAGTACCTGTTCATGTTTGTTAATGTTTGATCAGCCGATGGTGCGCCAATTCTTTTATTACCAGCAAGGTTTTTACCACCACTCCCAGTGTATGTGAATTCATCACCTCGGTCCTATAGGAGAAGATTTTCATCATTAGATACACAAACCCAAGTATAATTTCATCAATTCTTGTTTCAGAGTCAGAACATTTGATTAGGATGTTATGAACTGACATGGTCTCTCACAGTATCTACCAAAATTCAATGCAATCTTGCATGTAGTATACCTTCAAGTTATATCAGTTGATCTAAAGATTTCATTTTAAAGTTATATAGCTTCCAATATCCCCAAATGTGACTATTCTCATACTACATATATAACCAAATATATCTATAGAATGTTACAAAATAAAGTCATATGGGTTGGAAATATTGTTTCATTTAATTCAGTGTTATTAAAATAAACTTATCAATATTAGCTTCTAGTTTCTTTATCAAGTATCATTTTAATAAATACTCCATAACTGATTTCCCAACAGCAATCTATACCGTATTCAAGTTTGTTGCTAAATTTCAAATTTCAAATCCTAACAGTATGGTAAGTTCCCCACATCTCATACTCTATGGGTTCACTCAAATTACATTCAGGTAAAATAATTACCTTTCATTAAGTTGTATAAAGTGCCTACTAAATGTGAAAAAAAAAAAAATCATGCCAAAAGAAGTAGACGGTATACAAACGAGTTCCACAAATATTTCTGTAGTAGCTATAAATTTATATTGGTATTGTCTCTACCTCAAAATAAATTGAGAAAAGTAACTAGCACCATACAAATTAATTCTACTAACACTATCTAAATAGTGGTCCTTCTTTAATTCAAGATTATTTTAATTAATTAGTTCAGACTGCACTTAGGATAATAAAGTTTTGTCTACTAAATTCTTGCCTGTAATAAAGGTCAGTTACTTTGCATCTTGTTTTTCCTTTGGCTTAAAAGTCATAATTAAAGTCTCATGGCTTTAAAAGTCTGTCCAAAAACCTTTTTGTTGATCCAATATTGATGTCTAAATTTTAAAAAATAAAGCATTAAGGAATTTCATCTTTAGTTTGTACTCCACTTAAAGAAATTCTAATAAATAAGTACACCTACAAAAGTCTAGAACACTCCTTAAATTAATCATAAACGGTCTTCCAAATAGTATCTGAATTGACTTCACAATGTTCATATTCATAACCCTGTCAACTTTTAAAGTTATAATTGTGGTGGTGCTATAAAGGAAAAAGTAGGAGGAATTAGGAGAGCACACAAGGTGCAACCTAAGCTAAATGCTGCACTAAGCAGCGTTTAAAAGAGAACGAAAACATTTCTGATTATTCTTCCAGCAGCAAATAATCAAGTAAAAATAGTTCAAAATCTATGTTATTAAATCATCTATGCTTCAATCTTTGCACTAACAAAAACTTTAATTTCCATTGGGGGGGAAAACTGCCAGACTGTCAGAACTAAGCGAATATTATTTCAGACTGTTCTTTTCTATGGAAAATGATCAACCTAATTTGTTGCATTTTCTAGTCCATGCTCTACTAAGCTGTACCCCAATGAGCCAGTAGCTTAAACAAGACTGCTGCCTGGGAGAAGCTTAAAGTAGCCATCAGCTGCCCCAGACTGACTCGATTTCTCATGATTTTCCAATCTCTACTCTTCTCCTAAACTGTAAAGCAGCTGCCTAACACAATAAGCTGGGTCCTCCCATTCCTGCCATCACTCTTATCAGGCAAAAGACTTTCATCTCAATCTTCTCACCCTCCTCCCCCAGACTATCAGATAAATATCCTAAAGCACAATTAAAATCATTAAACTTTTCCCAGACACCTTTAATGATTCTTTAATTCAAAGCTGTCTAGAATATAGCCTCAATTTTTGCCAGTTTCTCTCTCATACGATCCCTTACATGCCCACAAAACAGGGTACTAGCACTACTATTGTTAATACCTAACATATGCACTTAAGAGTCTGTGTGAAGGTTAGGCTAAGCATTTTACATATAATTAATTGATTTAACCCTCACATCAACTCTATGAGGTAGGTTATTTTAAGTACTGTAAGCCCTATTTATAGATGAGGCAGAAGGGTTCGGCAGCTTGCCTAAGGTCACATAGCTATAAGAAATGGCACCAGGACACAAACTCAAACAGCCTGGCTGGCTCCAGAGTCTGTTCCTGATCACTGAGCAAACTACTTCTCAGGACAACTGTTAAGAAGCAGATCATCTTTGTGGGTCCTCATTTCTCAAGTGAGGCCAAACTAGCATTAGATTAATTCTCAAGTTACTAGACAAAAATGTTAACCACTTTATCAGCAGGTTTCAATAGTTTCACATCCATTCATCCACACACAACAAAGATCACTGGCTCCGTGAATGTTATATCAAATTAAATAAAGGTTTCAGAACAAAAATTTTTTTTGAATGAGAAAAGCTTATTCAGGTTTCCTCCATCTATTTCTGTAGATGTAACCTGCCTACGATAAAAGATCAAAAGATTGAAAATGTTTACAAAATATAACATCTCCAGATACATCTTAGTTGGCAATCTAAGCCTATGTGTTTTAGTCCTAAAATAATTTTTTACAGTAGTTAATAGACTTAACTGCTTAACTTAACTTAGAATTAACTGCTTGAGATGCGTAACTAAAACTCATCAGCACTTTTCTCCACAAATATTTAATGTTTGACTAGTAACTATATTCAAAAGATGTAAAAAAGGAATAACACCCATCCCACTTCAACTTGGTACTCATTTTTAGCTTTACAATTACATGTTTATATGTTTCATGCATTTGAGATAAGCTTCTGATCCAGACCACAGAACTGTCGATCCATGTGCCCAGAGATCACATCATTTAATATCAATAACTTTGGCCAAGGTCTCACACACAAATGTCAAAGCCCAGATCAAATATAATTGGCTGGTTGCTAAAAACATATGTTAAAGAGATTCCACTTTTAGTTGGTTTTCTTACAGAGCCTTAAAAATATTCTAAGTGCTCACTGTAACAAGCTATATAACATTCTTTGTATTTTTTGAAAAATATTTAAAGATATAGCTTCAAAATTATGCATGTCAACTATCATACAACTCAGTAATTGCATTTCTGAGCATTTATACCAGAGAAATGAAGACTTCTGTTTATAAAAACCTGTACACAAACATTTATTGCAGCTTTTATTCATAATAGACAAAAACTGGAAATAACTAGATGTTCTTCCATGGGTGAATAGTTAAATAAACTGTAGTACATCTATATCATGGACTACTACTCAGCAATAAAAAAGAACAAATTTGATAAAAGCCATAATTTGAGAATCATGCTGAGCAAAAAAAATGTCAGTCCCAAAGGTTACATACTATATGATTCCACTTAAAAAGATTTTGAAATGATAAAATTTTAGAAACAGAGAACAGATTAGTGGATGTCAGGGGTTAAGAAGGGGTTGGGAGAGCAGGTATAGGAGATGTGGCTATAAAAGGGCAACTTGAGGGATCCTTGCGGAATGGGAAATAAATGTTCAGTGTCCTGAATATATCAATGTTAGTACCCTGGCTGTGAACTGTACTATAGTTCTGCAAAATGTGACCATTGAGGGAAAATTGGTAAAGGGAACAAAAATCACTATAGTATTTCTATTGCTACATGCCAATCTAAACTTATCCCCAAATAAATTTTTAAAAAAAAGAGCTCTATAGAGAATGTATTTTTATTGCAATAATCAGTTATCACATGTATATATAAATCAAAATAATACATATAAAGATTAAAGACTGCCAATTACTTTACCTTGTATATAACTGATCATTTCAATGTAAAAATTATGCTAAAAAGATAGGATTTGATATACCTATCTTTTTGATAGACAAAACTTCTGTATTTTACCAAATGATCAAGACAGGTTCTAAAGAACAAGGTCATATCATGACTTACTACTTCATCTGCAAATCCACCAGCCAGGACAAGAGAATAAGCCCCATCATTACTTCGACCATGAATTCCACCAACATGGGGTCTATGAACACCTGCTTCGCTCACCTATAAAATAAATAGTCTCAAAATACCTTTGAACAGTTAGTTAAGTTACATTTACAAAATGCTTTCACATACATCATTAGACCCCAAAACCCTCCAACTAAGAACTGCAACTCAGTCAGAGTTCTATCTTTTGCTCATTGACATTACTTCTCCCCAACTACATATCCCTTAGGTACTAAGCTGGTGATGTTTAAAACTGCTCAGGCCTAGAATTCTGAGTTTTAAAATAACTATTAAATAATCATCACCTTATGTTTATTGGTAATTCCAGCTCAACTTGGGTAAAAAAGAATTTACTATCAGTGCTCTGCATCTCTTCCCGTATTTTTCATCTTTGATTATGGCACTGTTCTCTAGCCATGTCAGAAAGGCAAGATTCACATTAGCCTCATTCTTCTCCTTTATTATTCAAACCCATTTGGTCACAAATACTACTGATGTGATCTCCCAGAATTCTCGAATCCATCTTTTTCTCCTTCCACTGCTACAATCTTAGTTTGAGTCATTAATGCTTAAAATAGATCCCTTTTTACTGCCCTGTTTGTTCCTTCGAACTCGTTCTACCCACCACAAACAGAATGATCCTTTTAAGAACAAATTTGCTTTTAATTTTTAACTGCTTAAAATATATTAAATGGTCTTATAGTATATCAAGATCAAGTTAAGTATTATACATTATCCTCTCTCAGTCTGGCTCCTATCTACTATATCTCCAGCTTCTACTCCATGGAGCCTCTATTTTTGAATGAAAACTACTCAGTGTTATCCAAACATGCTATCCATTTTCTTAGTTTACTCATGCTATTCTACTACTTCAATGGCCTACTATTTTTCCCATATACCTTCAATTCTGGCTCACTGAAATAAGTGTACTTCCAACTCTCCAAGAGGAGTATTGTAATTCATGAGTTTAGCATGCAATTGTTCTTAGCGGAGAAAAAGGAGATGAAATCCAAGCCAGTATAGTTGGCTAAGAGGCACAACAGAAGGCCAGGAGAAGCTGATAGGAGCAACAGAACCAAGATTTAGACCTTGGAAATACCAGGTCCTTCAGAAGACAGAACCGCTTGATTTCCTACCTTACCAACCCTGATAAAAATAAATCTATTCTGAACCTTTCCTACTTTCTAAACGGCATTCTTTTAGTTGCTAAGGCCGACTACCTCGAAATCGTCTTAGACTGTATTAATGGGGCTTTTAGCTTTTTGACTGAATTAGTGACAGGTATACAAAAAAATGAAGCAAACAAAAAAACAAGATAATTAAAAATATACAATGTGTATTTTTATTGCATTTTATTAATTGTATTTTAATATTTTTACTGTATGTATAAATCTAAAGTCGTAATAATAAAAACCTTGAATACTGATTTAGTCAAAATTATTCATAACCATTGCAAAGATGGGAGGACAGAGTATGTTAAACTACATGTTCATCTTCCACAGGAGGAAGTTAATAAAACTAACATATGAAGACAAAAGCAGCATAGACATGTTACTTAGAAATAAGGAGGTAAATCCAGAAGAAATAACTAAAATGTTAAAGTGATTGTCACTGAGAAACAGAAAGTAGGAATCAAAAAAGGGCAGGTTTTTATAATATAAGTCATATACTAGTATTTAACTTTTCAAGCTATGGATATATATTACACTATTTTAATTTGAAAATGTTATCAATGGTCTAAGCACCAGGGCTACTCTACTCTTATTTAAAGTTCAAAATCCTGAGAGTTTCTAATTGGAAATTGCTCTAAGATTTTTTTTTTCCACATTAAGTTTTCCATAATGTTAAATTTGCCTTTCTAAAGAAGAAATCAGGAATAAATAAAACAGATCCTTCTTCAAGAAGAAAAGAGAGAAGTAATTTTATCTTTGGATTATGTGGCAGTTCCTCTAACCAGTATCTTAACAATCATTTAGGAGAATGACACCAAAGAAAACATCTAAAGTGAACTTTCTTGGAGTTCAAGGACATTAAATGAGAACTCAGCACTTGACTTAAAGAAAAAAAAAAAACAACCTAATACTTAAAATATTAAATTCTTAAGAAAAATTCTTTGGAAAGCTTAACAATAATGTTAACTACCATAACTGTAACAGAAGAGTAAAACAAAGTGATGACAAGGCATACCTGATGCCCAATTCCACAATGCATGTTCCTCTGCCTATTAAGCTCTGGGGAAGAATCTATCTGTCCAACAGAAAATCTTTCATTCTAACAACTGAATGCCATGTGATACTACTACCTAGGGTAGTCCATTTATAATCGAAAGACACTGATATTTGCTACAATTTGAACTATACCCAATTTTACCTTTTCAAATGAGCCAATTTAAAACATACCTGAACTCTAAATCTCCAAGTTGATCCAACAGGAATTCCAGGAATAGGTCCATAATGATTAGAAGGAACAATAGTACATTCTCTAGTTCGACCAACACAGGCCATTCCCTATAAGTCACAGAACAAGCTGTCTGAGACACCAATTACGTTAAATCTTAAAGCCCTTAATTACTGTAAGAGGTGAACAAAATAGAAACCTATTTATATGATTAACAATATATAACAATTTATGATTAAACTAACAATTACAACATAAATTAACAATTTGCATCATTAAACAATAGTTATTTGTTAATATTTCTAATACTTAAAGTATCATTTATACCATTACTACTATTGTTATCGAAACATTATAACATGCATTACAGTTCTAAACATTGTAATTCAGATGAAAAAGAGACTTTCTTCTTTACCCTTCCCCAGTCTCTCCGGCTTTCAGTACTAGCTGATGGCATTTTCGCTTTCTTTTTACTCATCTTGAGTCTTTCGCCAGCCTTAACAACTTCACTGGAATCAGTTTTACAGGAAGGACAATACCTTTAAAAAAAAAAAAAAAAAGATTTTGATATTAAAGCCAATAACAAAATAATGGTCTTTCTTCATCAGAATGAGTTTTAAGATATTACAATTAGTGTGTTATAGAGCTTCAGAGGGCATTTAAAAATTAAACTTTTCAAAATATTTACATGGTTAGGCTAGTCAAAGAAAAACTTGTCATTCTTTAGAGAACTTAAAAGATTTTAATATCATAAATTGTCAAATTTGGTTCATAAGCCAGTCCCATTTAAATAGCACCGTGCATTCTGATTTCATCACGAATCCTGAGAATGGAAATTATTCATTTGATGTTTTTATCATTAAAGCGAAAGTAGCAAGAACAGACGATTCGAGACTGAACACTGAACTATGCAACTAATATATCTCCCCATCTATACTGGTTATTAGAATTCTCAAAGTGAAAAACATAAAATCTATTATAAGTATTCAAAGATGTTCATTTATAATAGTTTTATTCCTAGCTCAATTTTAATTCCCTATACTTTGTCCTTTAGCCTATTTATAGTTAGTTGGTCACCCTACTGTAACTTCTGCAATATTTACAAGTTTATTCAGTTCCAGACCACTGCAACAAAGTGAGTATTGCAATAAAATGAGTCATAACATTTTTGCTGGAGTGTCTTGCCTTCAATTTGTAAAAAAAAAAAAAAAAAAAAAAAAAATCTATGAAGCACAATAAAATGAGGTATGCCTGTATGTCATAAGTTGCCTTAAATTATTTCTAAAGAGCAAAGTATGTTTATAGAAGAAAATAGGCTATTCTTGTGTCACCAAGGAACGGAAACTTTGGGAATATAGATCAGCTATATTTGGGA
Source organism: Pteropus vampyrus (assembly GCF_000151845.1). Taxonomy (NCBI): domain Eukaryota; kingdom Metazoa; phylum Chordata; class Mammalia; order Chiroptera; family Pteropodidae; genus Pteropus; species Pteropus vampyrus. Next base: position 4,297,547 of record NW_011888917.1, read on the forward strand.
ATATAGATCCATAAGGATCAGCTGGCCACTCCCCCATTAATCTTAAATTTCTTTGTTTATACTTCCCATTTCATAATTATCTATTCCATGTAGCCTATAGAGCAAAGAAGACATCTATACCCATTTAGTTAATTTTAATTGCCTAATTATGAGATATCTTGTTTAGTGCTATAGGAAAAAAAAATGTAAATAATTCAGTCCCTGATTCTGAGAAAATTAGGTAGGCGGTAAGATACACAAATTCAATGTAAAATTATGTATGAGAAGGCAATAAATACTATCAAGTGAAATCTCTCCTAATTAGGAAATCAGGAAAGCTTCCAAAAATTAATTTGTTAAGACTATTTTATCTGATGTGCTACCCTTTATAACTGTAATTTTATCAAAGATCTTAGGGTTAAAGCAGGCATGATCTCTGTCTGATGAGAAAATAAGTTCAGAGGGTAAATAAATATCCTGACAACATGATTTGTAGACACAGAAAATATTTAAGGTTAAGGAGTTCCAGATGAAGTGAAGGACCTAGATATGAATGTAGAGATATTTTATGGAGTAATCTAAGAAGGTCTTCTAATCATATGATCCTAAATCACCTCTGGGATTCATTCCTTCAGCAGGTTTGTTCAGAACCTCCTTTATGCCAGTCACTATTGTGGTGCAGGGGATAAATGTTTGTGATCAAAATGTTTGTACACAGTAGTTAAGGAAAACTAATACATACGATGAAACAATTTCAGAAAGTGGTTAAGTGCTAAAAAGGAAATATATCAGGGTTATTTACATGGTAAGAATAATTAGAAATGCTATGTGTCTTTAGATAGTTAAAGCTCCTCAGGTGGTATTTCAGCTGAAATAAGAGGAGTCTGTCGTATGAAGAAGCAAGAGAAGGCATTCCAGGCAGAGACACAAAGTGGAAAGGTCCTGAGGAAAGGAAGGAATGGTATGCTTTGAAGAATATAAAGTTCTCTCTACCTATAAAGAACATGGGTAGAGTTGAAGTTTAGTAAATAAACTTGATAGTCATAAGTGATGAGGTTAAAGAGTAGACAGGGGCCAGGTCATAGATGGCAAGGGCTTAGATTTTATTGTAAGTGCAACAGGAAGACATTAAGGGGTTTTCAACAAGTGAGTAACCTGATTCAGAACTTAGTAAGAGCATTTTGCTGCTATGGGAAAAAGGAAGCTGGTGGGCAATGTGAAAGCAAGGAGACTAGTTGGACATTTATTATAGCAGTTTGGGGAAGAGATGGTGGTTTGGACTGGGGGGTGAGATGAGAGAAAGATTATGGAGAACTGACAAGATATGCTCATA
>NW_011888917.1:4299858-4377234 GCF_000151845.1 Pteropus vampyrus
GAGTGAAAGAAATTATATCCCTTCCTTTCTTCCACCAACCATACAGCCTCTGTTGTAATAAAATAAAAACTTTCCCAAAGGCTGAGGGGTGGAAGGCGTGGGGGAGAAGATGGAGAACAATCTATTCTTTACAATGATAACAGCTACCCCATTATGATGTTAGTATTTCTGAGTATGTCATCCTTCCAACTTAAAAATCCTCCATGCTAGCAAAGTGGCCCATAGTTTATAAAGAAAAAACTTAGCATGGCATTAAAAAGTTCATTATAACTTGGGGCACATTTTTCCTAGTCGCCTTTCTAATCATTTCTTTTTGTAGGTAACACTACTCAATAGAAGAAATATAGATTCTGTCAAGTATATGTGACCTTGGTGCCTGGTTCTACTTATTAACTTCATAAGATTAAACACAATAAAACATATAAAGCACTGTGTTAATGTCTAGCATATATTAAGCACTTAAAAACTCTTAATTGCTATTATAGAACATAATAGGAGCATCTAAAATAATTGGTGGTTAGAAGGAACCATCCACAAAGGATTCCCAGATGAAGTCATATTTAAGTGAAAACCTGAAGAATGCATATCATCCTGAAATTAAGCATAAAGGAAAATGTTTCTAAGAAGAAAATGTGTCAAATGTAAAAGCCCAGAGAAGAGAAAGAACATGATTTAAAGAGCTGAAATATATTTAACATAATCTGGCTAGAGCACAGAATATTTGGAGAAATGGAAGAAGAAAATGGTAAGAGGCTCTGTTACGCAACATAAATCATCTTAAGCAAAGAACAACACAATCAGACTTGGATTTTTAGAAGAACATAGTCTCTGTATTAGAGAAGAGATGAGAAGGATTAAATATGGAGCTAGAGACTAGATCAGAAGCTGTTGTAATAATCGAATAAAGGTATCAATACCAAGTAACCATTGGCTATAAATGTTAAGCACTTTAATATACATTATGTATCTTTAGAAATTTATTCTTGGTGTTGCAAATGCCTATTTCACACTCAATTCTTAACATAGTAACAACGACAACAACAACAAACCCTCATAATCATACCAGTATTCCTCTTCAGGGACCTTATCCAAAGGTGGATTCAGGCAGTAAATATGATAGGCCATGTTACATTCATCACAGAGAAGCTGCATGTTGGGTTCCTGTTTTCCACCACATATATGACAGGAGCAAGAATGGCATTTCTTATCTGGGTCTCCACCACAAAAGTCACATTCAGGGTCATTTTTCCCTATTAAGGACAAAATTATAGTAAGCTCAATCTTAAAATCATTTTTATATCTATGAATCTTATAAAGAAAAACCCAGGAAAATAGCATACAGTCTTTTTAATTAAGAGAAGGGAACCGTAAGGAATAATCAAGTGTAGGACTTACAGAATAAATACCTGAACCTCATTCTAGGCTTATGAATCAAATTTTCAGGGATGAGGCCCAGGCACGTACCAGTAATAAATCTAATTACACTCATCCATGAGGATCATGTACTTTTGCCTTAACAATCTGTACTGATTAGACTCACAGTTCCCCCAATGTGCACCAAGATGCCCAGGGACAATGCACTGAACTCACTGGGGCACCATAAGATATCTCAATATTTCAAGGGAAAAACAATACTCTATTGAACAAAGCTGTTTGGACCTAACTACTTAATAAATAAAACTGTTAAGTACCATCTGTTCTGCAGATCCAAACCTTTCCTTGCGTGGGCTGAATAGGCAGGAGAGGGCTGCTCCAAGTTAGTAAGTCCTCTTTAGTTATGGGCTATGCCCCCAATATTCTCTTTATTAGTAACAGAAGTGGCATTTATGACTCAGTTGATTTTTATCTTAATTGTCAATTGCTTCAGAACTCTGGCAAGTAAGAGGTACCATTTATTGCCCCCTCCTCATCTAAATTCAAACACCTTTTAACGAAGCATTCCCTTGAAATTTTAAAATATACATATATACACAAAGTCTTACAGTAATATTCATAATGCCAAAAGTTAAACTTAAATGTCAATCAAAAGAACAAGAGTTGGATAGATTTTATGAAAAACACACAGGTAGACAGGTATATTCAAAAAGAAAATTGCAGAAAAACTTTTTAAAACAGAATTGTTTAAATACACAAGGATAAATTATAGAGCTAGAAGATGTCTAGAATGACATACACTGTTAAGAGTGATTACCTCCTGGGAGTTCTATATTTTTAAATTTATATAGTTCTGAATTTCTAACAACTGTACACAATAAATTTGTGAGGAAATTTACCATATCAAAGTTGATCTAGCAATAAGGGAAATGGAAAAAAGTACCTCACAAATGAGAGAAGGAAGGAAGGAAAAGGCTATTGATTTTAGTACTTTCTGACTGATCACTGCCTCTTCTTGCTAATGAAGAATACAATTTTATTTCACTTTCACTAGGTAGCTGTGATGACATATAAGCAATGAAAATATAGCAGACCTAATATGCCAAAGGCATGTTTAGATTTCTGGTTTGGAGAGTCATCCAATCAATGGAAGTCTGGCTGTGGCTCTGAAATGGTTTCTTTATATACAAGTTCAAAGTTGTAGTTATAATCTGATTATCATTAGACAGAGAACAAAAATATATGCAGATATACTGAGTGGGAGAAAACAGAGAGACACAAGAAAAACCTAGTCAATCTTGGTTTTCTATCATGTTTTACTGAGAATGACTAAGTCACATTAAATAGGTTTACTCATCAAGTTACTTTCATTCCTAAGATATAACCATACAAGTAGTCGTACAGAGTTTGTCTTAAGAGTCTTAATTCGAGTCTAGATATATTAGCATTGCAGCCTCAAAAAATGAGAACAGTAACATGGAAGTCTATTTATTGATCTGTTAAAGTTCTTGTCTTATAATCTTGCACAACTGTGGTAAAAAGAAGTTAGGCAGGACCCCTTTTGTCTTGAACATTTCATTTCCATAATATTCTAGACACTGACATGTGGCATTAAGGCAATGGATTGCTCACCACAAAAAAAAAAAAATCAGAATTAAGGGAGTATGAGACACTGTAATCTATTTGGAAAGACAGTTATTGAATCATGAATTAAAAAAAACCTAGAACCTAGTCCTACCTCTGTTACCAACTATCTATATGATATTAAGCACCTAAAATATATACAATGAAGAGGTAGGGCTACATTCTAACGATTACATAAACCTTATTACCCTCTAGAAATTCAAGGATAAATCAGTACTTATTCTCAGGTTTTGCTGGTATAAAAATAAATCTCATTATTAAAAATTAATCTTGGATGGCTACAAAATTACCTAAATGGGATTTTTATTTGGACAGAACCTATAATAGAGAAAAGAGCAAGAAAATGGCAATAAAATGCCAAGATGAGAAAACATTCCTTTGAAAAAAATTTTATCATTTGAGGAAAATCCATTAGACCAAAATACATCTTAGATCAAAACTGTCGTCTTGAAAATAAATTTGTATGATCTACAGTTTTATACTTTCGTAAAAGTTATTCCCTGGCCAATTAAAATGACAATCATATATAACATATGCAATCTAGCCTATAAAAAAGATTCATACTTAAAAACTTTCCGTCTGCCAATGAAAGAGGATGGGCTCCAGGTTTCTCGATCTTGAAGATTTCATTTACAAATGTTATCTGGCAGTCATTTAATTTTCCTTCAGAACCCCTGTTTAAGAAACAAAGAAAGGTTAACTTCTGTCAGCAAAATCTAAACCATATGCAAATAATAATTAAAAGTCAGTTTGGAAACTTACTGAGCTTTGTTTACAAGTTGGGATTATAGTTATTCCAATTGTTCTGTTATTGTTTCCGATAGAAAAAAAAGTCCAATAGTAATTAGTTATCATTCAAAGTTAAGTATAACTTTAGTGCAATATTAGGAAAAAAAATTAGAGACATCACTTAGGTTATCTGGTAAGAAGATAGCCATCTTGTAAATTTAAAAACTAGAAATAACACTCTCAATTAAAATAAAAGGTATAAACATACTTCTAATAAATAAAGTTTCTAAGTAAAAAGAAGACCTAATTAAAAAGAAGTCTTTCCAATACAATGCCATATTTTTCATAGATACAATTTATACCCGTTTGCATATGCTTCTTCAAAGTCTCTTGCTATGACTGTGGATATGTACATTTCTCCTTTTAATGTGTCGACTTTTGCTTTATATTTTGAAGCTATGTTATTGGATACATACAGATTTAGGATTCTTTCATCTTATAAAATGTCTGTTTCTACTAATGCACTCTGTATCAAAAGTTTTTTTTTATGGGGTGGGGGTGTGCGGTTAGCATTTGCTTGATGACTTTTTCTATTCAACTTTTCTTTTAAAACTGTTAATGTCAAATATACACAAATGCAGAAAACTTCATAGACAAATATATAGTTTAACCAAATATAAGGTGCACATCCTTGTAATCACCATCCATGTCAGAAGACAGACCTGTCAACTACTTTAGTCTTTGACATGCTCCCTCAAGAGTTATATTTATCTTAATTTTCTTGTCTTAACATTCGTCTGCTTCCCTAAGCATATATCTGTGTTTTTACAAACTCTACAATTTCCACACAATCTTTCTTTCTTGCAATTTGTTGAAGAATCCTCATCATTTGTCCTACAAGTTTCCCAGTCTTGATTTTCATATTTGCATTCCCAAAATGTATTTAAAATATTTTTTCTGTTGTTTGTATTTCCAGTAAATTGATAGTTGGATATGGAGTAAAGGTTAAAAAAAACCCTTGGTCTGCTACTTGTTTTTGTAAATAAAGTTTTACTGGAATATAGCTATGCCTACTCGTTTATATATTCTCTATATCTAGTTTCCTGCTACAATGGCAGAATTGAGTAGTTTTGACAGAGACCATCTGGCCACCAAAGGTTAAGCTATTTACTATCTGGCCCTCTACAAAAAGAAATTTTTTTGTAAACCTTGCTACAAATGCTTAATCAAATCCAGGTTCATTTTTTGGTAAAACTATTTATAGGTCTATATCCATCAGAAAGCATCTAGTTACTTAGTTGTCTTTTTCTATAATGACAGCACCCAGAGTTGCTCAATGACTAGACTAATTCACTGGGGATTAGAAAATGTTGATATTCCAGTTCTATCATTCCCTTCTGATTTATTTGCTGGGATAACTCCATAAAGAGAACCTTGATCTCGTGGATTATTTGCTGACTCAGTAGTATAGCTCATACAACAAATGTATATGCTTTAGCAGTTTTTCAAAGAATAGTTCCTCTAACATCCTACATAGGTGACCAATCAGTTTCTATATAACTAAAAATTCACATCTTTGAGGTGTTTCAATCTGCTGTAGTTATTTTCCTTATGCATGTTCAAATTGTCTCATTGTAGGCCAATGGGATCTTCCAGGTGATTCCCTAATTCTTCTGATGAGAACTTAGCAGTCTTTGCAGGCTTCTTTTGTTATCTACAAGATGTTCAAATTCATCTTATACATTTTCTGCCCCCAGCCTGTTTCTTTTAGGTATATATGATATTTCAAGACCACAATTCAGGCACTAGAAAAACTGCACCTGAATTGATCACTATTTCTAGGCTTTTTCAGTGGACAGAGCTACAAAACTGAAACATACACATTAATGCACATACAAAATACTTCATGAGTTCATGTAAATTCTTTCTGAAAATTCAGGACTAAAGGGTAAATTTACTTTTTAAAGACAATTACATATGTTTCTTTTTTCTCCAATCAGAAAATCCTAGTTCTGACATGATTCTCTATAGAGAAAACCCTAAAGACTCCACAAGAACATTACTAGAAACAACAAGCAAACACAGTAAAGTCTCTGGATACAAAATCAATGTTCAAAAATCCATTGCGTTCCCTTACTCTAATAATGAAGCATCAGAAAAAGAAGTGGAAAAAAATAATTCCTTTTGCAATTGCAACAAAAAGAATAAAATATCTAGAAATACATTTAATGAAACATGTGAAGGACCTATATAATGAAAACTACAAGACCCTATTAAAAGAAATCAAAGAAAATACAAAGAAATGGAAAGAAATTCCGTGTTCTTCGATTGGAAGAATCAACATAGTTAAAATGATCATATTACCTTATACAGATTTAATGCAAGCCCCATCAAAATCTCATTGACATTTTTTTAAAGAAATAGAACAAAAAATCATCAGATTTGCATGGAAGCACAAAAGATCTCAAATTGCCAAAGCCACCCTGAGAAAAAAGAACAAGGCTGGAGGCATCACTCTGCCTGACTTCAACTTACACTACAAAGTGACAGTAATCAAACAGCACGGTATTGGCAGGAAAACAGACACACAGACCAGTGAAACAGAATCGAGAGTCCAGAAGTAAACCCATATTTATATGGGCAAATAATTTTTGACAAAAACGACAAAAACATACAGTGGAGAAAGGAAAGCCTCTTTAATAAATGGTGCTGGGAAAATTGGAAGGCCACCTGCAAAAGAATGAAATTAGACTGTTGTCTATCACCGCAAGCCAAAACTAACTCAAAATGGATTAAGGACCTGAATATAAGACCTGGAACATTAAATGCATAGAAGAAAACATAGGAACGAAACTCAAGGACCTTGGACTTAAAGAGGATTTTATGAATCTGACCTCAAAAGCAAGGGAAGTGAAAGCTAAAATAAATAAATGGGACTACATCAAACTAAAAAGCTTCTGCTCAGCAAAAGAAATCGTCAACAAGGTAAAGAGACAACCATCCAAATGGGAAAATATATTTGCAAGCAACGCTTCCGATAAGGGCCTCATATCCAAAATACACAAAAAACTTATATGACTCAATAACAAAAAAAACACAAACGATCCAATCAAAAAATGGGAAGAGGACCTGAACAGACTCTTCTTCCTAGAAGACATACAAATGGCCTACAAACATATGAAAAGATGCTCAACATCGCTAGCTATTAGGGAAATGCAAATCAACACCACAATGAGACACCATCTCATGCCTGTTAGAATAGCTATAATCAACAGAACAAGTTAATAACAAATGTTGGAGAGGATGCAGAAAAAAAGGAATCCTCATGCACTGCTGATGGGACTACAAATTGGTACAGCTACTATGGAAAACAGTATGGAGGTTCCTCAAAAAACTAAGAATTGATCTACCATATGATCCAGCAATCCGTCTACTGGGTATTTACCCCAAAGACTTGAAAACCCATATTCAAAAAGATATTTGCACACTGATGTTCATAGCAGCATTATTCATGGTGGCCAGGACATGGAAGCAACCGAAGTGTCCTAGGACAGATGATTGGCTAAAGAAGCCGTGGTACATATATAGAATGGAATATTATTCAGCCATAAGAAGAGATGAAATACTGCCATTTGTGACAACATGGATGGACCTCAAGATAATCACGCTAAACAAAATAAACCAGACAGAAAAAGTTGAAAATCACATGATATCACTTATATGTGGGGTATAAACCTAAAAGCAACAAATGAACAGGACAAACAGAAACTCAGGGACATGGACAATGAACTAGTGGTTACCAGAGGAGAGGGTAGGAGGTGGGGGAAGAGAGGAGAGGTAGATGGGATAAAGGGGGTCAAATATAGGAGGTTAGGGGGATGTTGAAGTGGTAAAGGGGATCAAATATATGGTAGCTGAAAGAAACTGGACTTTAGGTGGTAATCACACAATAGAATATATAGATGTCAAATTATAATGTATACCTGAAAATTATAGAATTGTATCAACCAATGTTACCCCAATAAACTTAATAAAAAAAAAAGAAAATCCTAGTTCTCAGACACCAGTAATACCTAAATTAGAATGCTACACTTTGCTTTTTCCCATATTATATATATTCTCATCAGTTGTCATAATTACTGAAAATGCTTTAAAATTTCTCTATTTCCCCTTCTTAGTCATATTTATTTCTGATTGTATAACCATTACATGTTATTCTTTCTCCTTTATATATCTCCTTTAGTCCTAGTTCTAAAGGTAGCAATATTTTTAATGTTTACAATCACTCTTTGTCAAATTCTCTTCAGTCATCTTGATGGTCTGAAGCTAGTTCTCTAGAAGATTCCCCAGGGAGAGTTCAGGAGACCAATGCCTCCCCTAGTTTTGACAAGTTAATGAGAATTGTCTCCAGCCTTTGCACTGAAGGCCAGTTTGGCTAGACTTAAAATCCTTGGCTCAACTGTTCTTGACTCATGCATGTTTTTCCGGGATGCTTTCCTTGTAAGGGTGTTATCCTAGTTCCTTATTTTTTTCTTTTTCTTCTAATTTTATATGGAATTTGACATCAGTCCTTTTCTTGTTTTTATAAAACTGATTTTCTTTAAACTTTAGGGGCTATAATTTCACTTAGCTTTCTAGTTCACAGCCATAGAGCTTCACAGAGCTCACTATTTTTGTTGATTTTTGGAGCATTCAACACTATGGCTACTAATCTAGATGGACAAAAAATCAAATCAGTAGTTATCTAGGGCCAAGGCTGAGAGTGGTGGTGGTGACTTTAATGGAGCCCATAGGAATTTTGGGGGCGATGAAAATGTTCTATATCTGGATTACAGTGGTGACATACGTAGATACACTTGTCAATATTCACTTAATATATAACACATGTGTAAATTATGCCTCAAAAATTATTTAAAAAAAAAAGACTCTATGGAAACTTACTTTCTAAAATCTCCTGGCTCTATTCCCCTCCCCTATTTTTAACTGGACCCTTTTTCTCTTTTTATTATCTCTGTCCTACTCAATTTAGATCACATTCACAATATGGGGCTTGTCCTGGAATAAAGCTTTAGCTGACTAATTTTGAGAGTCCACAGGGTTCTAATCCCTTTAGACCACACTGAAAAATATGTATACTCATCCAAACTGGGGTCCTTACCCCTTCTAGCTTCAGCTGCTTTACTTATTGTTGCACAACAAATCACCCTAAAAATAGCGGCATAACACAAAAATTACCTTACAGTTTCTGTGGATCAGGAATTTGGGAGCGGCTTACCTGGGTAGTCTTGGCTCAAGATCTTTCATGAGGTTTCAGTCAAGCTATTGACCAGGGTTACAGTCTCATCTAAAGGCTCTATTGGGGAGGCAGTCTGAATTCTTACAACATAGCGGCTGGCTTCCCCCAGAGGAAGTGAACTGAGAGAGCCCAAAATGGAAGCTTCAATGTTTTTCTCAGAAGTGGTATACAATTACTTCTGCCATATTCTATTGGTCACACAGAGCAATCTAGTATAAAATATAAGAAGGAACTATGCAAGGTGTGAGTACCAGGAAGCAGGAATTACTGGGAGTCATTTTGAAAGGTGGCCACTATAGCTGCTATTCTCAAAACAGCTTGCTGAGCCAAATTATTATTTTAGAGTTATTCGGCCCATCATACATCCTGTAGTTACCCTCTCCTTCCTCTTGCACAGCCACTGATGACACACAGGTCTTGTAGTTCTTTATCCCACCAGTTATTTTGGTGTTTGCAGGGAATACCACATCACTGTAAACAGTTGTAGATGTTGCCCATATGTTTTTGGATTGGATATTTTAGTTGCTCTAGATGTTTTTATATGGACATCTAAGTTGATTAAAAACCTATATTGTCGTCATCTACCAAGAATCCATCCATTCTTGTATTTTCAACTTCTGTGATTTCATATTTAAGGAATCTTTCTTGTAAGCAGCATATGGGTTTTGTTTTTGTTTTAATCTAGTCTGTTAATCTTCTGTCTTTCATTATAATATTTAGTTCACATATAGTTAACATAATGGCTAATATACTTGAGTTTCTACCATTTTACTGTTTTCTATTTTATCTACTTTTGTTTTACTTTTCTTAATTGCCTTCTTTTGGATTATTCTAATATTTACTATTCTATACTACTCTATTCATTTGCTAATATTTTATTTTTAATGGTTCTTAGAAATTGTACCATGCAAACCTGACAAATCAAACTATTTTAAGTTCTTCTTTTACTACTTCACTGATTATGCCAGAATCTCAAAGCTTCATTTACTAATCTGATTCTTTGTATGGTTGACATTCATTTTATTCAACAAATATTTTAAACCTATTACTGTTTTGAATAGGTTATTTGTACTTATTTATAAAGTTACCCTTCTTCTGTTCTTAATTCCTTCCTTCCTTCCTTTATTCCATGTTACTATCTGAGATCTCCTTCCCTATGCTTAAAGAGCTCCCTTTAAGTATTTCTTTTAGTACACGTCTGTTGGTATTGAATTCTCTCAAGTTTGGTTTAATAATGTCTTTATTTTGGCTTCATTTTTTATAAGATATTGTCATTAGAAATGTATTTCTAAGTTGAGAATGTTTTTATCAGTGTTTTCAGATGCCATTCCATTGTCTTCTAGTTTACATTATTTCTGATGAAAACTCATTCTTCAGTCATCTTCCCTTTTTATCTTTAGTTTTCAGCAGCCTTAATGTGATAGGCCACTGTGTCTTTCCTTTACATTTAGCCTGCTTAGGGTTAACTAAGTTTCTTCAATCTAGGCAGATACCTTTTATCAATTTCAGAAAATTCTAGCTACTATATTTTCAAATAGTTTTCATCCTATTCTCTCCTTTTTGGAGAACTATAAATAAATGTAATACATACCTTTTTACCTAGTTCCATATGTCATGACTATTCTGTGTTGGTTTCCACTACTTTTTCCATGTTTCAGTTTGAATATTTATTGACTTGCCTTTTAGTTCACCAATCCTATCTACTGCTACACCTTACCTGCTATTATGCCAATCTAATGAGGTCTTAGTTTCAGATACTGTATTTTTCAGTCTGAGAATCTCCATATTCTATATATTCCAATTCTCATTTGAAATTCTCCATCTTTTCATGACAACAAAGACTGTACACATTAAAAGATGAGGCTACCAAACTATGACAATAAATTAAATTTTAAATAAACAAGGTCCTAGAAAATTAAATACTATTTCAAGAAGAAATAAAAATCTCAACACTCCTATGATTATCACAGAAATTTAATAAATCTTAAAAAGCCTCCCCACAAGAAAACAGCCCCTGAGGACTTTACTGAGAAGTGCTACCTACCAAACATTCAAGAAAAAGACTCAAATTCTACCATAAGATAGAAAAATAATATTCCAAATTATTTTATAAAACCAGTTAATTAAAGAAAATTACTGTGAAGGAAAATTTCAGATAGTCTTGCGAGTCCAGCATATAGCTGGTTAGGTAGACACTCGCAGCTATGATATCAACATAGAGCCTGATAGCAACCACGGCTACTGAAATGTTCTTGTATATTAGTTTAATCTATAAGAATCCTGTGAGGTGAGCAAGGATTTCTCTAACGAAACACTCAGTTATTTCCAAGATGCTTTCAAATATATCTCTAATGTTAAAGTAGCTACCGAGATTTAAGGGCCGTTCTTAATAAAAAATTCTCAAGAATTTATTTTAAAAATTATCCTTTGGTATGTAAATATCCATCTTTCAGAGTCCTTTTTTTTTAAAACTAAGGAACATGTGCGTAATACCTAAAAAATTATATTCCTTGATTAATTCAGTAATTAAATGGCATCCATGAAGAGAATCTTACCCCAAGAAAATATTCACACGAAGTTCTTTTTTGGTCCTTGAGATTGTCTTCAATGCAGTAATTTCTGCATCAAACCAAAATCCTCTATTACTAGGACTTTCTACATTGTAATTAACCATTACCACATCACCGATATTTAGTTCATTCCATTTCAGAGTGGTTCTAGCTCGTGGTCGAAGATCCTTCACATTTATTTGTACAGTACCACTTTCTGGATATCTGAGGAGAGAGAGAAGAATCACAGAACACTGCTTATGATCACTGCCAAAGACTAAAATTATATGCAACATATGAAAAAACTTAATCATATTATTCTTAATGGCACTTATTTATTCATTATTTTAACTGCCAGGATAAATAATTCTTGCTAAAATCTTAGTGAGACATTCTTTCTAGCTTGGGCGGGAGGAGTAGGGATGGATAAAAAAAAAAAAAAAAGAAATACACAGTTCTTCTGCCTCATTTTCTTAACCCAAGTTTAAGAATTACTTTTTAAAAATTATTTTTATTTTTCGATTAGCTGAAATTCAATAGCATTTTATATTAGTTTCAGGTATATAACATAGTGGTTAGACATTTATATAATTTATGAAGTGATCCTCCAATAAGTCTGGTACCCACATGGCACCATCCAGTTATAACAATATTAAGAATTACTTTAATAGGAATAGATTCTAAGCCCTTCCTGAATTTGGAACCAGTTCCAGTTCTGCCATTTGCTTTATGCACAGTAAGACATGAATCCAGTACATTTTAATAGCTTCCATTTTTCCAGGAAGAAAAAGTCAAAATCTAGTTCTTATATGTAGCCAGCTCCCTAGTAATGGCAAAAAAAATCCAGAATTTATGCATCAGAAAATAGAACCAGTGAAAGAATTCTAGCAGAATCTTAACTTTTTGTTTCTAAAGGTAAGTTTAAAGTAAACTTAAACCTGACCTGAACTTAAAGCTTTAGAAAGTTACTCAAATTTAGGTTTAATTTCTGGTGTCAACAGACCAAAGACAGAAATATAACAGTCCATGATGGTTTCCATAAAATTAAAACCTGTCATCTTTATGTATTGCTTGGTAACAGAGGGACAAATAAATGAATATTTGGTTTGTGCTTTTGGAAAGCTCAATCTTTTGGGGCAGGCTAAACTACTATAGCAGTGGTTCTCAGAGTGTGGTTGCCAGACCAGTAGCATCGGCATCATCTGGAAACATGTTAGAAATGCAAACTCTTAGACTCAACTTTGGATCTACTGAGTCAGAAAATCTGGGAATGAGGCCCAGTAATCTATTTTCACAAATCCACTCAGAAATTCTAAAGCACGCTCAAGTTTGATAACCAACTGTGCTATAGAAACACAATAATTAAATATCATACCCTAGTGTGACAGCATTAATAAGGTAGAAACTAAAGGAAGAGATCATTAATCCTTAACCAACTGAGTGGTCTGCTCAAAATGTAAATAAGCCTGAAGTTGGAAGCAGCTCTAGCAGCTAGCCTTGGTTCTTCTGAATCAAACAAGTATTATGCAAGCCTAGGACTCTCACAGTATATTTAATTCATTTAGAAAGGATATTCATCCTAGGCGGGAACTTTAATTACCCAATTTAATCAAGTCACTTCAATTTTTAGTTAGCTGGGAAAAAAATATCAGAACAAGCAAGGGGCCCATTTTACCCACTCAGTGCATTAATTCCCTTGTACCACAAGCCTTCCAATAACCACGGAACATTTGCTCAGACAATAAGAGGTGAGGGGGCAGTTTTAATACTAAAAAATAAAAAAAAAGTCATTCTGTTTTCACATAGCTTTTACGTAGAAAAGAGAAGATACTTAATATTGAATCAAAGATAAGCTTTGGAACTCATTCTATGTCTAGGTTTCATGAAGATTATCAAGACATACTCTCTTCAACAAAAGACCTAATACTTGACAGTCTAAATGTCCCTGCCACCCTGAATCTTCTCTCCTAAACAAAAACATTTTAAATGAATTTCAACTTATATGACAAGGTTTTAAATTTATCATCATCCTGGTGTCTTCACTCAAAATATATTCTATTTTCAGTCTGCCTGGGTTTCAATTCTCATTTTAGCTTCTTGCTGCTGTGTACCCTTGGGAAAGTTACTAAATCTCTCTGTGACTATCACGCATAAAAAAAAACTAACGAAAACTAACTGTATCCTATACGGTATTTTGAGATAAAAATGAGAAGACTCATAAAGTGCTTAAAACAGTATATAATGGGGTAAGACAATGTCAGTTGTTAGTATTTTGTCATTATCACAGAAATAATACTAAAGAAACCGACAAGTACCAAGTCACATCTATGGTTCTACTCTTCTCACTCACATTTCAATTCCATTTTTAATGGTCAAACCTAAATTTTGAGGTCTCTAGCCCAACACTTGGTGTTTTTACACTCAAACTGTTTCACACTGGTTTGGTCAGAAAAACAACTAACATTTTCCTAACCTATCAAATGAAGAAGTTAATATAGATCTTTTAGGGCTCTCCTAATTCTAAAGTTGTAAATGTGTCCTGACTCATATTCTTAAGGCCACACAAGATAAAAAACTATTCTTTTACATGAGATTCTTTCCTCAGCTGTAATGTGAAAGTTATATTTTGACATCATGCATTTCTATATATTTAATACAGTAAAAAAGCATATTTCAATGGCAAAAAACTCATTTGCCTAAGTTTGTCAAAATTAGATACCAAGAATGGAAATATTTTTAACAGAGTAGAGAACTTGAACTAAGTATTAAAATTATATATAAAGTACTGTTTATTAAAGATAAGGCAAAATAAATCCTTCCATACATAAGAGCATGGGAATTTAAGCTATGTTTGCTCTGGAACTAAATTTGTACAATTTCAGGACAGAATCATATTGTAAAGTATATGTAAATATACTCTCTATATAAATAGTAAGTCTGTAAAAATAAGTCATGAAAATGAATTCTAGCCAAAGAGATGTTAAATCAATTGTTATGTAAAAAAACATGGAAGGAGCACATAAACTACTCAGCAAGGTCAAGAACAGGCCAAGTGCTCAAATATTACAATTATTCTTTTCCTGGGTATCTTCATTTACACATATCTTATTTTTTATTTTTTTTAATTTAAATACATATTTTTTACGCCTACAGCACCTGGTATTCCAAGGTGGTCTCCCACCCAAGTACTAACCAGGCCTGACCCTGCTTAGCTTCTGAGATCAGACAAGATTGGGCATGATCAGGGTGGCATGGCTGTAGACTCATCTACACATATCTTAATACCACAGAGTGATGACTCAAACGCTCCACTTTAACCCAAAATTTTCTCTTCAGATTTGTATATCCAACTATATTTCTAACGCAGACGTCTCAGAGCACCTGAAATTCAAGGTGTCAATGATGGAATTCCCCCAACCCATAATCTACTGATGCTATGCCTTTAACACTTCTTTAATGTAACTGTACCTCCTTAGTGAAGACATAAATTTCTCCAATTCTACTATTAAGGCCCAACACATCTGTCGGTCTTTAGGATCACACCTTACAGTCCATAGTATACTTTTGCCAAAGATTCTAAAGCACAGATCTACTTAAAATATTTTGTGAAGTTTGATAACAATATGTTCACAGACTATGGGAAAACAGGTATTCTCATATAATATTGATGGGACTATAAAGTAAAGTGGTACTGTCCCCCCCTTATAGAGGGGAATTTGGAAATAGTCAGCAACATTGCCTACATATTTATCTTTGAATTCAGGAATTTCACTGATAGGAATCCATCCCAAACATAAATAAAAATCCCCATGAAAAGACACATACACAAGGCTATTTATATAGCTACACTTTCTGTAATAGGACTAGAAATAATCAAACATCCACAGTAGAAAACCACTTAAAACATATGGTACAATTATACAATGAAGTATTATGCTCCTATAAAAAGGAATATGATATCTGCTATGGAGTGATATATATGGAGAGGTGTATTAACTCAAGAAAAGCAAGACGCAAGTGTTTCAATGTGCTATTTTTCACCTAATGAGTATGTGTGGAAATACAAATATATTCACACACACTTCACACACATATGTACAAATATATATGTGATTATATATAATACACTTATGTTTTGAAACAGGATAATCCAAAGTAAAGTTACTATTAAGAAACAGTAGGAGGAACCTGGATGGACACACTATTTTTCTGAATGTACCTTGTTTTAGAGATTTACCTATAGAACCATGTAATGTTTAATGATTACAAAACAAAATGTGATTATAATTAACAAAATGTAAGAAATCCCTAAAAATCAAAAGCAAAATGAAACAAAAGTACACAATTGGTGGCTTAACTACATAGAGAACTATTACAAGTGACCTGAAAATACACTAAATTAACTGTATGTCCTTAATGGAGTTATTTCCTAAGAACAAAGCAAAAATAAAAACAAAAAAACTTTTCCGTAATCATATTGTTTGCAATATTAGTACTGCTCATCCGAAACTACCATGAGGAGGATAAAGAAAAATCAATGGTGTTATTAATAGGAACCATGATTTTCAAGGTAAAAAAAAAAAAAATAGGTTAAAGGATTAAATTATAACCCTTTAACTCCAAATTGAAAATGTCAATATAAACCTATGATATATTTAAGTATTTCCTAGCTCTGTCCAATGAGAAGACCTAGAAACATGATCAAACAAGTATCAATGAGCAGTCCAGACTATATGGTCTACATAAATCTCTAAAAAGAACTAGGATTCCTTGAAGAAATGGCTGAATCCAGGCCTGGGCAGGAACTAGAAAAACAGCTTGGGACATCCTGTTGTACCTGAATGCAAAGAAGCCCTCAAAAACTATGCTGTCAGGTTCAACCTGAAGGAGCTTTCACAGGCCAGAAATGGGACAATTTGGGCACTAAATGGAACTGAGGTAGATTAAAACAAGTGTTAAAATCCATTAGTTCATTATACTTAAAAGCAAAAATCTCACTGGCTAACTTCTAGAGGATGCTAGGGAACTTATTCCAAACACTGAAAAAGTTCGAAGGAAAGATTGAATGAGGTATCACCATTTTTGCAGTACTCAATGAAACAAGGGATCTAGGTGAAGATTAATAGCTGCTAAAACCATTAAAAGCTGGTAGCAAATTTCACAACAGATGAATCAGGCTAACAATACCCAAAATCTTACCACAAAAGAGCAGCATGTTATTATGCACCTCCCAATGCCATACAATAGGTAAACCATTTCTCAACTAGTCTTGTCAAATAGTATAATCTGAATTCAATCAAACCTCAAACAGCAAGCCAAAAAAAAGTAGGGGGAATCTGTTGGTTGAGACTTAACCTAATAATTAAATGTAATGGGTAGATTTTGTTTTTGATTCTTATTTGAACAACCTAAGTATTAAAAAGAGAATTGAGGAAGTCTGAACATTGACTGGTTATTTGATACAAGGAATCATTGATAAATTCCATGTGAGTTTTTTAATGTGTTAAGGTCCCTAAGCCCATCCTCAGGTTCAGTGACTTGTTGGGGGAACTCATAGGGCTCATTCTCACAGGACAACATATAGTTGTTCCAATAGCTACGACCTACTATAGTGACAGGATATAAAGCGAAATCAGCAATGGAAAAAGGTACACGGGGTGAAGTCCAGAGAAAATCAGGTAAAAACTCAAAGAATCCTCCCAGAGGAGTCACATAAAATATGCTTAATTTCTCTAGCAACAAATTATAACAACATGTGAAATAATACCTAAGATTTTTATTGGAGGCTGGTCACATAAGCACTCACTGCCCAGCGCACAACAAAATTCCAGACTCCCAGAAGCAGGTGTTCAGCATAAACCATATTGTCTACACAAACAGCTTAGGCACAGTGAACCATTTTTATTAGGGAATGATGAATATCTTCTTGAAAGCCAAGTTCTCAAACACCAGCCAATGGTCAACCACACAAAACGGCCTTTTAAAAAATAGCAGTGTCAGGTCTAATATGTTAGCTCTTTTCTATACTTTAGAAAGAATCTTTGTAGCTATTTCATCAGTTGAATGCTCTGAGTAGATGTCAAGATGAAAATGAGCCTATGAAAGATAGAAAGATAGGGGGGAAAAAAAACAGGACTAGGTAGCAAAAGCCCTTAGACCATGTTGCTGGTCTGTCACTTTGAAAGGAGAGGAAAGGGTTGGGCAGAGAAAACATGAGAGTGTGGTACAAGTCTGACAAAGACTTGGCCAATCCAGTGTTGAGTTTTGATTGCAGAGTGACCACAGGGTCTCACACTGGGCAGAAATTGCCAGGCCCTAGAACTGCTGCCACACTTAGTCACTGGCTATAGGATTCCAGGAAAAGAAAGTGGCCTTGGCTTGAACAATGTGGAGATCTGAAAAGTGCTCTGGCTCAGCTAACTGCATTCATTCCTTGTAGGTGGTCAGCCTGAAGGGAATTCTGAGCAGTGCATCCACTATAGCTGCTAAGGCCAGATATAAAGCCATTTCTGGTTGAAATGGTATCAGGTTTGGGACTTGCTTCAAAATAGCCCAGTAGTACTTGGAGATGCTGCAATAGATTAAACAAGATTAGCCAGGAGTTCACAATGTTTGAAGCTAGGTGATGGGTTCATCACACTGTTCTCTCAGACTTTGCAAAAGTTTAAAGATTTCTACGATAAAAATAAAATGCTTTGTGATTCAAGTTAAAATCCAAACAAAAGGCTCTACGTTTTGAAGTTTTCCTGTGTGTATAAAATTTAAAAAGTTAATACTTATGGCTTACAATGAGGACAAATAGCCTCTGCCCTAGCCCACACTACACTCCTGACTCCTGTTCCCCAGATGCAATCATTTTCAATTCTTAGCTATTTCTATTTACCTCCATATTTTTAAGTAACACACTTAAACTTTGCTTTTTAAACTGTTCTACCCATCCCTCATATACAGTTCATTTGTCTCTATCTACCTCTTCCTCATAATCGCTAACATAAGGCACTGCTCCAAATGTTCACATATGTTAACAACTCCTCTTAGGACAGGTAGGTACTATTCTATTCCCATTTTACAGATGAGGCAGAGAAGTGAAGTAATTTGTTTAGAGAGGAGCAAGCAAAGACATGATTCAAACTGTGATCATCTGGCTCTAGATCCAAACTCTTACAATGATTAACAATCTTTCTTGCTCTAAAGCATATTATACAAACTATTTATAAAAATCAGTATTTTTTAATAACTTTTTTTACATGACTAAACAGTATTCACCGCTAAATAATAAAGTGTGCTTTAATTACATGTCCTTTCTTCTGCAGCTTTATTTTTCATGGAGTGCTTAACTGTTCTTTTTAGTTCCTAGTTTTCTATGTACCTATTATTAATTTATCTTCATTCTGCCAGTTGTAAAACTACTCTACATTCAGACATTTCAGGTACTCTACTGATCTTCTGGACATCAAATGTCCCTTTTAGAGACTTCTGTCCTATCCTAACCTGGACAGCTTGCTCTGTAGGTCTACTCCTGTCCCATGGCTGTCATGTTAGGATCTCTTTTCATTACTTCTTATGTTGAATCCTATTTCCTGAATATCATGTCTTCCTTTCTTGCTTTAAACCTTGAGTGGAGTGGGAGTGATTAAAACGCTCTTTCATATAAATTAACCAATCCTCTTGTTCTCAGTTTTATTCCATATGCCTACCTCCAAGGTACCTGGTGAGTCCAAGGCCTGAACCTCCCAAAGATTCTTCAATGCCAATTCACTTGCTTGTTGTTGGCTTCACATCCTTAGGTTTCAGCTTTCTCTGGCCTGCTTAGATGTCATTTACCCATTAGTTTCTTACCTTCCAAAATTTTGTTGTTTTCTCTTCTGTGTCTTTTATTTTTATCCCATTTTTTGTCCTTGGGGGTTTATGCATTTATTCATTTACTGTCTTCTAGGAGGGTTTAAGAAGGAGTGGAAACAAACATGCATCTTAATCTGCCATGTTTAACTGGAAATCTTTATTCACCTTTAGTTTTATTTCTTACTACTCACCGTACACATCCTATACTCCAGCCATACTAATCTACCCTCAGGTAACAGAACTACTTATTTCCTACTTCTTTATCCTTGGCATCCTGTTCTCCTTCAGGAATACAGAAGTATCTCTTCTATCTTGTACTCAGCTCTAGGTACTCTAAAAGCTAGGTGTGCATATTTCTATCATAGTACTTACACTGTAAAACAGCAAGTTTTCATGGAAAAACAGGTGTGTTTAAACTTTAGGGTGTCTGGAATATACCAGGCCTACCAATGTTTAGAAATAAGCAAAGCAACTCATTGAATAGAAAAGTCTGCTTTTATACAACTAAAGCTCTTAATGAAATAAAATAAACTATGAACACTATATTGCAAAAAGATCTCATTCATTCTGCAGTCTCCTCTCTTTCCCTGAGAAGCCTAGATCTAATAGTTCTAGATCTATGGGAACATAGAATTCTATGCAGAGCTAATAAGAAAAAGGCTTTTTAAAGATTGTTTTTGGTGTTCTTAAAAATGAAAAACCTGTAGCCAGCTCAACTGCTAATTATAACAGTACTCAAGTCTTTTTAAATATAGGCAATCCCCAACACACTATATTCCCCCTGTCCCATGAGGTTTAATGTATGCTTGAGGAGAACCAGTGCAAACTGGTCTAAGCAGCTGACTTCTTCCAGCATTTGCACTGAGGAAAACTGTGCAGGAGACTGTATGAAACATTTTGGGAGGTATTGGAAGCTTGAACAACTTCTAAAATAAGGGCTCAAGATATCCCCAAAGACCTGAAGCACAGAGAGGTAGGAATGTATCAAGGCCAATTTTACCTACACTATGCTGAGGGCCAATTTTATAACTATGGAAGGATAAGAGTAGGGTCCTTCTTTCTCTTGTATTATGTGACCTCTTGTTCTCTAAACCTGAAGTCAAGGTATTCTAATATAAGCATAAGATAAATTATTCTAGTTAGCTACTTTGCATCCCTGAGAGTTTAGAACTACTTTGGTGTTATAAAGTCTATATTATCAGATAAGCCTTAAATATCCCTAAACTTAAGTTTCCCTGGTAACACTTTGATTGCTCTAAATACCCTATGGATGTCTTTTAGAGCTATCCTTCAGAGGACATGCTTTTGATTATCCTTAACTGTGTGGCATCTTGGCAAAAACCAATTTCATTTTCAATTGACAAAACAAAATGATCATTAGGGAAAGTCTGGGGAATTAAATTTCAGGAAAATTGATTAAGTACTATTTAAAAAATAAGTTTATTACAAAATAGTAAAACTACATTTTCTTGGGTGGCTTATAAGCTAACTAAGAATTTTAGAAGACTCAAACTGTATTGAACAAAGTAGTATCACTGAAAGCTTCCTTCAAAACATGGCTTCCTGGTGCTAATATACTTAAATAAGGACACCATTCTCTGGAGGCATGTTCTAGGTTTAGCAAATCTTTAATGTCATACCACATGCAAAAAAAAAGCATTTCTTATTCTAATGGATAACATTACTAAGTTTCACACCTTAAATGTAAACTCGCTCACAGACAAAAATAACTTACTTAAAACTGCTTACAGTAGCACTTTACATATTACATGGAAATAAATCTCACTTCTGGAACACATTAACAATGCTGGATAACTATTTTGAAAATAGTGAAAACATAATTAGGTTAAAAAATATCTATGCCAAAGATAAATCTATATTATTTAAGAGTACTTACCAAAACAACCTGGCTTTATTAATGAAATAAATGAAAACCTGTAAGTTGATTCTATTACTACTGGGTACTTTTCAAGGTTACTAGGAAAAAAGAATGTAAGTCAGGTAAATATTTACAGAGAAAATTAAAGTGGAAAGAGATCAAACTAAACAAAAAACTTACCAATAAGCCAAAGACTTGAATTCAAACCAAATTCTGATTCTAATGCCTGAACTATATAGCCTGTAAGAGAACCAGTACTCTATATACGTAACAAGCCACTGCTGTAGTACCTATTTGAAAAGCAGATTCCTGGGCCCTATCCCCAGGCCCTCTCAATGCAGAAAGTGGGGGTGGGGTTTGGTGTCCCTCAGGAATTTGCATTTTAAACACCTAACCTGGGTGAATCTGCAGTGTTGCTGACCACCTTTTTGAGAAACACTAACATAAAGAGATAATGTATGATTCTGAAGAGGTGAAATCAACAGTTATCTGTTAAAGTCATTTTTCTAAGCACTAAGTAATCTTATTACACAATAGAAGGGCAATGGTAAGGTCACAGACCTAACTTTCTTGGTCCTTCTTTTAATTATCATCCATTCAGAATGCTGCAAGTCATAGAAAGTTAGAGGAAATATTCTAAGTTTTGGTTTAAAATAAGTATGTTAGTAACAATCAAGAAGCAATGGGGAAAACTAGTCACTGCATCAGTGGCCTGGAATTAAACATCTCATTGTATGTCCCTATATGCAAGATCAGCATGACACTTTGGCTTGATTAAAGAAAAATCTACTCCTTTTCTCTCATTAAAACCTAGAAATTATTACATTTTGACACTGCTCAAAACATTTTTGGGACTCTTTTAAAAACAGATCACTATATCAATACATTCAAGAAAATCAATTTTTTTACTTGATAGGAAAAACTATTTTTATCTAAATATACTACTTGATTTAATTCAGAATTGGCTCCCTGACTTCTATTGGCAGTAGCCATAATTAAAGCTACTCAAAAGCATGTGCCACAGGCTGAGAATATCTCAAAAAATCTTAAAGAATGCTAGAAGCAATGATAACATTATCTTAAGACATTTGCCAGATGAGCTTTTAGTTATAGCCTAGCATAAATTACTCTCCAAATCCTAAGTGCTATTATGACATCTGCATTTGATTTCAGTACTATGGTAGAGCCTTGACACTGTGCTAAAAGCAGCAGTTTAATCTATTTGGTTTGAAATTTTGTCAACACTAATGAGCTATGGATTCTTGCCACAGGGAAAAAAAAAACACTCAGGCGTTTATGGACAGGTACAGAACCTTTGGTTTAAGGTATGTGTTCTGTGAAAGCATCATAACTAGAGAGATTGACAGAAAATTTCTAAATTATGTAAGCAACCCAATATAGTCTATGTAAACATTTTATAATATTTTATAAGTATGCTTCTCTCAAAATGAGAGAGTCTGGTAGAGTGGTTGCAAGTATGTCTTTTTTCAATCCATGTCTATCATTTATTCATTAGCTGCCCAACACTGGGCAAGTGACTTAATCTCTCTAAATTTCGGTTATTCCTACTTTACACATAAAAAGTATCTACTTCATTAAGTTTTTAAAATGAGGATTACATGAGGTTATTCAGGTAAGGTACTTGTACAGTACCTGGCATACAGTGTTATTTTAACAAGAGAATTACTGGATTAAGCTACTATATTTTTAATAGGGTACTCTGGAATTATTTAATAAAAAGTCACAACAAAAAGAATCTTTGTTGCTGAGGTAAACTGACAATTCTATTTTAATGTGAACACTATAGAGCATGGAAGATCATATAGTAATTTTCATGTCATTATGAAAACTCTTAGCAATAATTTACTCATGTTTAAAGATTTCAACTTAGCAACATTAATTATTAAGATACGACAGAAATAACTTTCATATGCATTTTCCGTCTTTAAATATATACTTCCTTGTTCAGACAAGGTGTTTTCTAGCTTAATTTTCTTTTATAGAAATCAGCTAAATTTTATAAATCAAGATCTCTAAATTAGGCCACTAAATTTAATAAAGCAATTAAAGAAGGCAAATCACTAACAAGAACAATATTCTCAAATTCACCTTTTCAAATGGCCTGTAAGATTAAAGGTACATGTTGAATTTTTAGAAGCAAGAGGGTATCAGGGGAGATTTTGAGATCTTGTTTAACACTATATCCAATTCAGAAAGCTTAGATTAGAAAGACTGACTCGTTTATTTAAGAGCCTAATTTAACAGAAAAACCAGGACTAGATCTCAGAACAAATATTCAACCATTACAGAGTACTTTCCCCCACTCAGGCATTTACCAACACATCATAATAGATAAATTTACCATAAACACATTATGGACATTACTTTGTATGCAAAGTTAGTACAGATAAAAACTGCATAGTGAAAACGGTCCCTCATTTAATGTCATATACAGATCATTTAGCTTGAATGAAATATAATTTCTTTTAGAAAAAGACTTAATTCTAATAATTTTGTCTATATGGATACAAAATGGAAAAATCAACAACCCATAGACCACCTAGAGATGTACTACAATAAAGATACATACTCAGACTCATTAGGTATTACATATCATCTTTAGCCTTTAATAAAATATATTTACTATATTTAGTTGAACTATCATTATCAACCCCTCTCCCCAATATTGCTCTTTAGTAGCTGGTGCCTGATAACAACTGATAAGACTAGACTAAAGGCAATCAATGAGTGGTTCTCAGACATGAGTATGCATCACAATTACCCAGAGGACTTATTAAAACAGATTCCTGGGCCACCCCCAGGACTTGATTTATTACGTAGAAAGTGAGCCCAAGAACTTGCATTTCTAACAAGTGATGCTGATGCTGCTGACCAAGGACTATACTTGAGAACCACTGGTCTAAGACAGTGGTTCTCAATCATGGCTGCACATTAGAAGCACAGGGGAACTTTTGAAAACACCAATGTCTAGAGGTCCCTTACATCAATTACACCATAAGTTCTGAGAGTAGGTCCTTGGCACTATTATTTTTCTAAAGCTTCCTAGACAACTAATGTGTAGCCAGGGTTGAGAACCACTGTGCTAGCTAATTAAAAGGAATCTAAACCAAGCCCACTGAGAACAGATGTTTCTTAGTACAAAAGCAGGATAAGGATTTTAGCCTTTATCTGCTGATAAAGCAGCCAAGTGATAAGTATAAAGAGTAAATTCAATAGGGTGGCCTCAGTTGCTTACATAACTAGGGTTTAACCAAACAGAAGAAGCTGTAAGTGTGCTGACTGCTTTAAATCCCAAAAAACATCTAGAGCAAGTCTTTAGAGGTCATACAAAATAGTAAACATTTGACGGCAACAGAAGTGTAGGCTACTACCAATTACATGTACCATGTTTATTTAGGCTGAGTGGAAATACTGCCTATTGGTTAACTCTGGGGCTCTGGAATAAGATCATTTAATAGATGTGAACTTTTGCAACTTAGATAATTAAGCTTTGGTCTCTTCATATGGGAGCTAATGTAACTAACATTATATTGATGCTAAAGATTCCATGAACATGCACATAAAAAGTTAGCTCAGAGTCTGGCACACGAGATTTAACGTAATCTAAATTGCTGTAAGCTATGCCATAGACATATTAAACTACTAGAAATGCTAAGGAAATAATTGTCCTTTCCTAAGTCTACTTCTTCCTTTTAGTCAACATCATTTCTCTTCATCACAATGGCTTCAGGGTCTCTACTGTTACAAGATTAGAGTCATAGCTTTGTGAATTCAGATGTTAGGGCTCTCGAAAGTTTTAAACCAAATAACTATAGAGAGAATAACTGATGGGAATCAACACAACTTTTAGAAAGCTATGGAAGTATACAGTACAAGCTTACTATGAAATAACGTAAAATTCGATGTTCTCTCCTTTTAATTGACACTCAACCACTGCATGATTTATAATTGCCTATATTACCTTGACATTTGCTCATTTCTAAATACTTTCCCTTTTATGCCAAAATACCACTAAAAATAGAGGTTTCAATCAAGTATGGTCTCTCTCCTATAATAACGGCAGGAAAAAAGGTAGCTCTCCTCAAAGCCAAGTTGTGTATGTCCACTTTAAAATCTTAAGGAGGACTTAAGAATCATTTAGAATCTAAATTTCTAAAGTCTAAATATTTCTACTGCCAACTCTTTCTCCCCAAGTACTTACTAGATTAACTAAGTTCTAAAAATACAAGGCCCTTGCTAAGACAAAGGTGACAACAGATGAGTGGTACAGAATAGCAATCAGGAAGAAAACACCACAAATATCTACTTCGTACTATGCACTATGATGTTAATTCCAAATTTGCTTTATACTATTTACAGTAAGATGTGAATCAAAGCTGAGAAGCCTCATCTAGGCCTTATGACTGATAAAATCTTCACAAGAAGCCCTCAACAATTTAGTCTGTGTTCATCACAGAATCTACAGGAGAGAGACACTTATAATAAAACTCAAAAAACATTTCAAACCAATCTCTTAACATAAAGTGCTTTTTATGAACTTACAATGTTTATCTCTATAATTCTGAGGAAAAGTGGAGAAAGATTAAGAAATAAATGATTTCCTTTATATTTCAGAACAATGTCCACTACCAGATTTTATTTGGCCTTTTGAGGGTTGTTTTTGAAACCTCTCTACCTAGTAAGTAACATAAATGTGTAACACCTATCATTTCTCAGAGATTAAAAATTGTTTTTAACTCTGCTCTGGTTAGACTGGGGATTGAGGATGCAAGAGTATATGTGCTTATTTATCTTGTTCTGGGCCAGCAATTGTTTTATGAGGTTCACTGCAAAGACTGAGAATTCATCTGGTCTGGTAACATGTTAGATCTGTCGGTCACTTTAAAAATAGCTTTAAACAGTGCCATTTAAAATTGACGGACACTGCATAGCCCAAAAGAATTCCTGACGCAAGTTCCCTGGTTCCATGTACAATTCCTTCCTGCCTTGGCTAAATAACAGCTTGCTCAAATTGCACTGCTGCACTCAGAGGTTTGGAGATATGATTATTAATGAGGCAGATTAATTTTCAATTTATTTTCAGAGATTACTTTCAACTTACTCTAGGTAGGAGAAAAATGAAATTAGTTCATTGAGGGTAATAATAATAATTAATCAATATTATGAATGGATTGGGATGATAGCCTATAAGTACTTAAAGTCCATTCAGTAATTTAAAGTGCAAAAAGTTATCTGAGAAATACTGTCTTGGAAGTAAAAGTTATCCTGAAGTCAGAAGGCATCTAATCCAATAATTCTAACCTTATAAATTCTCTTTGCAATGTAACATTTCTACTAATTCTCCCAGTCTATGCTGGAAGATGGTCAATGCTTGTTTCCTGCCAACTTCTCAGGGTGGATTATTCTCTATCTTCAGTGATTTGACTGGTAGGAAATTTAGGTTAACCAGATCTTACCTTCTATGTTGTACAGAACTTCCTTCTAGACGGAGCTTTTAAAATATGGAAGTTATCATGATCCAAGTCTTTTCAAGCTAAGTATTTAGTTCCTTCAGCTACTCTTCATGATGGTTTTACATTTTTACATTCTGGGTTCTATTCTGAAGATGCACCAGATTGTGCTGGTATTGTTCTTAAAACACAGGAGATGAAAAATATTCCACGTAGTAGGGAATAACCAGCCCAGTACACTGGGCTTGTTCTAGAAATCTAATAAAACATCCTTACAATGTAACTATTTGATAGCCACATTACACTGACTCACTTGGATTTTTACTCAATAAAAATCTCTACTTCTACTGCATAAGCCATACACTCCTTAAGCTCTCCTTAATGCACCCTCCATCTAAGGAAGAACCTGTCTAATAACTTACTGAAAACAACATGTACTTTGCAATAGTTTTTTTTTTTTAACTTAGTTTTCCAATAACCACAAAAAATGAAACTTTAACAGGATTTGTTATCACACCCATATTGGGTCACCATAATTCTTTCTAAGTGCTTACACCACTTTCGTTATTTGGGACTCTTATTTAGAAGCTTATCTATCTTATTTATCGTATAGTTAATTTTACATAGTCTTTTTCTCTTTTTAAAGGTATGAATGACATTTACCTACCACTAAGCTTGTTATTTTTCATTTTTCAAAGAAAGTTCAGTTATCATATCTTTAAATTGCCATCACTGAAATATTTAATTTCATCATGTAAAATTATTTAAGACATCATTTTAGTCCTCTCATTCATGCTGGCTTTACCAACATTCATTCTAATCAAGATAAATTTCTCTTTCATCAGAAAAGTAGCCAAATAAACACTAAGGTACTGTGATTTGTGGGCTTTAATATTATACCAAACTCAGGCTTATCCCTTGGCGAGTCTTATTCCAAAACTAAGAGCTCCTAAAACTGCAAAAATTTAATAAACTTTCATTTAGCGTTTAAAGTTTTTGACCCCATCTCTATGCTGTGTCATTCCATCCAATATTTTTTGCCAAACAATAACTCCTTTATTGCCCATCACAGAATCAGGTCACAGATCATTTTCCTAACTATTCTGTTCTCCAAGAAATAAAACGCAAAGCAAATCAAGAACTCTACTTGTTGACAGTAGATATGCAGACAGCTAAAGTCCCTCACTACTACAGTATCTTGCCTCTTTGCCATGATGTTAAGAAACCCAGAGACTGCTATCAACACACCAATTATCTCAGCCTCGATTTACCAATATTGCCAGTCTTGGCCAATCCCAGATCTTAATATTCATTCTAGCTGTTGGTTCCATTACCATCTACTATGGTAAAAAGCAGGATGAAGGCTCATTTGAAATAAGCTATGTTGGCAAATTAGCCACAACCATTTAAGAAATATTAGAGAAGTAAAAATTAAAGGGCATCTACTTTTGACCCCTTTTCCAGGTATCCTGAAAAATATGAGTGGATAAAGTCTTGTATACCATTTCGTGGTAGGAAAAAATCACAACCACTTTAGGATCTCAAACTCGTGCTCATTAAGCACTTGGTAGTATATTTTCCATTCATATTAAGGCATCATTTGACTGAGGACTTAAGTTCACTTAGTGTGTTGAATAAATACTAAATCTGTCCCAACTGTAACTTTTAAATAGGATTTTGAAAATAGGTAAATAAAACAAGTCAGTGTTAGAATCAAGGCAAGTTCTTAATACTGGTTTCATATAAACATTTAAAAACATTTCATTGGGGGAGGGAGACTGGGGAGTTACTGCTTGGTATGGGTTTTGGGGGGTGGGGGAAATAAAAATGTTCTAATGGTAGTTGTGGTAACACACAATCCTGTGAATACACTAAAGAACAGTGAACTGTACCCTTTAAATGGATACACTGAATATGAATTATCTCAAGCTGTTTAAAAAATATTTCAACCTCATGCTAACAGCTATTAATCTAAATGTTATTACATATTTTCTAAAATATTAAAATAAATATCAAAAAACCTAATAGAGGAAGAAAGGGAGAGAAACCCTTACATATTAAATTAAGCCAGATATTAAGATACTGAAAACAATAAACCACTTAGAAGCCAGATATGACTGAGTGTTAAAAAGCCCTTATTATATTAAAATCGTTAAACAAACAAAACAAATAAATGGTAACAGACTGAACAGACCCCTAAATGATTTCTTCAGAAAGACTGTTATTTGAAAACAATCTTGAAATGGAAGGCTTTGCTTCTATAAACAAAAACATGAATGAAGTCCTCAATAGCATGAGCACTTACTCATCATACTCGATATGATAAATAACGTCTTCATCAGCAGCAACAGAGTCTGAATTAGACGTAGAGGGTACATTGTCCAATTTATTTGTGTTCTCTTTGGAATTATGATTTACATTCCCATTAGTCCTTTTACAAGAACTGCCATTCTTCAGTGGAGTTTTGCCACGTGAATGTCCATCAGAAGCTCTAGTAACACTATGTACACGTGCTTCAAACCAAGCACCAAGGCCGACATCTCTGGCATCCACCAATTCATTTACCTAAAAAAAGTTTAAAATGAGTTAATGAAGCTTAATTTCATCTACGGCTTCAAAAACTTTAACATAACTCAAGTTATTATAGTTATCATGGTTAACAATATTTACAGCTACTTATGCTTAAAGTTATTTCAAAGATTAGATTAAAACTATTCTTTTTTGGATCAAATCTGTTATTTACTAGTATGAAAATTAACTTTCCTCCAAATTTCCTTCAGTGAAAAAGGTGTGTTCTTTAACTACTCCCATGTCTACATTAAACTTTCAAAAGTTTAATTCTTATGTACTCAAGAACGTTCTGGCAAGAAATTCAGTAAGAATGTCACTAACAAAAAGCTAGACTTTAAAGTGTTATGAATGTATTATTAATTTGTTCCATTAATTTCTTCAGATTCCTAAAGATTACTGTTTTCTGGTTGGACTGACTATAAGTTAAGTATTAAACAGGAAATAAAACAAAAATAAAGGAATTATGCACACGTACAAAGGGAAGAATCTAGTGAACACATCTATACAAAATGGGCTAAGTTCTACCACCAGTTAATAACTCACTAACAAATACATTATTTAGTACTTCAAAGAACAAAGGTAAAACAAAAAAAAACAGAACTATAAGATGCAAAACAGATGTAGTCAAGTCTAGAAGATGATCCAGAATTAAATCGTGCAATCTGACAAAAGGAAAACAGTACAACACAAGTTAAGAGTTACAATATGGAAGCCGGTTTACCAAAAAAAAAAAAAAAAAATCCTCCCCTAAAATATTCTGAGGAAATTAGTCTAAAGGTCAAGGCCCTTTCAGGAGCAATAACCAAAAGATGTCCTTTCGACTTTTTTTTTTTAAAGTCCCTAAAAGAAAAAAAATGCCATCACTAATACTAGATCATCACCTAATCAAGCTGGCTCTTCCTGAAGGTGTAAGAGACCACTTAAGGTATCCAAAAGAATTCTGACAGATGGAGCAGGGGTGAGGAGGCAGAATATAATAAAAGTTAAATACCCACATGTCAGATACTATGCAAGGTTCCTTTACTTAGGTTTGTCTAACTGTAACAACCTCAATAATAATTCCTATTTTACAAGATAAGGAAACAAAGGCTGACAAGTTAACCTGCTCCAAGTGAAAGCTAATGAAATGTAAAACTAGGGTTTGAAGATATCTTGACCTTGAAGCTTATGTTCTTGCTACTATATCATGAAGCTTAGTGACAAAATAGGTAACTAGAAACTCCAAAGGTTAAAAGACAAACTTAGAAAAAAGGTATTAAACATATAAGGTTTCAAACCACCAAGCTAATAATATAGAAGGTAAAAGTAATACATACAAAATCAAAAATTATCACTACCAGAAAAGGTACAATAGTCTACTGAAGGAACATTGTAGCAATGAAACATCTTGAAAGACAAGGTTCAGTGTAACATAAGAATGAAGAGGTAAGGTGAAATGGAAAAGACCCGAGGGTGAACCAGGCTAGACATAAATAATCAGAGACAGAACATTGTATATGTTGCATAAATTAACTCATGCATTAAGTGGACTTTTTTATTCCAATAATAGTCAATGACAAGTTTAAAGCCTTTCATTTTCTTATAGGCAGCACCAGTTAAAACAAAAAATAAAAATGTTAAGGTTATCATATTTGCCGAATAAACTGAGGCTACTACTCCTTCACAGTAAACCAAAACATTAAGAGGTTTCATATAACACTACACAATTATTCTAGAAGAGAATGGAACATAGAGTTGATACTAAAACGGTATCAGCAAAACTATATTCAGCAATATAAACCGTACTATGGAACGGTAAGAGGTACAAATGAAATAATTTTCATATCAGATATAAGAAACTAGCATGTAGATCTAGTGTCTGCATAACTTACTATTTGGCAATACAATCAGAGTTAACAGAAACCTAAGTCGATCTAAAAATACTGCCATTGCTTAAACAAATATAAGAGAACTTATTAGCTCATAAAGGCATTATTTGAATAACCCTTATAACTGGAAACAAGAAGTACAAATTCTATTAAGTATAATTAACCACTCATAATAAAGCATATAAACTGTGTGAAAAAATGCTTTTAAATTCAAAAGTAAAGTTCCTGCACATTACAAAGACAAAGTTTGGCCAAATTTAAATGGGTCAAACTGTATGCAAGAGGTTACAGTTCTTGTAAAGCCTAGGTTCAGAAGATGGTTCAGAAGAGAATAAACTTGTATGATTAACATGAAAACAGGATACTGCCATAGTAACCCGGTTGAAATTAAATGAAAAGTATGTACAAAGCCACAGAATGTACACCACCAAGTGTGAACCCTAACGTAAATTACAGATTTTGGGTGATGTTGTGTCAATGTAGGTACAACAGATGTACCACCCTGGTAGGGATGTTGATAATGAGAAAGGCTATGCATGTATGTAGGTAGAGGATATATGGAAAATCTCTGTACCTTCCCCTCAATTTTGCTGTGAACCCAGAACTGTTCTAAAAAGTAAAGTCTATTAAAAAAAAACAAACTGAAATGTAATTAGACATAAGTGAGCAATAAAAAAGCAGGAAAACAAAAGAGGACAATAGAATATGTGTATTTGTGTGGGGGCGGTGGAATGTCTCAATTGCATCCAGGCTTTATTTTATGGAGGTGACTCACAACATGGAGAGGCTAATGCCACTGGAATAATTACATTTCCCAAGAGAAGGGGGCACTCTATGCAGGGCCACAAAGGAGAAGCACAAGGATTGTTCAAAAGTCAAGGAACAAGGGGAAAGCAAAGCCTAGAGACTAATGCATTTTCCATGTAAATGCCAAGGCAGGGTGGAGAAACAGTTTAGCACTGGCTAATCTGAGTAACACTGGCAGGCTCTGGGGCTAAAGGTATGGTTTCTAGTTGTCTAGTACCTGGTTTCTAGTTGTCTGGTACCTGGCCTGGGTGGTTAGAGTATAGAATATTGATTGGTGTGTTGCGTTAGATGGCTAGGATTGTGGCCTCCGGATTGGTTGGTTTGTATACAAAAGGCAGGCTCACTGACAAGTTATTTACGGTCTCTTCCTAGCTATCCCTGAAAGAGAGAGACTATCCTCAGCCAGCAAGCCCTCCCCCACCCCCACTGCACCCCCCAAAAATGTCAAAATATCATAAAAGAGAAAAACACAATTAATGGAGGAGGGTATTTGAGCTGAAAAGTCATGTTAAAAAAACAGCCACATTTAAAGATGAGTCTTTCATGTCCAATTATTTGACATACATACATAATCCTAAAGTATGGAACACAAGATATCATTAAAAAATAAAATACCCAGCACAAATATTTGAGGATGTATTATACACTGGGTATACTTCTAGGCACTTTTTATGTTCTGTGGAAAACATACCAGCTCTGCAAATAAACAGGTTTGTCCTTGTCTATCACCTACGAGGTATAACCTTGAACAAATTATTTAACTTGTCCCAGCCGCAGCTTCTTTATAAAATACATATCTTGCAATGTATTAGAGATTAGGTTATAAAATCCATCTGATGTGCCAACCCAGCAAGCATGTCACAGCACAAAACTGTCTCCTTCAACTAAGTATTAACATGTTTAATGCTAAGAGCCATTAAAACTCAAGAGTATAGTCTCATTGCCATACTCTGCATAGTAGACATATTAGCAGTTTACTGTTAAATACATTAGCTCCTTTAATAATTACAATACAAAGTCATTCTTATTTTATAATGAGGTTCAAAAGTGAAATACACTTGGCCCCAGGAGATAACACAGCTAAAAGTGGGAGCTAAGCTGAAAAAGGTTTTTCCAACTTGGAACATGATTCTCTCATTACACCATATTTCTTCAGAGTTACAAATCGAAATGCAATATGGTTCCATTAACATGAAGTTCAGAAAAGAGGAAAATTCAGATGCACACACAGGTTAAAAGTTCTTAAGAGGTTGTTAAATGGATAAAATTAACAAAAAGCAAAGAAATAATTGTCATGGAAGCTTCAGTAGTAGTTATAACTAGGGAGAAGGGAATTACAATTAAGAGAGTACACCTGGAGGGAAGTTCCTGGAGGTACTGCTATTCTATTTAACTTAGGTGGTGTTTACAGACACTGACTTCAAATTTCAATAAGCTCTACTTTTCTGTATTGTCTATTAAGTTCCATAATCAAAAAGCTTAAATATCAAGAAGCAGAGCTGCATTGCAGACAAGACAGGCAATACTAAGATATCCATGATTTTCTACTTAGTAATTATTAAGCTTCCTCTTTCACCTCCTACACTGAGCATAAGAAAACATTTAAGAAGTTTAACAGTGTCACACACAGAGCTAGACCCTAAAAGCTTACTAGCATCATTCTAAATAGATACTATTTAGGCCAAGATGATAGTCTTTTCAAAGTAGGATCTAATGCGAGTCACATAAAGCTTCATATCCAAAAATCAGAATTAAAATAAATTTAGGTCTCGAAAGTCCACCTTGTTACAGAAAATAAATTACTTCCTAGAGTCAGTGTAATTCAATTTGTGTTGTACAATAGGAATAGATGGACCCAGAGTCTGCACAATCTTCCACAGGCTCTCCAAATGTGATAGTGATATTTAATTCCTTATGGTATAGGAAAAGTTCCTCTGCAATTAAGCAAATGTTGCTCAAAGTTGTCATATAGGGCAAAAGAAGAATGATACTAGATAATAACTTCAGATTAAAATTTCATTTTAATGTATTAAGTTTAAATGTTTACCTATATCAGTTTTGAGTAAGCTAATTTGAAAATTCACTTTTTGTACCTGTTTATCATGAGGTCCAAAGAAAATTTTATGCAAAAGGGAGGAAAGGCCCCCAAATTTGTTTGCTTATCCATAAAGAAATTTTAATTATAGAAAGCTCTATGCCTATAAAAGGAAAATCTTTACAAAGCAAAAGTGACATGCAAGAATTCAAGATAAAAGCGAAAAAAAAAAAAAAAAAGCCTCCCAATTTTTAAGTGTTCCAGGAACAACTTAATGAAATTATGATATACTATGTAGAGACTTGCTCTAAAGAAAACAGGCAAAATTCAAAGCAAATTTAAAACAAATTAATTAAAATGTAGCAGCTTCTAAGAGTTTAAGTTAGCCAAAAAATCAATGTCTAATAAAATTCCACGAAGGCAGGGGGCAAAATATGACTTGCTTACCTCTATTTCTAACACCTAATAGAAATATATGCTAGATATTCAAATATTCATTCAATAACTAAATCATCCAGAAATAAGCAGTTCTATATGTAGAAAAGGTCACTAGTCAACATTTCAAATGCCTATAACAATTTCTGAGCTCCATTAAAAAAAAAAAAAAAGGAAATAAATCTGTGTTAGACTCTTCAACTAACAAGAAAGGCTGGTTTGACTAAACATATTACTTTACAAAGAATAGTAGACTTGAGAATTTAAGTGCCAGGTTTCAAGTGTGTTTCTAAATGAAGAGAGACGAGACGATGTAAAATTTACTTGCCAAATTTGCATAGCTCAGAATCGGCTAAATTGGAATTTGAAACTAAATCTAATGACAAAGCTAAAGTCCTTAACATTTAGTGCTACTTATTAATATGAAATGTAAGAGATGTTTAAAAAAAAAGTTAAGAACTAGAAGTAGTCAGCCACAGCACTAACATTGAAAATAAAAAGCAAAGATGCAGTGCGGGAAGTAGTTTCTTATGATGCATTTCTGAATCAGATTGGGGGAAGGGAAGATGGCAAGGTATTGAGGCCTTCACTAAACAGAATTTAAATTGATTAGAACTGTTTAACCTTGATTAATCTCAGATAGCTGGCCCTCCTATGAAAACAAATTCATACCTTCACTGCTCAAAACAAATCAAGTCAAAAGTAAGAGCTTCTAAACTATTTGCCCTTAACCAAAAAGTTAAAAATAATGTAAGATTAATTTAAATTACAGGTGGTTACATATTTATGGACATATGAATATACAGGAGGAGTTATACACGTTTCCTTGCTGTCAACTGAGAGCCCTAAAAGTAATAATACCCTAGTAGCAAGGAGCATACCTAAAGTTAGGCTTGGTTTCAAATACCATTCTCCATTTAAGGAACCAAAACTCCTTAAAGAAATGATAGATTTCAGGATTGGAGCAGGAAATATACAAGACGAGCCTGGAGCTCCTAGTGTCAGAAAGTGCTTTAACAAAAAACAACAAAAAACCAAAATAGGGGTATATCAAAGGGACACAGGGGAAAAAATATCCATATTGATGTAAATAAATGACTCGATAAATAAGTGAAGGAAAAGAGCCAAGTCTCTCATGTAGAAAAATTCTCAATAATTTTTGTAGATAATCGGCCCTCAAGGAAGAAGTAATTAATTCCCTACTCCTTAAGTGTGGGGTGCAAATAGTGACTTCATCTCAAATACAGTATGGAAAAGGGTGCAAGGGCTGGGAAGTAACTTCACAGTGAAGATACCTGATAAACACCTCAGCCAGGTGACTATGGTTCACATCAATAGTGATAAGTTCCTACTTATCACTAAGTTAAATCTAAGTTATAATTGGTAAACAGAATGTTGATAGTACATGTCCCTATATATGATATGATGAAAACAACTTTATCTCTGTAGTCTTCCTCCCCCAAAATACATAAATCCAGTCTAATAATGAGGAAAACAGATGAATCCTAATAGGACATTTTACAAAATACCTGAACAGTATGCCTCAAAACTGTCAAAGTCATCAAAAAGTGTGAGAAACTGTCACGGCCAAGAGGAGCCAAGGAGATGTGACAACTATTTAGTACAACACTAATGTAAATGTAATGTAGTATCCTAAATAGGATTCTGGAACAGAAAAAGGACTTAAGGTAAAAACTAAGGAGATATGGTTTGTAATTATAACAAATGTACCATACTAATGTAAGATTAATAACAGGACAAATTGGGTATAGAATACTTGAAAACTGTAGTATCTTCCCAATTATGCTGTTTGAAAATAACATGTTTCTTTAAAAAGGAAACTGCAAGAAAATAGCAACTTAGAAAGCATTAATAACTGAAAGAGGGATAAAATGGGTGATGTAGACAAATGGCAAGTGGGTTTTCAATATTAACAATTCCACCTGAATTGCGAGAACTACATAAAGTGCTGTTTTAATTTATATACAACTTGCCCATATCATGTAAGTTTATTCCAAACTTTGTTGTTACTGCAATTTTTTTTTTCTTGTACTGACTGACTGTAGCAAGGAAAGCTACTGGAATTTAAATAGCCACCTTACTGATTGCTCATAAAGCTTTAATGTTTATTTTCTCAGTTTTTCCAGGTATCCATAAGTAATAACTTTGCCTTCTCCAATGTTTACATTTTGTTTTCCTGCCTATCTGTATTAGCTAGCACTTTTAGAAAGATGTTAAATTAACAACAGCATTAACTGGCTCCCATTGTTAATGGGGATTATATTAAAACACTTCCTAATAAAACTATCCTGCTTCCTGATGAATTATACTTGATTAAAGTATTCTGTTCTTTTTAAAGTTATAATTTTATTTGCTAAATATAACTTAGGTTTTACATCAATATATATATCAATACTAGTGTGCTTTCTGTCACGTTTTGGTATCAATGTTACACTAAATTTACAAAGCAATGGGAGGCTTTCTTTTTTTATGTTGTAGGTCAATTTAGGTAACACCATATTTATCTATTCTTTATAGATTTAAAGCAATTCATCAGTGTAGCCACCTAGGCCAGGTACTTTTGAAATATAGCTCTTTGCCAATTTTCTTGATTCTTTCCATATTTATGGATCTGTTTGCATCTTTCCATAGAGGAATTAAACATAGGAGATGTAGGAAAAGGAGATATCAAAACAGTGCTACAGTACTTGGAAAAGTATGGGCACAGGTATAGATGAACAGACCAATAGAACAAAACAGTTTGGCAGTATCCTGTGAGTAAACAACCAGCACTTCTATTTCTAGGTAAAAATTCCTAGAGAATTCTTGAACACATGCACCAAATTACACATAGAAAGTTCAAAGCAGAACTGTTTAAAAGTTGAAAATGGGAACAGCCTAAATATCTAATAACCATAGATTAGATATATATATTGTGGCATGTTAGCAAAATGGAATAATGAAAATGAAAAATAAAATACAGTTCTATGCATGAGAATCTCTCAAAGTTGAAAAAAAGTAGAATTCCATTACATAAATCCAAATACGGGCAAAACAAAACATGTTGTTTAGAGATACATACATTAGTAACCCTAAAGAAAAACAAGGAAATGATCATAAAAGTCAGAACAAGTAGTTTACCTCCTGGAGAGGGAGACGTGTTCTGATAGAGGCACACAAGAGGCTTTAAAAAGGAACTAGCATCGTTCTACTTCTTAACCTTGATGGAATTACACAGGCATTTGTTTTATTATTTAGACTGTATATGTAAAATGTGTATGTACAGTTTAAGTAAAGCCCAATCTTTACTTTCAAATGGCAATCAATATACTTATTCACAACAACCTGAGGATAACAGACATCTGTATACTCACAACAAGAATTCTAAAGACAACATACCTTATATAGTCCGATGCCAGGATCAATAAGAAAATCACGAGTAGATGTAGATGGCTGACTGGAAGATCCCACTCTCGGGGTTTTCTTCACTTTAGGTGGATTATTAGAACAGGGTTTGGCCTGTACATCAGTCTGTTTAGATGTGCTAGGAAGATCAGGGTCTGGGCGAACTAGTAGCTGAATTATATCATTCAGTCCAACATCATAGTCAAATAAAGTATATCCATTTTCCAACTAGAAAAAATAGAAAAGATTAAAATGTTTCTCTCAAAATGATCTTTTTACATCTTTAGCTACTCAAAGGCCCCACTAGAATTATTAAAATAAAATTCATAGCATTTTGATTTAGTGATCTTGAAACTATTCCTACTACTTTATGGCTTCTGATGCTGACATCATCTCAGGACCTCAATAAATTAAGAATCATTCCATACCAACTACAAGGTATACTAATAGCCACTGAAATGAAAAAAAAAAAAAAAAAAATCATTGCTGTTGTGACTCCAGATTTCCCATCAAGTTTTATTTTAATGAACAGTGCCTGAATCAACTGCAAGAAAGGTAAATTCTGAAAATGAATTGTTTTATGGCCTTGTGTTCACAAAGACGTTAAGTTAACCATTTTCTTTCTGACGACTGTCAGCAATTAAAAATAATCAAGCAGGAAAAAACAATTCAAGCAGAAATAATTACAATTCTTGCTCATGCTATTCCACTTGTCTGTTCTCTATCTATTTGTAAAGGTTATCAAATTGTATCATGAAGTCTTCCAGGATGAATAGTGAATAAATTATCTTGCAACTTACCCATATTTTGGCAAGGTCTCTGTAATGCATTAGATTGTGTCCATCCCCTCATCCCCTGCCCCCAATAACTGATATCCTAATCCTAGGTATCTCAGAATGTGACATTTGGAAACAGGATCTTCACGGAGGTAATCAAGCTAAAACTAGGTTATATGGGTGGGCTCTAACCCATTGTGACTGATATCTCATAAAAAGTTGAAATTTGAACACAGACATGCAGAGGGAAGATGTAAATGTATAAAGACAGGAGACAGACACAGGACTGGAAGGACGCATTTACAAGCCAATGAACACCAAAGACTGCTAGCAAACACTAGAAGCTAAAGGAAGCAAGAAAGGATTCTTGCCTAGAGCTGTCAGACAGAACATGGCCCTCTGCTCATAACTTAATTTCAGATTTATAACCTCCCGAACCCTAAGACAATAAATTTGTTTTAAGACACCTAGGTTTTGGTACTTTGTTACAGAAGCCCTAGGAAACTAAGTCTCCATTTTGTTTCTTTATGAAATTCAGTTGGCCATTTCACAATGATACAATAAGTAAACTAAACTCCTTCAAGATCAGAACTATCATTTCCCCAGAATCGTTACTAATTTAATCACTGTTCATTTCCTCCTCTTTGTATGTAATACCTGTCACCATCTACAACTCTATCACAATAAGACAATGTTTGAGAAGTCAACCAAAAGGAAGGAAAGTCTGTCCCTGAACGATATACTATTGAACCAGGTAAGTAATTTTAATTCAAGTGGCCCAAGAACACACCTAGCACAATCCTGCACATTACAGGTGTTCACAATTGTTAAACAGAACAAGGGATCAAGAAATTCACAAATTTTTCAGTGGAGGAATTAAATTAGATACTATTTCACATGTTGGTTAATATGCTTATTCCAATAAGCCAAAGGAGACTCCCAAAAGTCAGTAAAAAGATAAGCCCTTATAGAGATGGCAATGTTAATACTGCTTACCTTATTTAAAAAACAAACAAACAAGAACTCCCTTTAATCCTTAACTCCTGGAGAAAAAAAGGAACAAAAAACTACATTCACACCTTCATTCTGACACTGTCCAAGAGCACCCCACGAGCCCCAAGAAAGAACGCACTAATTCTGGAACAGCTAAAAAAACACAACTTGATTAAACATACAACTGCCGCATATTATGACAATGATAAAAAATAGAAGTATTTAACATAGAAAATAAACTCTACAACACAGAACATGCCAATTAACTGGTAGGCATTTCCCAAAATGAAGATAGTTAAAGTAGTGAAATAATTGGAAATCCAAAGTGTTTCCATAAACATTTTCCATTGAAATTTGAGGTACAAGAGTCAGAGGGACCTTGAGGGCATTCTTATACTCAATCCCTTTGACTAGCTTCTACCAAGCGATCAGTAAGAGTAAACACAAGCTGCTTCAAGGGGTACTCAGTCTGAAAGGAAAAGCAATGTCTGAAAGTCAGAGTGAAACAAACACTAAGCATATTAAGGCATGAATGCCTACAATGGAAGTTAGGCCCACCTTAGCATGTAATCACCTTTCCTCTAATTATTCACGCTTACTATGAGAGCCACTTTAACAGATTATCCATTCCCTTCCCTAATTCATAGGTATCCAGTTTTCCTAAAAGTTATCATCCATTGCACAGCAAGTTCCACACAGCTAAGTGAAGAATGTTGGAATGATCTGTTACTTGAAAAGCATTGAAGTTCACCCAAATTTAATGAAAGTGCAGACTGAAAGTCACTTGTCACTTAAATTTTGCTGAGTGGGGAAAAAGGGATTGGGTCACTTAGAAATTAGAGTTTCAGACATGTAACTATAGTCCATCAATGTCTCATAGCAGAAAATGTTTGAGAACTGCCATCTTAAAAGATGGGGGCTGCAGGACTTATAAAACTAGAGAGGCAGACGGTCCTACAATTTTGTTTTGCCAGACTGCATTCTTGAATTTTTACTGGACTGAAGGAAGAAATTCCAGCTAACAGGAAGAATGGTAATAGTGATGCAAGGGAAAACTAAAAAGGAAACACCAAGAGGCAGTGGCTGAGAAGGCAGCGGGGAAGTTATTCCCAAGAGGCTAGTGATTACCATGCAAGTGGAGGGCATTAAGTTAGTAACATTCATTTATCTTTCACATCAGGTATATAATGTAAGAATGCCTTGATAGCTTAGTGTTTCTCTCTCTAAATAGGCAAACATTTTTACTTTGTGTGAAAACAAAGGGCCCCAGGAGGAAAAGGCAACTACTCGGTTTTTCTTCAGCTGTTTCATGCCCCACATCTACCATCTATTCTAAGTCTATCCCTAAGTGGTACAAGGAAAAGAAAGCAAGCAAAGTAGAGAATCTTTTCAAAGTAGGAAAAGCTCTGGATTCTCAAAAGATATGAAAAACTCAATCCCCAGGGTGCGTCACACTCAAACCCCGGGAAGAATATCCAAATGAGGTTATCCTACTCTAACTAGAATTTACAGTCCTGAAAAACTGCTCCCTATTTTGACCCTCAAAAGTGGAGTCAATTACACTGCTTCTCGAATTTAATTTGCATACAGTTCACCTGGGGACCTTGTTAAAATAGATTCTACTTCAGTCTGGTGTGAGGCTCCCAGGTGATACTAATGAAGCTGGTCTTACTGATCCATGGACCACACTTTGAATAGTAAGAAACTAGTAGGAGAATGACTACTCTTTAACTTTCATTTTCAAACTCTGGTGTTCATCAGAATCTCCCATGGGGTCTTGTTAAATTCAACTACTTGCAATTCTGGGGTGAGCTGAGCATCTGTAATAAATACCAACAAGTGATTCTAATATATATATGAAAAATTAAAAGCAGCACACCTAATAAAAATGGTGAAAAGGGGGAAGGAAACCACTTACATTATAAGACACTGTAAATTTGTTTTTATATTTTTCACCATGTTGCAGTAAATCATCTTGAGAAAAGGGGGCCTTTTTCTAATAAGAATAAAGGCACTTTACAGTATAGGAGCAGCCCTGTGACACCAATCCAGTAGTTGCCTGCTGTAGACACACTACCCTGTGCATGGACTGTAGACTCCCAAGAGGAAAGGAGAATGGAGATAATCACTGCCATGGCTACTTGTAAGCTCATAAATTAGTAAACCCAGGTGGAGCAGTATCTTCCTTCCATCTCCAACTCAATGGAGCACCAAAGGTCCATTCCTCATCCTTATTGGTTTATCACTGAGTTGAAGAAATCTAAGTAGTAAGTAATCAACTGTGCTGAGGGAAGAAATACGAAAAGTTGTTATCCTCAACTGTTTTGCCCTGAACCTGGAACCAGCTTCCTGGTTTACTGAAAGTCTACTCTGTTGCCCTGAATATAACCCAATCTCTACCTTTTCCCCAAGACATCCAGGTGCATATTTTCTTTTGGAATAGTTGATAATTAGGCTTTAAGGGTGTTGCCCAGAAATACATTCTCATGTGTTATTTCTATCACTGGTGCTGAAGTCACTAAAGTGTCCCAGGAATTCATGTATTATTGTTCTTAGCTAGAAAATAAAATTCAGGAGACAATCACATGCTTCTTACCTTTGACAAATATATAAAAAGGTATCAGCTACTGGTAGCGCAGCAATATAAATCTACATAGTGTTTACTACACACAATTATTTCAAAAGCAAAGTCTACAACAAACCTGAACAGCTGTTTTTATTGCAAGTCAAACACTAAAGGATCAATATAAACCGGCTGCAAGCACATATCAAAGATGCTATTACATTTATTTAAAGACAAATTAAAATATCCCCTGGCTCACTCTCTCAGAGTTTAATCTTGTTACTTTGAAATTTCTGGGCAGTTTTAGAAGGGTAAGTGTATTAAGGACAGAAAATATTCCTTTCAAATCCTTTGTGGCTGTAGGAAAACGATCACTACCAAATCAAAGAAAGCTACATTTATTTAAAACAACATGATGGGAGCCAAACTGTGATCTATCAACGGGAAAAGGCCAACTTTTTTAGTGGATTAACTTTTTTAAAAAGACAAAAAAAAAAGACAAATAGGATGAGTCTGGGTCAAATCTTTAATGGGCCAGACCAGGGCCATACCATACAACTACTACAGACGCTCAAAGACACCGCCAAAATCACTTTCACCCTCAAATATGTACCCCTGACTATACTCCAGTTACTGTGTAAAAACTTGGGTGAGGGGACTATTAGAAGGTGAGAAGAAAAGCAAAGTAGTCTTTTACATTCCTTTCCCTTGTAGCCTATAATAACCCTCTCTGGTCTGTACTGGGCAGTTTAAATCTGGTCCCGGGTTACATCAATAGCTCCTTTAGCCCAGGTCTCTAATCTCCAAGACAGATCCAATTCTAGGAGAGGAGAGGGAGGGGTGCCATAAGTTCTGGAAACCCTGCGAATCTTCAGTGTTTACAAATCTCTTCCACATGAGGAAGTAGAGCTAGGGTTCTTGTGCCCAGAGCGAGCAATGTATAAGTTTTCTCCTCTATTTGGGAGCTGGGAGCGCGGAAGAGCCACGGAACCGATGAGAGCCGTTATCTGGCTAAGCTCTGCCGGGAGCCAGAGCCGCGAGCCCTCCCCACCCGCACTGTGGCATGGCCGCCACAGCCCGCTAACCTCCCCGCCCTCCAGGAGCTCCTGACCCGGTTGAGCGCGGGAATCGAGGGAACCCAAGCGCTC
Organism: Pteropus vampyrus; assembly: GCF_000151845.1. Taxonomy (NCBI): domain Eukaryota; kingdom Metazoa; phylum Chordata; class Mammalia; order Chiroptera; family Pteropodidae; genus Pteropus; species Pteropus vampyrus. Next base: position 4,343,244 of record NW_011888917.1, read on the forward strand.
TGGCGGGCTGTTCCTGCGGCTGCTGCCCTGCTGAGCAAGGGCGGCGAAGTCGCCGTGCTCTAGGCGCCCCCACCTCTGACCCATCCGGGCGCACCTGCACTCGGGACTGACGGGGACCCCTCTGCGCCCCCTCGTCGGGTCCAGGCCCGCACTCCTGTGGCTCAGGGGCTGCCCACCCGAAGTGGAACCAGGGGCAATCTGCGCGCGCGGCGCACTAAGCCCTCTGGCCCGCCCAGCCCACGCGTCCGAAGAGGCGCCCCGCTGCCCTCGCTCGGGGCTCCCGAGGGGTGCAGTGGGCGCGTCTCACCTGCTTGCCCCGATAGAAGAGGCGCTGGCACTCGGGCCGCACGTCGAATAGCGCCCACACCCGCTCACGCAGCTCCTCAATTGTGGCTTTGCGAGACACGTCCTCAATGGTGCGCGTCTGGGAGCCGTCGATGGTGCGAACCTGGATCCACATCTTGGCGCCGGGAGAGGGGGCCGGCTCTGCTTTGTCTCCCCCTGCGCTTAGGGCGCTGCACCCCACCCGGCCAGCGCCGCTTCCTTAGCGGCACCGACTCTCCGCTGCCGGCGGGCGGGCGAGCGCGCGCACAAGCGAGGAAGACTGACCAGACGCCAGGCCCGACAGGCGGCCGCGACTCCTAGACCGCGCACCCGCCCAGCAGAGCTGTGCAGGAAAGGAAACCGGAACTAGTCGGAGGCGCCGCCGCTGCTGCCGCAGCCCCCGCCTCACAAATAGGAAGAAGCCTTGTCTGCACCGCGCGGAGTGTTTACTTATAGAGCTCTAGCTCCCACATGGAGGTCACGGCGCGAACCCGGATCTCGCGAGATCCACGCCGGGCTCCGCCTTAAAGAGGAAGCGGCCCGGGAAGTGGCTATAGACCAGAGGGAACTAAAATGGGCGGGGCGGAGGGGCGGGGCTGCCCAGAGCCGTTACTTGCTCCTCTGCCTGCACCTGGGTACTGGATAACTCCCCTCTAGCCTTCGGGTTTCGAGCGGTTACGAGGCTGCCCACAGGTTGCCGTTTTGGTTCTGGTTTCGGGACCTTGCGAGCGAGCGACTCCTCAGGCCTAGCGGATACGGTTCTGTGGTCTCATAAACACCAAAAATAAGAAACTGACGTTCACATGTATGATCATGAATTGGGGAGTGCGGACAGACACGGCCTAAGTTTCTGAGAAAGCACATAAGGAAATGAGCCCGCACTACCGCGCTCACCGGGACACCGTCCATCACGCGGCCTTGGTGGGGGCGCCCGCCCTGTATAGGCTCCGGGGACCCTTGTGCTTCGCGAACTCGTTTCCCGCCGAGTCCGACCGCTACCTTCGCGCGGAAACCCACTTCCTGGGGTTTCCCGCCGCTGAGCTGGGCTGGGCTGGCGGCCTCGGCCCCACAGGCCGCGGGTCCTGCTGGGATCGCCCTCTCCGGTCCGCCACGCTCACACTCGGACATCTGGCCATAGTGGTGTGGGTGCCGCCACCCGGAGGCCGCTAGTCAGAACCGGACGTTTCCTTTTGTGGACCTTACAACTTAGTGTACCTTTGGCCTACGGGATTGCGGAGTCATGGAAAACATTTTTAAAAGATGCAAAACTACACGCCTCCGAAAAAGAACTCCAAATATCCTACTAGGAATAAATTCTTAGAAATAGGCCTATTACCTAACAGTGAGCTTCTTTAAGAAGAAAATATGTCTTCATAAGAAAGCATTTGCGAACATATATATACATAAAACTTGGACTTTTTATTTGCCAGAATCCGTGACTTGAATGTTGAGACTGGTGTTAATTATCACCATAAGGGTAGAGCAACCAATTAATTACAAGTACAGAGAAGTCCGTTATGAAAGATGGCCCAACACGGAAGGGACAGGAAAAATGGAATATGTATGCATATTTCAGGCCTTTGCTCTTGCTGAAAATTTTACATTCACTTGTATCCGCTAAATATATAGTTCGCCTTATCTGTTTCTGATTTAAGTAAAGCAAATATTGAGTATTCACTATATGTGTAAATGCAATGATAGTGATATGGAAAGCACACATAACCGGTCCCAATAAGGAATAGCTATTCGCTGTTATAAGAATATGCTATGTCCTTGTGAAGGCATATTAAGAATTTCTCTTAATCCTCTATTCACAATGAATTTCCGAGAAAGCGCATAAGGAAATGAGCCTGCTAGTTCATCTGAACAATCGAGTTCAGATAAGATTTAGAAAAATAAAAATAGTAAAGAATAATTTAGTACTAAACAGTCTGTTGGTTAAAACAGAAATTAGAGATGAGAGAAGGGGGACTAGAATGATCTGAGTTCCATGGTATATTGTAATGGGAGCAGCATTTAAACGTTCAGTTCATGGATTGAGATAGATCTGAACTGTAATCCCAGTTTTGCTATTAAACTGTCGTCTTGAACAAATTATTTGCTTCAATTTCCTCAATGTAAAATGATGCTTAAAACATAATGAATAGCCTATCCCTTGGTAGTACACAAATTATTTTTGTACTATTATTATGGAGAGGATTTAGATAAGCAGAGAATGCCCAAAGAGAAGAGAGTGCTTAAGCAAAGATAGAAGGCATGCAGTTTTTACAGGTCAGAAGAGATTTCATATCAGTGAAAGGTTGACTAAATAGAGAAGGGCAGAGTGTGAAGATTAGCATTCAGAGCAGTAGATTTTTTGGGCCCCAGGGAGAAACTAAGGTTTTTGAGTCCACTGATGTGATTAAATATATAGCAGAAGGAGTATGAAAAGATGCTTTAGGGAAGAGGTCCCCAACCCCCAGGCTTCAGACTTGTACTGGTCTGTGGCCTGTTAGGAACTCGGCCACACAGCATGAGGTGAGGGGCGGGCTAGCAATAAAAGCTTCATCTGTGTTTGCAGCTGCTTCCCAGCGCTAGTATCACGGCCTCTGCTCCACCTCATCATCAGGCATTGGATTCTCATAGCAGCACTGGTCCCTGGTGCCAAAAAGGTTGGGGGCCGCTGCCTTAAGGGAAAACTAAGAGTCAAGGAGAACCAGGGGAGATGTTGTCTGGAAGCTTCGTGAAGAGACAATTGTTATCAGTTTGAGTGAAATTTGTGGCAGGAGGTAAGAGAAAAAATGGTAGATTCCAGAGTATTATATAAAATCAAGCCTATCAGACTTGTAGAATGTGAGAGATGAGGAAATTGGAATGCTGAGAATAATTTCCAAATTTCTCGTTTGGAAGTCTTAAATGAATGGCTTGGGTAGACAGTGATGCTCTTAAATGAACTAAAAGAGGAAAATGCAGTGATTTCCATTTGACCTTTATTGCATTTGAAATGCATCCAAAATGTACCTAGATGGAGATATCTGACAGCTGGAAATATAAAAATAAATAAATGGGAAGTAGAAAAGTTCTGAAAGAGGAACTAGTCAAGATCTGTACTCACTGTCATGAGGCTATTTATCCTTCTCAATGTGGTGGTTTTTCATGAAGAACCCTTGGTGGGGTGGACTACTGACAAAATTAGGTATCCACTGGGACAGTATAGGATCTGTGTTAATCTAGTCAATATAGATTCCAAAGGATTGGCGGGCTGGAGCTTAGAGATGTGAGACTCAGAAAAGACTTGTCTTGTGTAGATCAAATTAATTAAATCTGGAAACATAAGCTCATATGTGTAGTAAGTCGTTTAGGATATAAATAAGTAATTGCAAATAATGGTTGTATATGTAACAAGATACATCCTACTATGTTTCTCCATACAGTATATATTATAACTAAGGTTTTCTCTCTTTCTCTGCGGTGCTGTTGTCTGCTTAGGAAACTTCCCAGTTGTAAAAGCAAGATAGAAGTTCTTTGACAAAAACCACAATATCATACAGTTTTGACATATACCATGCCTTATTGCCAGATGTGCAGCTGAAACAACTTGAATGTGAACAGAGAAAGAAAAAATAAATTATTTACATGAATGAAGAGTAAATACTAAAGTTTATGCCATCAGCCATTCAATATTTATTTAAGTCAAAAGAGGCAAACCAGAACAAGATTGATTGTAGATCTAATTATTCCAGAATCTTATCATACCAAGAATATCTCATTTTCTCAACTAATGTCCCAAAGTCAAGAACTTTTATATATATTTTAAAAAGTGAATTTCAATCTGCTCTCTGAAGCTATGATTACTACCTTCCATTCATACCCCTGCATTGATTGTCTTCCTTTTGCTCCTCCAGAGCCACTCTTTACTCGCTCTCTGTCCTGGAGTCCAAGAGCAGAGAGTACATCACTGGGGCCAGTGCTCTTAGGCTTCCAACTGAGGCTAGCCTGTGAGGAGGAAGCACAGACAGGAGAGGAAGAGAATGAGGTCAGTATATTTACTCCCCAGTATATTTGTTCTCCCTGAAAAGTTACCTTGGGCTGTCTGTTGCCTTCCTGGGAAGTCACTACTCCTCTTCAAGTGGCCAGCTCTAAATGACTCATTCTTCTTTGTTCTGGAAACCTCTTTCCTCCTCTTGTTTTGAGTCTAGGGATTCTAACAGCTTTATAGTCCTAGATTCATGCATATTCCTTCAGTTCCCTGTACCTTGGCCCACACCCTTTTAATTGGTCCCCTGTTGGGGAAGGAGGAACGTTAAAAGTACCTTAACTGGAGGTTTTCTGTTATACTCTCTAAAGCTATTTTTAAATTTTTTATTTTATTTGTTATTATTTTATATTACTTTCAGTATACAGTACAATGGTTAGACATTTATATAATTTATGAATTGATCCCCCCAATCACTCTAGCACCCATCTGGCACTACATACAGCCATTTAAATAATATTGACTATATTCTCTATGCTGTATTCTACAACCCCACTGACTGCTTTGTAACTACTAATTTGTACTTCTTCATCCCTTCACCTTATTCAGCCAGTCCACCAAGCTCCCTCCCCTCTGTCAATCACCAGCTTGTTTTCTGTGAATCTGTTTTTGTTTAGTTTGTTTGTTTCTTTTGTTCCTTAGATTCTGCATATAAATGAAATCATATGTTATTTATTCTTCTCTGACTTATTCCACTCAGCATAATACCCTGTAGGTCCATTCATGTCTCTGCAAATGGTAAGATTTCATTTTTTATGTCTCAATAATATTCCATTGTATATATGTAACATAATTTATCCAGTCATCTATTGATGAGCACTTAGGTTGCTTCCATATCTTGGCTATTGTGAATAGTGCTGCCAGAACATAGGGGTGCATAGCTCTTTATGAACTAGTGTTTTGGTTTTCTTTGGATAAATACCCAGAAGTGTAATCGCTAGGTCGAAAGGAAGTTCTATTCTTAATTTTTTGAGGAACCTCCAAACTGTTTTTCATAGTGGCTGCACCAATTCGCAATCCCACCAACAGTGTACGAGGGTTCTCTTTTCTCCACATCCTCACCAATGCCTGTTTTTTGATTTATTAATGATAGCCAATCTGACAGATAATATCTTATTGTGGTTTTAATTTGCATTTCTCTGATGATTAGTGACCGTGAGCATCTTTTTATTTGTCTATTAGGCATCAGTATTTCCTCTTTGGAGAAATACTGCTTCGGGTGTTCTGGTGATTTTTAAATTGTATTGGTTGTGTTTTTGTTGAGTTGTATGAGTTCTTTATAAATTTTGGATATTAACCCCTTGTTAGATGTTTCGTAGACAAATATCTTTTCCCATTCAGTAGGTTGTCTTTTCATTTTGTTGATGGTTTCCTTTGCTGTGCAAAAACTTTTTAGTTTAATGTAGTCCCATTTGTTTAATTTTTCTTTTGTTTCCTTAGTCCGAGTAGATATATCAGAAAAAAATTACTAATAGCAATATCAGAGATTTTACTGCCTATGTTTTCTTCTAAAAGCTTTATGATTTTGGATCTTACATTTAAGCCTTTAATCCATTTTGAGTTTATTCTTGTATATTGTGTAAGAAGGTGGCTCAGTCTCATTTTTTTGCATGTATCTTTGTCCAGTTTTCCAAACACCATTTATCGACAGACTGTCTTTACCCCATTCTATATTCTTGCCACCTTTGTCATATATTAAATGATCATATAGATGTGGATTTATTTCTGGGCTCTCTATTCTGTTCTATTGATCTGTGTGTCTGTTTTCATGCCAGTGCCATGCTGTTTTGATTACTATATCTTTGTAGTATAGTTTGATATTAGGTAGTATAATACCTTCAACTTTGTTCTTCTTTCTCAAGATTGCCATGGCAATTTGGGATCTTTTATGGCTCCATATAATTTTTGGATTATTTGTTCTAGTTCTCTGAAAAATGCCATTGATATTTGATAGAGACTGTACTGTATCTATAGATTGCTTTGGATAGAATGGCCATTTTAACAATGTTGATTCTTCTTACCCACAAGCACAGTATATGCTTCCATTTATTTGTATCTTCTTCAATTTCTTTTTTCAATGACTTATAATTTTCCAAAAATAGGTCTTTTACCTCCTTGATTAATTTGAATCTCAGGTATTTTATTGTTTTTGATGCAATCGTAAATAGTACTGTTTTCTTAATTTCTCTTTCTGATAATTCATCATTGGTGTATAAAAATGCCACTGACTTCTGCTGCTTTATTGAATTCATTGTTCAATTCTAACAGTTTTCGGGTGGAATCTTTAGGGTTCTTTATATATAGTATCATGTCATTGGCAAATAATGAGAGTTTTATTTCTTTCTTTTCAGTCTGGATGCCTTTTATTTCTCTTTCTTGACTGGTTGCTGTAGCTAGGATTTCCAATACTGTGTTGAATAGCAGTGGTGAAAGTGGGCATTCTTGTCTTGTTCTTGATCTTAAGGAAAATGCTTTTAGCCTTTCCCCATTGGGTATGATGTTAGCTATACGTCTGTCATTTATGACCACTTTGCTGAGAATTTTTATCACGAATAGATCCTGGATTTTGTTGAACACCTTTTCTGCATCTATTGATATGATCATATAATTTTTATCTTTCAATTTGTTAATGTGGTGTATCACATTAGTTGATTTGCAGATACTATACCAACCTTACACACCATAGGAATAAATCCAAACTTGATTGTGGTGTATGATATTTTTAATGTATCGCTAAATTTGGTTTGCTAATGTTTTGTTGAGGATTTTTGCATCAGTGTTCATATGGATATCAGCCTATAGTTTTTTTTTTTTTTTGTAATGTCTTTGGTTTGGGAATCAGGGTAATGATGGCCTCATAAAAGAATTAGGGAGCCTTCTCTCCTCTTGAATTTTTTGGAATAGTTTGAGAAGAATAAATGTTAATTCTTCGTTGAATGTTTGGTAAAATTCACCAATGAAGCCATCTGGTCCAGAACTTTTGTTTTGTGTAAGTTCTTTGATTATTGATTCTATTTCATTGGTGGTAATCAGTCGGTTCAGATTTTGTTTCTTCTTGACTCAGTCTTAGGAGATAGTATGTTTCTAGGAATGTATGCATTTATTCCAGATTGTCCAATTTGTTGGCATATAATGGCTCACAGTATTTTCTTAGAATCTTTTGTATTTCTGTGCAGTTCGTAGTTACGTCTCTTTCATTTCTGATTTTATTTATTTAGGTCTTCTTTTTTTTTTTTGGATGAATCTGGTTAAAGGTTTATCAATTTTATTTATCTTTTCAAAGAAGCAGCTCTTGGTTTCATTAATCTTTGGAATTGTTTTTCTAGACTCTATTTTGTTTATTCCTGCTCTAATTTTTATTATTTCCTTCCTTCTACTCACTTTGGGTTTCGTTTGCTCTTCTTTTTCTAGTTCTTTTAAGAGTAGGGTTAGAGTATTTATTTGAGATTTTTCTTGTTTCTTGATGTAGGCCTGTATCACTATGAATTTCCTTCTTAGGACTGCTTTGGCTGTGTTCCACAGATGATTTTTTAAATCGTGTTTTCATTTTCATTTGTCTCTAGGTATCTTTTGATTTATTTATTGATCTCATTGTTAACTCTTTCATTGTTTAGCAGCATGTTGTTTAGCTGCCATGTGTTTGTGTATTTTCCATTTTTTTCTTGTAGTTGATTTCTAGTGTCATACCACTGTAGGCGGAGGAGACACTTGATATGATTTTAATCTTTCTAAATTTATTGAGACTTGTTTTGTGGCCTAACATGTGGTCTATCCTAGAAAATGTTCCATGTGTACTTGAGAAGAATGTATATTCTGCTGCTTTGGGGTGAAACACTGAAAATATCTGTTAAATCCATCTGATCCACTGTGTCATTTAAGGCTGCTATTTCTTTGTTGATATTCTATCTAGAAGATCTGTCCATTAGTGTTATTGGAGTGTTAAAGTCTCCTACTATGAGTGTATTACTGTTGATCTCTCCCTTTTGTCAGTCAATAATTACTTTATATATGTAGGCGCTCCTGTGTAAGGTGTGTATATGCTTTCTAGGGTTATGTCCTCTTGTTGTACTGATCTCTTTATCATTATGTAATTTGTATCTTATTATAGCCTTTGTTTTATAGTCTATTTTGTCTGATATAAGTATTGCTACCTCGGCTTTTTTTTCACTTCCATTTGTGTGAAATATCTTTTTCCATCAGTCTGTGAGTGTCTTTTTATCTGAAGTGGGTCACTGTAGACAGCATATGCATGGGTCTTATTTTCTTATCCATTCAGCTATTCTATATCTTTTGATTGCAGCATTTAATCCATTTACATTTAAAGCGATTATTCATAGGTACATAGTTATTGCCATTTTATTATTCATTTTTACATTTTCCCCCTTCATTTTACAGAATTTCCTTTAACATTTCTTATAATACTAGCTTGTCAGTTGTGAATTCTTTAAGCTTTTTCCTGGTCTGGGAAGCTCTTTATCTCACCTTCCATTGATAGTCTTGCTGGGTAGAGTCGTCTTGGTTGTAGGTTCTTGTTTTTCATCACTTTTAATATTTTGTGCCAATCCCTTCTGGCATGTAAAATTTCTGTTGAAAAATCAACTGACATTCTTATGAGAGTCCCCTGATAAGTAACCAGCTGCTTTTCTTTTGCTGCTTTTAAGATTCTCTCTTTGTCTTTCACCTTCGGCGTTTAATTATGATGTGTCTTGGTGTTGGTCTGTTTGGGTTTCTCTTGTTTGGGGCTCTTTGTGCTTTGTATAACTATTTCCTTTGCCAGCTTAGGGAAGTTTCTATCATTATTTCTTCAAATAGGTTTTCAATTCCTTGCTCTCTCTCTTCTCCTTCGGGTATCCCTATGATGCAGATATTGGTATGTTTGATGTTATCCCAGAGATCTCTTAAACTTTCTTCATTTTTTTGATTTTTTTCCTTTCTGCTGTTCCAATCGGGTGTTTTCTGTTACCTTGTCTTTAAACTTCTGAGTCAATCCTCTGTTTCATCTATTCTACTGTTTATTTCTTCTAGTGTAGTCTTCATTTCACTTATTATATTCTACATTTCTGTCTGGTTCTTTTTTTATGGTTTACATGTCCTTTTTTTATGCTTACTGTCTCCTTATTGAAGTTCTCACCGGGATCATCTATTTCCCCCTAAGTTCATTGAACATCCTTGTAACCAGTGTTTGAACTCTGTCTCTAGTAGGTTGCTTGCTTACATTTTGTTTAGTTTTTTTTCCCTGGAATTTTCTCCTGTTGTTTCATTTGCAGCATGTTTCTTTGTTTTCTCCTTTTAATTGCCTCTCTGTGTTTGTTTCCATGTGTTAGGAAGATTTGTTACATCTCTCAGCCATAGCCTTATGTAGTAGGTGTCCTATGTGGTCCACTGGCACAGTCTCTCTGGTCACCTGTGCTGGAGGCTCTGGGTGTGTTCCTTGTGTAGGTTTTGTGTGTTCTGTTATAGCTAAGCCTTGATTGCTGTTAACATATCAGTGGATGAGACTGACTCTAGGGCTGACTGGCTGTGGGGCTTGGCCACACCCACAGGATCTGAGCTGCTGTGTGGGGGGTGATCTCATGAATTGGGACTCTCCCCAGCAGGCTTGTGTACCTGTTGAGACTACCCTTTGGGTGTGCTGCATATGGGGTTAGTCAGGTGGCACTCTTTTGTGATCTGACGCCAGCCTCCAGGTGTTCTGAGGCTCCTTAGAAGGGGGTCCTGTGTAGGCCAAGGTCAGCCACAGCCTTTGATTGTTCATGGCTACCTGGTAGGAGATACAAAGCAATCTGTGAATGGTTGCTACCTGTGCTTCATCCAGAGGCAAGTGAGAGAGACCACACTGAGGGCCATGGTTAGTCAGTCCCAGCACCGGGCCTGTGGTGGCTCAGCAAAAGCACTAGTGTGCTTCAAGGCCTAAGACTGTCTGCTAACTGCTCATAAGTCTCCACAGCTTAAAGAGGCTTTTGTTGGTGTGTGAGTTGGGTGGGGTGGGGACCCAGGGAGTCACTGAGATAAGGCATACAGATTTCACCTGGCCAGTGCAGAATCAGATTTTGTTCCAGTGCTTCCTTAAAAAGTATCAAATCGCAGCACGGCCAGCCACTGCTTGCCTCAGGCCTGCAGACACTGGAGATATGTTCATGAAATACTGTAGTCTTTCCTCTCTATTTCCTCTCTAGCCAGTGTTCTTTACTTTTCAGCTGTCCCTCTTTTGTTTTTATGGAGGCTTCCCCATTCACTTGGTCCAGAGAATAATCCTTGTCCTTTCTGCAGTGAGTACCCCTGGTTCTTTGGAATATCTGATGACTTGAAAGACTGGGAACCTGAGATTATCACTAAAGACTTGCAGTTTATCATCCCTGTTCTCAGTTGTATGCCTTCTCTTGCCTTCTGAGATTGGTCTTTCCTATTGCTTAACTTTTCTGAGGGTCTTTGGATCAATTCAGCTCATATTTCCTCATGAAGGCAGTTAGAATTTAACTTCTCGATGATGGGATCAACTTAGGCTTCAACTTCCAGTTACAACTTGCTCTGCAAAACAGTTTTTAGAGGTTTAAAATAAAAACCATCATTTTTCTATCTCCCACAGTTTCTGTGCAACAGGAATTTTAAAATGACTCAGTTGGAAAGCCTGAGTCTGGCTCAGAATCTGTCATTCCATTGCAGTAGATGTAGCTGAAACAGGAAGAATGGGGATTGGGCAGTTGGAAACTAGCTAGGCATCTCTTCCCAAAGTGTCTCAGGACTTCTCTACATGGTTTCTCTCTGTGGGCTAGTTTGGGCTTTTTCACAACATGGCCACCTGAGAGCAGTTAGGCTGCATACAGGATAGTTGGAAACTTCAAAGGTGAGAATTCCAGCGAACAAGTGTAAGCTTGAATCACTTTCTATGGCCTAGTTTGAAAGTCGCAAAGTGTCACTTCTACCTTATCCTTTTGACTAAAACATTCACAAAAGTCCACTCAGTTTAATTATGATGTGTCTTTGTGTGGGCTTTTCCTGATACCTCTCAGGTGAAGAAAATACATTCCTTATGTTCCCATACTTAGTCCATAATTCTACTCTAATATTTAACTTAGAGCTGTAATTATTTGTTTCATGACTGTCTTCTCCATTACATTTTTAAAATTCCCATTACATTTTTGATTGCCTAAATAGACAAGGACTCATTCTATTTATCTTTGTTTCCAACACAAAACTCAGAACTTGGTGCCTAGATGTACTTAATAAGTTGTTATTGAAAAATGGAAGGGGTGGGGAGGGAGGGATCAATATATTCAGGTGTCTACTTGGAACACGATACAGATTTGTATAATCTGCAGTCCTCTAAAAGTGGAGATAGTCCTCTGTTAATTATTTTATCTTACCTTACCTTAGAACATTTCTTCATGCCCTCCTACCTCCTCCTTACAGGGAGGCAGATAAATCACCTTTTCTTTTATACAGATAACCATAATTTTTGCATAAAACACTTTGCTGTACATTTTTAAGATAATCTAAATTCCCAGGTTCTAAGAGGTTGAACACACTCAAAACTATTACTGTTTATAAAAGGATAAGGAAATTGTGATAATTAAAGACAGATCTTTTTTCTAGACTAGCTTAGAGGGAAAAAATAGTGTTTCAATCTGTTGACTTTCAACAAATAGCTAGAAAATGAGTTTATTCTGGAACAACAAAGGATTTCAATTTGGGGCAAGTGGTCTAATGGCAAACCACACACAAGTCCAAAGAACAAAGGAGAGAAACATTCTTTTATAGAGGAAAGGGGGTGTTCCGAGGGGCTGTTGTAAACAAAGAGTTCATTGGAAGAAAGTAGGAGCTTAATGTATAGTGGCTTTTCATTGGCTGAGTTGTAACAGTCTTTCATTGGTTGAAAGAAGATGCTGGGCAAGAATTTCATTCTGTGCTGGAGTAGTAGAAAAACATTTTCCTGTTGGAGGTGGAAAATATGTCTCTTTCTGTTTGGGGTAATTGACAGTGAGTGGTAGGGCATGAGAGCTCCTCTTACAGGTGCTCCCAACTCCAATTTAAATGAGGTTTCTATTTTTTAATCTTCCAATCTCATCAATATAATATTTAGTTTGCTATTAAGATTATTGCCTGTGAAGGTGAAAGGTTAATGACATTGCAATACTTTCTATAGAAAGATATTTTCCCCCAGTTTTCCAGTTGAAAACACATTAACATTATTTTGCTGATTTGCATGAACAAGAAATCCTGTGTAATTTATCTATATTCATTTAGTAATTAGTTTGTTTAGTTCAGATTTAATGATAGTGTGTAGCATGGTGAAAGAACGTGTGCTCCTGAGTCAGCTAGACCTGAATTTAAATCTAGGATCTGCTTATTATCAGGATTATGGCATTGGGTAACTTATTTAATTTCTCTGATCCTTGATTTCTGTATCTGAAATGGGTATAATACCTCTCATAGTACCACAAGAACCAAATGAGACAAAGTCTCATTGTATAAGCACTTAATAATGGCCACTTTCCTCTGTTTTTGTTACAGAGTGTATTCAGTCAATAGAATTTATTCTGGTTTTCAAATGATTCTGTTGGTGATTTGAGACAATAAAGAATTTGTTATCATTTTGCAAAGCATCTTATAGCTTTAGGTTTATGAGTTTTTGAGAGAGCTCTTTCCTATAGGGTTCAGCCAGCTCAAGATAGAGATAAATTATAAAGTGCTAACTTCAGCTTGGCTAATTTACATATTTAAATTCTTTTGGCGTTTTATTAGTTCAACAAGGCAATCATGATGTTTTTAAGGAAGGTACTTTAACCAACTTTCTATTCTCTTATGAAATCTTAAAATCTCAAAAAGATTTACTGTCTGCTTTTTCTCTGCCCACTCCAAGACCCCAAATTTAAAACCTAAAACATAACTTCGTAAAGCCAAAAAAAAAAAAAAAAAAAGAATCACAGTACAATCACAAAAAATATTTAAAACGACGTAATAGTCTCATTTTTCTCTCTGGTACCTGAAATGATATTTATGCAATGCCAATAAACCAAATATATCTAATGTACTTCCTCCAAAACTGTACTATTAAAATTGCATTTTATAAGATTTCAATACCGTGAGGAAATTTCGTTTTCCCTCCTAGGTTGTTGAAAGGGAATTTTTCTGTGATATTTAACCTACATATTTTTTTACAAACTACCACGAAGATTTTTTTTTTTTTTTATCAAGGGCATTAATGTAATTTATAGACTATAAAGAATTTTAGCCAAACACTACATTAGACTGGGAATTAGAAGGAATGGCTTTGGGCAAATTGTAGCTTTTCTTGGCTATCAAATTCTTATCTGTAAATTGAGATGAGCAGGAAAAGTAGTACAGGTGTATACCTCAGAGATATTATGAGTTCAGTTCCAGACCACCGCAATAAAGCAAGTCATAATCTTTTTGCTGGTAGAAGGTCTTTAATTTGCAAAAAACAGAATATCTGTGAAGTGCAATAAACGCAAAGTACAATAAAACGAGTTATATTTGTATTGGATTAGAGTAAATCACTAGCTCTCAGCTGGTGATGCAGTGGTTGAGAGCTTAAGTTTTGGAGCCACTTTGGGGTCAACTGTGTAAGGCAAACCTCCATTTTCTCAGTTGTAATCTATTAGGTAACTAATAGATTTGTGGTAAGAATCAGTGAGATATCACATATAATTACTTAACATACTCTTTGGTGAATGTTGACCACCATTATCAGTCGCAACTATTGGAAGGACTCATAAGCAATTTATGTGTATTTTTCATAATGATAATTAAGAATTCCTTCTCCATCAAGTACTTGTGATAAACTTCTTGCATTATTAGTTTTTGTTGCATAACAAGCCACCTAAAAACTTAGAGGCTTAAATAGCCATTTATTTAACTTATTCTTTATGTTAACAATCTGGGCTATTCTTAGCTGAGTAGTTTCTTTGGATCTCAGATGATAACTGAATAGTCTACAATGGTCTTACCTGAGGTGATCTGTCATTGCACCATATAGGTCTAGTCTGGGCTTGTTCACATGGTGGATATTCAGGGTTCTAGGAGAGCCAGTGGAGCTGACAAGGCATTTTGAGGACTAAGCTTGGAATCAGCACAGTGTCGATTAACCAGATTTTATTGACTAAAGCAAGTCACAAGCCCAGCCCAGATTCAAGGAGAGGGAAAATTGACTACATTTCCTAACAGGAGGAGCTGCAAAGACTCATTGCAAAAGGGTAGAGAGGGAAATAATTATGGGCATTTTTTGTAATTAATCTGAAACACCACTTCCTACTAACCCTAGTTGTAATAGATTACACATTGGTAACTTTTCATGGCATTAGTCATCTTGTTACTGTAATTTGCATAATCTTCTAATCTTTCAGTCTACTACGTATTATTTCTGTAACTGTGCTTCATGTATTTGCTAGTTCAAGCTGAATCTTTTTGTCACATTACCAGTTGATGCTGGTAAACTTTTATCTGCTGCAAACATGTGACCCAGTATTATTTTATCTAATCCTAACTAAGGCAAAATTATATAGTTTCTTGAGTGACCCTTCAGAATACATATCATGATGCAATCTGAAAGACATTAGAAATTATTGTTTTGTTTGTTTTAAATCCGTAGCAATAAAAATCACTTTTAAGAATATCACAGTAATATTTAGTTTCTTAAAAATTATCACAAGTCCTAGTAGAATGGATAAAAAGACTTGAAAGTATTGAGTGTTGACAAGAAATAGAGCAACTGGAACTTTCATACACTGCTGGTGGGAGTGCAATTGATTCAAATTGGAAACCTGGGCAGTTTCTACATATCTACTACCCGAGGAGCAATTCCACCCATAGGTATATATGTAATATAAATTAGTGCATATCTACAAGAAAGTAAATACAAGACTATAGTTATAATAGCTCCAAATTGGAAGCCACCTAAATGTCTATAAATAGGAGAATAGATGAACAAATTGTAGTATATTCATACAGTGGAATACCATACAGTGATAAAAAAGAATGACTGAATATATGCCACAACATGAATGAATCCAAAATAATTATGTTAAGTAAATGAAGCCAGACACAAAAAGCACATACTGTATGATTCTCTTTATATAAAGTTCAAGAAGATGCAATTTTAATCCATATTGTTAGAAGTCATAACTTTGGGAAACAGAGAAACTGATGGTGGTGACTGGGGAGAGCAGAAAAAGAACTTTTGGCTGATAGTAATATTCTATATTATGATATGGATAGTGGCCACACCAGGGTTTATATATGTAAAAAATTAGTGAACTATATGTTTATGATGTGTTCACTTTACTGTGTATACATTAAGTGTTTATATATATTTATACTCACATAATTATACATATGATCTTCTTAGAAAAAGTAGACTTTTTGAATCTATTGGTGGTTAAATGAAAACATGCATTCTACCCCTGGCCTCAGGGTTGACATATATAGAGAAATTAAAAAGCTTTCTGCTCTTCCTTCTACTCTTTCAGAAATTAATTAGAGACAAAGCCCAGTATAAGAATTTGATCTGGTCCAATGTAAAGAAAAGCTAAATTTAAAAGCTTCTGTAGGTTCTGCCATTAAGGATATTGATGAGAAGTTTGTTGTTTTGTTTTTTTGAAAAAGCATGCTAGTGTGTGTACATGCACACACATATTTATGAATATATGCATGTGTGTGCATATGATCTCTATACACATGTTGTACATGTATTGTGCATGTAAGTGTATGTGTACACATTTGTGTTTTCTATTAGATCCTTTGTTTGTTTGTTTGTTTTAGATTCTTATAGGAAGAGCAAGGAGGCCTACCTCTCCTCTAAAAAAGCAAAGGATTCATGAAAGGGTATATTGCTTTGAGTCACAAAATTTTGCAGAAGAATCCAAATTATTGTACATATAAATGTAGATTTGGGGAAATGTTCAGCTTCAGATGAGTTGCTCTAGGTGGAGCACAGAGCCTCATACTAGTATATCACTCCTGTGTTTGGAAGTAGGATATTTCTAGAGTAGGGTTAGAATCTTGCTGTGAAAGGAAGAGGAGGGACTCTTTGGGGCAAAGTGAACTTTGAAGGAGAGTGATAGAAGCAAGTCAAGAAACTGTGGTGCTTACTCAGGGGGGCCCTTATTTCTGTTCTGTTGAAACTTTAGCATCTAGTTCTACATTTTTTCCTACATTGTATTCACTCTATATTTCCTCCAGTTTTTCAGAAAAGCATAGTACCTATTCTGTAGCCTTATGTTATTTGTATTGTGGGTGCAATAGGTTGAGAATCAACAGATAAGGTAGTAAATGGAAGTCTAGCCTTACCACCTCACCTTTCCCTGAGGCCAATGTAACTGGAACCATAGCATGTAGAGAGGAAGGATGGTGATCCTAGAGTTCACAAGGCCATCAGAAGTGAAGCAAACCAAACTCCACTGTGGTAGTGGTAGTTAGGAGCTATGTGACAACAGAAAAGCTGCTATAGCATGCACAGATGCTGGAGGGATGGGACACCAACCCCCTTGAGGTGAAGCAGGGGTGGGAAAGGTAGAGGAGAGTGAGCAGACATTTGGTTCACATTGTGGTTTAGGATCTTTGATAAAGAAATTAGAATGACATGTGAATGAGAAGATAGGAAAAAATGAGACCTATCAGATGTTTTTCATTTGTTGAAATACCCCATGTGTATAATTTTAAAAAGCCAAAATAAAGAGCCCAAATGCATTTTAATTTAGCTTCCTGATATCATGAGATTATGGGGACAAGTTGAAGCAAGGTACAAATTTTAAAAAGTGTGATTATACTCAAAATATATTCCTTAAGCATTTCAATTATTCTGAATTATTCATGGATCAGTAGGCAAAAATCATGGATTAGAAATGAATGTGGTTAAAACTGGTGCATATCTTCAGCAACTATGCTAAAGTCAGCAAATATGCTAAATGAATTGTAATTGTAAAAAAGGTCAAAAGAAACTCAAAGAAAGTGAATGTAATTGAGGCAGGGGCATGCCTTTGTCAGATTTTGTATTTAATAACTTCAGCGAAGCAACTCTGAAAATATTGCTAGAAGATTTTTGTATGTCTCATAGTCTGGGAATATAAATAGAAATAGAATAGATGCCCCTAGATGTCTTTTTTTGAAGAAGAAAGTCCAATCAGGCCAATACAAGAGGTAGTGTGGTGGATAGAGGAAGTATGATTTCCATATATCTTTTCTGGCCTCCGTCCCAATTCATATATAGTAATTAAGATGGTAACTCTGAACGTAGCCCAGTTTTGGAGTAGTCAATTTAACCATGGTATAGTCATTAAAGCATCTAGACCCACATGGTCATTCTATTTGCTACTGTATGTAGAACCAGTTTCTAATTTTCTAGTAAATTATTGGCAAGATTCTTGAAGTGATTTTTTTTTTCTATTCTCTTGGTAGACCTTTATCTATGGCTTAAAAATACTTGGTGATTTAAATGCTTTAGGTGTTGCATTAGTTTTCTAGGATTGCTATAACAAAATACCACAAAATGTGTGGCTTAAAAAAATAAATTTATTTCCTCACAGTTTGGAGCCTGGAAGTCCAAGATTAAAGCATTGGCAGGTATGGTTTCTCCTGAAGCCTCTCTTTTTGGCTTGTAGATGGCTGCCGTCGTGCTGTCTTCACATGATTCTTTTCTGTGTGTGCATCTCTGGTGCCTTTCCCTCTTCTTATAAAGATATCAGTCATATTGGATTAGGGTGTCACCCTTATGACCTATTTAACCTTAATTACCTCTTTAAAGGCCTTGTCTTTAAATACAGTCATATTGGAGGTTAGGACTTTTTGACCTTAAAAATTAAAGTTATTTTTCCAGCAAAAATGAGCTTATTTTAGAATAGCAGAAAACTTTAACTTGGGACACGCAAGCTATAGCAAAACCATAGGCAAGTCTGGAGAACAAATGAAAGGAACATTATTTTATAGAGGAAAGGGGAAGTTGGGAAGAGCTGTGTAAAACAGTGTCCATTGGAGGAAATTGGAAGTTTGAAGTCTAGTGGCATTTCATTTACTGAGTTATTTTTCCAGGGGAGGAGAAAACCTTCTTTTCTTTTACTTGGGGTAGTAGAGTAGAAAACACTTCCTGTTGGAGAGGCAAGGCATCTCTTTTTTTCGGGAGGGGGGTGCACAACTCATGATGAGTGGTAGGGCATGAGAACTCCTCCTTCTGGCCATCCTAACTCCAGTGTTGGTTGAGGTCTCTTTTATTAATTTTCACAGCCTTCAACATATGAATTTTGGAGAGAGAGGGATACAATTTAGTCCATGGGATATTGCTACATTTCATGAACTTGAAGTTGTCTCAGTACCCACTTTCCTTTTAAGATTACAACTTATTACTAATTATAAACAGCAAAATACTTCAAGTAAAGGATAAATTAGTATTAGAAAATCACCCAAAATTATTTAGAAATTTAAAATTTACTTCAGCCATGTAGAATCTTAGATTGCTAAGAGCTAAATTATAACTACATGTTGAGTATTAATCTTAAAAAAGTCAATTATCTAAAATGTTAGTAAGATCACTGGCAAGTGAATAACAACAAAAAGAACTGCATAGAAAAATGACACTGTGAGAAAGAAAACAATGATCTTATCTTTTTTACTTTGCAAATTAAAATTTAAAAATTTGTAAAGTAAAAAAGTACTCAGAGCTTTTTCCTTTTAATAGATCATATTAATCCTAAAATAGCCAAAGAATTTTGCTTTCTAAAGTTAGATGGATAAGATGAAATGTTTTCCTTAAAAAAAAAACAACACCAATGATTTAAATTAACAAATTCTAAAAATATGAAATGAGAAAAGAAAGAGCTTTGTATATATAACTCAAAGAAAGAGAAGCTCTATATATGTATTATCTTAAGAATAGCTATTATTTTAGTAAGAGAGGGAAGAGTGTACTGAGATAAATCATTTTGAAAGACGATTGTTGTTCTGATTTGACTCTCCTACTTTTTAAATAAACATGGTTTGTGGATGCAAGAGAAGACAGTGGTTGCTTGGTTGCTTTGTCTACAAGTCTGGAGGGTCTCTTGAGTGCTGGCAAGTTTCGATGTGCATATTCTCAGAGAAATTCTCCCTATTTTGAAAGTCCCAAACCTTCATTAGGACTTAGAATGCGGTATTATAATCACATAAAGTTATAGATATAAAAGACGTTTTTAATTGACTTTTCAAAATTAAAGTCAGAAAAATTTACAACCTGTTCCTTTTCTCTAGCAACTATAACCACAGATTTTATCCACAGTCAATATGTTAATTTTTCCTTGAAAATTTAGGTAAGATTTTTTGTTGTTGCTGCTCAATGATGTTTTCTGAGAGAAATGTTTAGATACTTGCATGTCTCACTTTAATGGTTTCTAGAATGGCTTATGAAAATCAAAAGAGAAAGTCTTCCTTCCTCCTTTTCCTCCCTCTGACAGTGGTAAATAAATGCACTTCAAAAACCTACAGAGTAGGTGGCTCCATAGTGTAGTAGTGGTTAGCATGTCTGCTTTACACGCAGAAGGAGCGCGCCAGGAGACCATGGGAAGAGATGCCCCGCCTTCAGAGATCCTGTTCTTAAGGGGAGAGGGCAACATCTGTAGGTCAAGAGTGGAAGTGGGGAGTGGGCAGAAATAAAGAGGGGAAAAATAAAAATCTTCAAAGCAATGATAAAAATCTATTGCATTATCTACAGAAACCCCATAACATCGAGACAGTGCCTTCAAAAGATTCTGGTACCTGGCTTTGTAGGAGAAAATGTAGAGAATAATGTGGTAATTCACATTGAGTTCTACAAAGGTAAACATGTTTTTACTCAAAAATCGGAATTGGTCAATTCTAAAAGAACAAAAATTATTGTCTTTACAAGCTCCAAACTTATTTTATTTTATTATTTTTAATACCTAGGCAGTATATATTCATTGTAGAAAATAGAGATAACTGAGATGGGAAAAAAATGACTTGAATTTCTACCATCTTCTAGAGAAAACCACTGTGAATTTTTAAATGTAAATACTTCTAGACATTATTCTATGTATATAACTTTTACTTAACACTGAATAGAATAACCTGAACAATATTCCCTTGTCACTATATATAGGTCTATTTTTGATATTTTTGATGATTCAGCATAATATTCAATTGAATGGACAACATAGTTAACAAACCCTCATTGAAGGACATTTGAGAAGCTTCTAGTTCTGCTAGAAGCAATTATCAATGCCAACATAAACACACACACACACACACACACACATCTATATCTATATATCTACATATTTATGTATCTATACCTATCTAATACCTAGATAGGTATAGATACATAAATATGTAGATATATAGATATTATGCATGTAAATGATTATTTCCTTAGAATAAGTTCCTGGATGTACAATTACTGGATTAAAAAACATGCATATTTTGATACGCAGGAGTCCTTTGTCTTTTAACTAAATAAAGAAAAGCTGCTAAGTGGCTTATCAATCAAAATAACTGGTTAAAGAGGGGAATCATAAAATATATGTACATGTAAAACATATATAAAGATATATATCTTAAACATTTTATTTTAACTTAAAAATATAAATGCATATTCATTCACTAATTTAGATGAAATTAAAAACATTTTTTAGGACACAAAGGAATTTGTTGTTATTGACAATGGAACTTTTGATTAAAGTTCTATATACTCTTTCTTGTATAAATGACATTCATAATGAATTGTTTAGGATTTTTAGTTTCTCTTTTTTTAAGGTGGAGCAAAAAATGAAAAAACTTATACTCCTCTTTCAATCTTTTGCATCTAATTTGACAACATTTGTATGTGTGTGATGTGCTTTTAGGATCTATCCGAAGCATTCAAATCGGTTTTCCCTGAAACAACTATTTTTCTTTTCTTTTACATAATATTGATTAAGTAACATAATTACAAAATAAATACAATTGGCATAATTTTTTTTTGTTTTAAATACACAGACTCTGGGTAAGCAGATAATTCAAAATGGCAAGAGCAGGTCAAAGACTAGCCTACTGGGGTCAAAGAGTCAATGGATTCTGGCCAGCAGTGTGCTTTATAGAAGGAATAGTGTCAGTTTACCTAATAACTTACTTAATCCAGTTGATTGAGAGAATTTCTATTAAACTGCCTTCCAATAAAGTACTGTTGACTTGCCATCTTAGCAGCAGTGTATGAGCAACAGTGTATCATTTCCTTTCACCCTAGTTCTCAAACTTCAGTGGCCATTAAGGATCGCTTGGAGAGCTTGTTAAAAATGCAGATTCTTAGCACATCATTCTAACAGATTCTGATTTGGGGCATGTCCCAAGAATCTGTAAAACATCAGCCAAGCATTTCTTAGGCAGGTGATCAGTCAAAATATTTAATTCAAGGTTGAGATTCTATGGTTCTCATTTGTCCACAGTCTTCTAACAAAATTTGATTAAGATAATACATAACCCTTCTAAGTCATTTCCCCTCTTTGAGCCAACCTATTATTTTTAGAGAAATGACTCGTTAGGAGAAGAATTCTCTTGGTCTAGCTTTTTTATGTTAGAGATTTTGATAATCTAATACTTAGATTTCTTTTTAAAAACTTGAAGCTAGATGTTTGAAAAGTCCAAATGCATCTTAGCAGCAGGGGGTAAATACCCTGAAGCACTCCAGGTAGGTTTTTCAGAGTTGGATTAGGATTTAGAGGTAACTCAGATTCTTTACTATATATTAAACAATTTCAAAGGGGCAACTTTCTGCTTAGTATTTTTGTTTTTTTGCATAAGTCACTTTGCCATTTAGCTGAATTTAAATAAACCAATCAGATAAATGAAAGAATTTGTTCTCCAAAAATTATGTCTCTAATAAGGCAGTGATACTAACACCTGGATTTATAATAAGTAGGAGGTGATGTTCATTATCCCCCTCAAAGAACAGCAGCAGCAGCGACAGCGGCAGCGACAGCAGCAGTGGCACCAGCAAAATATCCATTTCTTTTGTACAATAGAAAACCAGAGTTAATTTAGTAATGCCTTAAGAGGTTTAGGGGCTTAATTAATCTTGGCTAAATCTCAGTTTAGCTACCCAATGTCTTGCAGAGAAGAGTTGGGGGTGAGGGGATATTTACTGAGTTTTCTTGCTATTTTGTCAGTGTTAAGGGGATGGTATCCAGCTGCAAAGGAAGACGATTCTTTTTTTTACTGGGGCAAATGTTTCTGAACTTTTCTTGCCAACCTTGGCCCCTAGGACACCGAGTTAGCCTGGAGAGCCAATGATGCCAAGAAGAGAATGCCGAGAGGTCAGGGCAAATTTGAAATCTGAAGAGACTATCTGTGGCTCTAGGAGGCTGAACCAGGGTCTTTTTTTAAGGAGCCTGAGGCTTCTGTCTATGAGTCAGCCTCCTCAGATAAACGTGGGACTAAATATACATGAGCACCAGTATAGAAGTCCAGGGCTCCACTGAAGAGCATATTTGGTGAGGGAGTCACCCTTGGGAACAAAGAGTTAGTTTCAGAGGGTCTCTTCGTGAAGTTTAACAGATAAAGGAACTAATATTTATTGAATGCTTTCTTATATACATCTTCTCATTTAACATTATCATCATCCCCTCAAAAATTAAAAAATGGTTGAAATAAAAGACAAAAGAATTACAGTAAAAAACATCATTTTTATATCAATAGTATGGGATGTTCTAGACTAGAGAATTGGCTGATATCAGATAGTATAATATGTATCAGAAATCATAGTCCTTTGTTTATAGATGTATTCACACTGATTCTTAACCAAACTCAGACCCCTCTGAGCCCTCTTTTTGATTAGGCCACAACCTTGGCCTATAAAGACAATAGACTCTCAGCACAAACAATTTCATTAACCAACCTCCTGCCCGCCCCCCACCCCCACCCACACACACGAAGAAGCTTTAACAAACTCTGGCTTGGTTTCTAACAGCTCAAGGCTATATACCTGGGACGATTAAGTACCCCTTAAGTTCCTGCCTTGGAAGTCTCAAGTCTGCCAAAAGAATTTACTGTCTGTTTCAGTCAACATCTGTCTCCCAGTTTCCGTGGGAGGACAGGAGCCTAACTTCGATAAGTACCAGTTAGCAATACTCCCTATCTGCTTTTTATAATTTTTCATTTCTCAAACTCTGTCGAGCTCCTACTTATTCTTTCTTTTTATCCCTCATTCTCCTTTTAAGATACTCAGTCACCTCTATATGGATCAAAGTTGAGCTTGGTTTCCACTGGACTCGTCACTGCTGCTGTAGTTACTTGGTAAATATGTCTTTACTGCCTTTAACTAGTATCTGGCTAAAACTTTAACTAGTGTTAAAGTTTTCTTTGAGAGTTTTCATATTAAGCTCGAATGGCTCTAATTGCAAAATTCCCCTCCACCCCTCACCCCATTTGTGCTGTGACTAGCCAGACCTAGCTTACTTATGTGCTTTCTCAGATTCATCCAACCCCACAGGTTCCAGGGTTCTCAGCTATTTGTCATGGCATCATTAGGGCATGATCTGCTTCATTTGGAACCAATGAATGTCCAGAGGGAACATGGAAGTGCAGGGACATTAATGCCATATGGGGCAAACTTGACTAAAGAGACAGGAAACAAAAAGGAATCGGCAGGTAAATTGCCCACCCTTCATCTCCCTAACAAGTGATTTCAAGACACATTATCTCCATATAGCCATTCTAGAGAGATCCCATGACACTGAACAATTAATTCGTTGTGTACCTTATGAAGCTATGGTCAGCTTAGTATTTATTTGCCTTCTCTCCTTCCTTGACAGATTTCTCTTTTTTTCTCACTCTTACTTCCCTGGAATTGTACCATCCCCCCCCCCCCCCCCCCGCAATAAAACATTAGCACAAAAACTTTGCCTCAGGCTTCTTTTTTTTAGGGAACTGAGACTATGAAAGTGGATTCCAGAATTAGCCCTAAGAATCAAACTCTCAGAATACAATTTGGAAGTTGGCTTGCCTACTTGACTATAGGCAATAGAGCCCCCACTGCTAGTGATAAGTGGAGTGCTAATAACCCCTGACAGTGGAATCACAGTTAATGAAGTCTTGCCTGTGGTTAGATGGAAGGAGATGTAAGGCAGAACACAAGGTGTGTGAGATCATTATGCATAAAATGGTAACTGTAAGACTTGTTGCTGCTTTTGGTGGTAGCGGAAGTCTTGTTAAAAAAAAAAAAGATAGACCCAGGGCAGCTAATTGCTAACTTAAGGAATCCTGTGAAAACCAGAGGTAACAATGGCAATCTGGTCTAAGGATAGAATGGGTTAAAAATCAGATCCAGATTCTAATTATAAGGACAGTAAAGATGTAAAGGGAATTAAATTTGTAGCTTTCAGGAATATACTGTATTAAAATTAGGACCCAGATGGGGAATAGGGCACAAAGACTTGCAATAAGGATATTTGAGTGGATAAACCTAAGAATGCTGAACTGAAAAATTCCCTGGAATGTTCTTGGGCCAGTGGAATCCATTTGCTTCCTACGCCAAAGGAAATCAGCCACACTTTTCCTAGAGATTGTGTGATGGCCTCATTGAAGCAGGTGTCTAACAAGATGATACTTGTTCTCCTCAAAAGTTACTTCCACCATACTTCATTGTCTCCAAGCCAGTAACCAAGATAATATTTCAGCATAGCCTGAGATGAAAGGAACGGTCCTTGCTTAGAGAAGAATTAGACTACCTATCACACAAATTGTAGGATCTGGCTATTATACACCAGCAGGTAACAAGAGAATATGTGTAGGAGTGGATTTTGAGGATAGCAGAGTGGAGGAATATAAAGCTGGCTGGGGAAAAATTCACTGGTTTGGGGATATTCTCCTATGACTCAGGATTCAGTGTTCTAGGACCTAGAGCTGGTCTAAACACACTGTCAGGTAGGCTCCTTGGAAGTTGTTCATGACAATGGCCTGGAATATGTGAGGTGAAGTTAGCAATCATCTTGGCATTATATGGAACAAAGAAGACATAGGGATTAGGGAAGCAGGAATGTTAGAATGAATTTACTATGTAAAACCTGAGAACCAATCACTGATTATGTTCCCTGGAAGGACCCAGAGCTCACTTCTATCTCTGAGGTAATAAAAAATATACTAGTGCCGGGTACTCTGGTTTCTTTAGGAAGTTTGGTGACCTGTTCTCTACAGGTCATGCCTACAGATGCAGCATGCAAGTTAGGTTGCTTTATAATATCAATGTGGATGATGGGATTCCAGAATGACAGATGCAATGGACATCAAAATCAGAGTAGCAATTGGAGTGGCTGGGCCTATATGGATCTATGATGATTTTAGGGGCCAGATAGATGAAGAATTGACCAAGGTATTGTTTGATTTGTATAATAGAAAATTGAGAATTGGAAAGCTGATATCAGTACTACAATGAATAAATCATCCAGTGTCTAGAACTAAACTGGTATATAGACCCAGAGTTCATTGACCGAAGGGGAGACCAGGTCCCTTTGAGGAAAAACCTGGAAATGCCACCGTGGTATATATAATAAATATGTTTTCTTATCCTTTCCCGAGGAGACTTTTGGTCATGTACCAGAATAACAGTGTTAGGGAAAAGGGCTATACCCTGGCTTTTCAAATCTATTAGATGTGAGGTCTGAGCTGGCACTAGCACTGACATTAAGGACCCAAAATACCATCCTGGTCTTCCAGTTAGAATGGGAGTTATAGTAGACAGATGATAAATGGGTATTAGCTCAAGTCCAATTCATACTAGGACCAACAAGTCAGCAGGCCTGCCCTGTAGTTATTTCCCTGTTCCTTGAATATATAAATAGATTGGGTATCAACTGGAATATATACTAGAACTCTTACATGGGCTCCCTGCACTGTGTGGATTAAGAGCCATTATTTTAAGAAAGGCCAAATGGAAATACCAGAAACTGACACCCCACCCCCTCCTACTGTCAAAAATGTAAATTAGAAACAGTGCCTCACCCCAGAAGGGATTGCAGCAATTAGCGCCACTATGGAACTTGAAGGATGTGTGAGGGGGTCCCCATCATATTCCCTTTTAATTATCTCTCTGTTTTCTCAAAACCAGATGGATGATGGTGGGCCATCATACCTCCAGTCCGGTAACAGTCCCAATCATGGCTGGTGGGCAGACATGGTTTTCTTTAAAGAAGCACATATCTGGCATTTGCCATGCACATATCAGTTTAATGGATGTTTTTCTTCCAATCCCCATCAGTAGGGAGCATCTAAATCAGTTTGCCTTGATGTGGCAGGAACAGTATGGATTTAATGCCCTATGAGGCAAATTTTTACCAACGGTAAAAGAGAGATGGAAAAAGCTGAAAGAAATTGCTTGCCCTTCAAAGATTCCAAGATACAGTAATTCCAAAATGCCTTTCTGGAGATTTCCCACATTATCAAATAACTCATTAAGCCTTTTTTAAAGGTGTGGTCAGCTCGGTAAATATGCAAAAGATTATATTGCCTTTTTCTCCTTCCTTGCCTCACTTGCCTTTTTCCCTCACTCTTGCCTCCCTGGGACTGATTCTCCAATGAAGAATTAGCACTAAGTTTTGCTTCATGTTGTTTTCTAAGAAATCCAAGTTAAGAAAATGGCCTTCCACACTCTCCATACCCAACACCAGGTGGTCAAATTTAGAAAGGGAAACATAAATATGTAGGTAAGCAGATTAAGTTTTGAAAGACAGCTACTCTCTACTATTTCTATGAACATTAATGGAGAAGATGAAGTAAAAGTCAAATATATTGCTTTTAAAAGTTAACCACAGATTGCATTTAAAAATACTTGCACAACAGAAATCTAAGTTCTCTTTATCTCTGTAATAACTGGCCAGCTATCTTAGACTATAAATTGACTTATTATTCCTTAATAAGATTAAGGAATAAAATTAAGGAATTATTGCTTGCAGCTATAGAACTTCTGAATAGCCATATATATTCTGGTCAGTTTTATGTACATTTATCCTTTAGTTTGGATCAGCAAGCCAATGTCCATGAGCAACTTTTTAAAGTTTACAAGTACTAAATATTCTTATCTCTGCACTGGAATTCAAATATAATTGACATTCTGATTTGGAAAATATTTTAAGGAGACAGTCTTGACCATCAGCAGTCAAGGTTGTATTGTAGCATTAGTTCAGAAGTGAACTTGTGAAATGCTGGGTTTAATCCTTAAACCTTGAAGGCACTGAGCATATTGGAAGACTAGGAACAAGTTCCTGGATTTTTATCAAAACAAGCAAGAATTAATCATGTCTTGGGGGGAAACTTGAGCTCTGAGGTTCCCTGGCTTTCTGGTTTAACGAAGCCTTAACGAGTTGACTTTCAGGACACATCTAAAGGCACTGCTTTTAATTCAATCCCCGCCCTCCCACCCCATTTTTTCTCTCAGCAGACCTAACCAAACATGTTGAATGATTTTATAACTTTGTTCGATAATTATTTTCCAAGTCACTGTATTCTATGATACGCTCTGTAACACAGTGTAGAGATGTACATAACCAGTGGAATGGTCCCCTCAGGAGGACAGACATGGGGAAGAAGTTCTTGCAGGCTCTAGGATCAGGCTTGAGGCTGTTTGGACAGAGACTTTTATGGTCCCAGGTGTGACCTAGAAGGGTGGGAAGTACTGGGTCTTGGTAGGTATGTCCCTTGGCCTGTGGACCTTACCATATAGGGATGGGCATGGATGAAAGAAGGCTAGATGGGACATAAAGTGCAAGACTCAGGGCAGGGCCTGGGTCTAGGAGTGGCATGGGAATTTGGTATTGTCAAGGACCAAAAGGACTGGTGAAGCGGGAAGGAGATAAGCATGGAAGTCTGTGATTATAAGATGAAATTGATGAGATAAGCTTTAAGGACCATGACAAAGTGTGGATTTTTGTTTTGTTGGTATGCTTGTTTGCCAGTCAGACTGCATTTAGGTCTGCAGAGCCTTAGGTCTGGAAGCTGACTGGGTTCTTGTCTGAGGCTTATCTGAAAGTTTTGGTACAGGAGACTATTTGAAAGAAAGGGTTCGAGATTTCAGCTAGTGTGTAGTCAAGCAGAGGTCAAAGTTGACCAAAATATTTAGATTGAACCAAAGTGATATATATCACAGCCCTGAGGCACACCCATGGGCCTGGCACTGGAGATAGGACCCGTTCTAATTCACCCCAAAACTGGGCAGGAAGGAGAAGGCTGCATACTTTGCTATGAAGCTGACAAATCTGCCCATGTACCCTTTTATGTTTCATGGTGTATTGGTTTCACTTACAAATGTTCCGAGGTTCTTTACATGGACATCTTTCTTTGCTCCTTACCTGCTTGTAAACTAAACGCTAGTTTGCCTGATTCTCAAGTCCTGGTTCTGTAATCTCAACCTCCAGCCTTTGGGTTACATATTAACTCTTTGTCTTGCTAGCTTTCCAGTGTAAGCTGATTTAGCTAGCCTGTCCAACATCCTGATGCCACATGGCAAACACCGATCCATTTCTGACCACTTAGAATCTAACTTCTATCCTAGCTAGAACAACCTCTGCCTCCTAGCAAGGAGAAATTGAGCATTTTGTTAAGAATCACTGGATTCAGAGCATCTGCTTCATTGCCCTGGCAATAATGCAATGGCTCTGTTTTTCTTTAGTCCCTGGGCCTGGGGAATATGACACTACAGAAAGAAAATTCAGAGCCCCGAGGAAAGGTTCCTGCTGGGTCCACCTAGTCAGCGAAGGTTGGAATGCAGATACAGACCCCACTTTCACATATTGGGGCTAGTTGCTGCTGCAGACAGCTATAAACCCATCCCTATTGACCCATTTAGGCAAATTTAGAGGCAGTTCAGCAGAACTCTCTGAAACTAGGCAGTCACAGTGATTCATGAATATCCATCCAGAGCTTTGGTTGGGAATTGAGGGGTGCTGGTGAGTACAAATTGATGGCATTTTTAACATACTGCATTTTAGGAAATATGGAGAGTGATAGCTCTGCTCCTGAAATCCAACAGCTATTTCCAGAGGGAGAGCAACAAAGATCCCTCAACAAGAACTGGTAGGCATTGCTCATCTGCCAGCTTTATGGGCTATTTGGGTGGGGGGGAGAATGAAGGGGCGTGATCCAAGCTTCCACCACAATTTAGTTACATCCTCAAGAGAGGATTATGCAGTGAGCTAACTCAGTTCATCAGGCTTGAGCCTCCCAGTTTAAGAGGCCTCTATACAAGGCTAGAGATGGGACAAGCACACTCTTTGCCTCCCTCTCTCTCAGGTAGTAGCAGGGCCAATCCCCAGGGTGCAAGCATATGTGTGTTCACTTGTGTGCACATGTGCATGCCCGTCCCCCTCTGTGTGCCAAGCAGGGCACCTATATCCCTATAAGACATTATGCTTTTTAAAATGCAGATTGCATTATGCATATTCTATTTCTAAAAGATGCTTGCTTAAAGACCATCTATTGCACAAAAAGTATAGATTAATTTTAAGGTTGTGCTACTGTCAATAATATTTCAGATCACCTTCCTCTTTCAATTGACCTCTTTCCTAAAGAGAAAAACTTTGGGAGTGTTTTGCACTTGATGCTTGCACTTTAAAGATGCCCCTCGGCAATCCTTGGCAATAGTAACTAATGTTTAATAGTAGGAGCAGGACTTCTGCCATTTGGGAGACAGCAGAATAGCTGAGAGCCTTGCTCTGAGTTAGATGCACCTGGATTCAAATGTCCACTCTGCCATTTGCAGGCTGCGAAGACTTGGGCAAATTTTATAATCTCTCTGCCTTAATTTCCTCATTTGTGAAACTCCTAAAGGGCTTTAGTAAAGATGACATAAGATAAAAGCTGTAAAGTCCTTATAGCACATAGCATGTGTCCAAATGCGTGATATCAAGGTTTACTGGTCTTTATCACTGATGAATGCTCTTTAAATATTCACAGGACATTTCTTGTATGTAAAAATGTTAATTACCAAAGCATTATATGAAAAAGATTGTTTCATCTCTTGCCATTTTCAAATCATGTTTTTTCCCCTCAGGAAAAAACTCGCAGTGTAGAAATATTTTCATGTACTAAAAGTAGATCGAATTGTTTTGTTAAAGGTCCCCAAAAAGGATAAATGTGATTTGGTTTGTATACAAACAATGAGCTATAGCTCACTTAGTAATGGCATCTTTTCAGAGTTAACTAGACTTTCACTGAGAAGACTGCATGAGTCATTCCCCTTCCACATATACAATTATACTAAAGTGGCTAAAATACACTTTAATAATCTGAATTTAGATAAATGTAATTCTCTGGGCTCTGGTAAAGAAATGCACTTTTATCAGATATGCTTTAGTAGTTTTCAAGATCAAAATGTCCCAAAGAAGCTAAAATTAAACTTCCTGCTGACTTTTACTTGTTCTTTTACATTTCTAAGCAAGTGAGATGCAACACTTTTGCTTTGACTCAGCAGGAATCAAGGGATGTTTTGGTCAGTGGCCTCAGAATTCTTTCAGACCTAGCCAAAAACCATATTTCTTCATCTCTAGAATGATCAAAAGGCAATATAAGAAAGCTCTCAAGCAAAAAGGACACACAATCTTTTCTTTTCCTTTAAACCTAACAGTTTGGTAATTAATGTATCTTCCTCTCATTTGAGAATTGCACAGATAGTCCCTATATCAGAATGACAGAATTCCAGTGGTTCATTTGTGGGGGTGAGTTATGTGGAAATTAGAATGCATTCTCCATAGAAAACCATATTTTGCATATGGTTAGCTATGTTTAACCCATAATGCTCTGAAGTAGAGTTGCAATAAGACTATAGGACTTGGCCATTTGATGAACAATATTTTTACTGGAATATGTGTTCAGGGGTCCAACTAAGGATACCAAGAATAGGGGACTCTTCCCTCCTCCACCATACCCTACTTCTAAGCGTCTGTCAATTAGGTCAGAGAACATCCCTGTAAGATGATTGGGAGGAGGGTAATGAGGTGTGGAGCTAGAGGCTTTTCGAGTTTGGAGCCTGGGGGATCATGTGTTGTGGGAAGCTGAGAATTCTTTCTTTCTCAGTTTCAGAGTAGCTTCTGACACATTTCCTTTCTTTTCCTCCACTTACCCCAATAACTGATCCTCCTCCTCCTCCCTCCACTGCCACAAACAATCTCTTCTGAAAAGAATTTCTCTCTTCTCATTTTGGATCAGAACAAGGAGTTCCCTCTACTTGTCTGGTCCTGAAGCAAATACACGGACTTTGTCAGATACTCTATGGCATTAACAACAACAATAACAAAAATCCTTCTGACTTCCTTCTCAGTATTGCAAGTAGGTTAAGGTCAAAACCCTAGTTAATTGTAAGTCTTTTTCTACTAATGGGTGTAAGGTTTACCCATATTTCACAGGGAATCACAGATGTAGGCTTTAATAATAAACATTTCATCAAGAGATGCGGCTGGTAGAAGTTTAGGGGTGAAGAGCACGACAGTTGGGTTTGCGTGGCGCAACATAGGGTAAAATGACTGTGTGAGTAGCACCCCCTAGTGTTGAGAAGAAGCTGAGTGGCAGTAGGTGGCTATGAGAAGTGTGTTACAGAGTCTCTCTCTATTCTTTTGCTCTAAACCACTCCTATAAAGACAGGAGCCCTAGATGCCGGGTTCAGTTGCTCAGAGACTTCTGAGTAAAGTGCTTAAGGTAATTCAAGAAACAGCACCCAGGAATGAAAGCACAACTATAATACCATTAAAAGGGACCAGGGAGAGAGGTGATATTCAAGTGGCAGGCAAGGAGATAGACAGCAGAAGCTAGACCAAAGTAAGAGATTCCCAGAGGAGCCTGGAGAGACTTCCAGTGCTACAAGGAGTGTTCTAACCATTTCCTTTTCTGGGACTCTCAAGCTCTAGGAGGAAAGGAAACTTTAGAAGGCACAGAGTGGACTTACATATCATTTCTCAGATCTCCACCAATCCTTCCTGGGCTAAGGACAATAGTGCCAAAATTGAAGTGAGGAACTTTTAAAGCTTTCTGGAGGTAGACATCTGAGCAGGTGAAGCAAGTAGAAGTAAAAGCCACAAGGCTTTTCAAGCACAGTTAGTTATTGGCTGCCTGCATATTGTTAAGTTTTTAGTGACTTCAGATGCCTCCTTGGTTTGAACCTGCCTCCCTCCTGTCCTATGGAGTTTCATGAGCTGTGAGGAGGACCTAGTCAGTTCCTGGACTTTCTTCTGTTATGTCCTTTATTTATTGAGCATTTACTGTGTTCCAGACACTGCATTAGATGCTGGGGATATAACAGTGAATAAAATTGACCAAAAAAATCTCTGCTTCAATGGAGTTAACATTCAGATGAAGAAACAGACTGAGAAAGATAAATAGCAAAAAATATAATCCGTGATATATAGTGCTAAAGCTAGAAATGGTCATTAAAATTATACATAGGGTGACCAAAATGGGTGACTTTTGTGTAAAAATTTGAAGGAGATTGTATTAGCCTGGTGGGGCTATCATAAAAAGAGGCTATCATAAAAAGGAACCATTTTGTAGGGCAGCTTCCAGTTGTAGGATTTTGTTGTTATGTAATAAAATCTGGCTGGTCTTTGTCTCTGGTTCTTTGGAGAGAGCCTCTAAGTCCTTAGATTCAATCAATCCTACCTACATAATGAAGCCCCAGTTAAAACTCTAAACACTTGAAGCTTAAGTGAGCTTCCTAGGTTGGTAATCACACACTGATGTGTTGGGATAGTGATGTGTCTTGAAGACATGGGAGCTTCAGGTCTCCTTCCAGATCTTATTCTATGTGTCTCTTCATTTGGCTGGTCCTGATTTGTATCCTTTATAATAAAACTGTAATATAGTATAGTGCTTTTCTGAGTTCTGTGAGTCATTCCAGTGAATTATGGATTCTTAAGGGGTGGTAAGAGCCCCCAGAAGCTTGTAGCCGGTTGGTCAGAGGTATGGTAGCCTAGGTTACAATACAGGTTTCTAAGTCAATACTGTGATATTTGAAGATATACTACCAGGTAAAAATGTGACAAAAAGGAGAGGCTAAGCATGTGAAGCCAAGCTAATTAGGAAGAAATAAATTAACTAGGACCTTCTTTGCAGCAGGCTAAAGAGAGACCTTTATATCATAAATCTTCTTTCTGGAAAAAGAGCAGAATACACTTCCACTAATGCCCAGGCAGAGAAATGGTTCATTAAACACCAGGAACAACTAAGATGACAAGGCATCTCAGAAAGAAAGAGAAAAATCTCCAGAAAATAAGTTACAGACATAGAAATATACGACTTAAATGACAGAGACTTCAGGATGGTACTTCTGAAAAAAACTCAATGAGATCCAAAACAACTCAAATCAACAATTCCAGGAATTGAAAAAACATGTAGATGAGCAGAGCAAGGAGATTGAAACCCTCAAAAAGAACCAAACAGAGCTTCTGGAGATGAAGAACACACTAAAAGAGATGAAGAATGAAATAGCAAGCTTGGGAAATAGAGTCGACCAAATAGAGGAAAGGATAAAATACAAGATCTAGCTGATCCCATCGGGAGAGGAAACATAAGAATAATGGGCATCACTGAAGGCAAGGAAAAGGAACAGGGACTAGAAAGCATTTTCAGACAAATAGTGGATGAGAATTTCCCAAATCTAAGGAAAGAGCTGGAGCTTGAAATTCAAGAAGTCAACAGAACACC